>NW_011495069.1:10712900-10738042 GCF_000754665.1 Bison bison bison | reverse complement strand
ACGGAGCATGCGCAGAGGCCGCCACGGCCGCTACCGCCACCGCCGCCGCCAGGCCGGGCTTCAACACTTCCGGCCGCCGCCGCCGGCGAGCTGGAGCCTTAAAGGGGACGCGTCCCTATTGCCAGCCCGAGGAGGATGAACTTCAGCCGGAGAGTTTGGGGCCTTTATCAGAACAAGTAGCTCCCGCTTTGGAAAATTAAGTGTTGGGAGGGACGCCAGGGACCCTAATAACTCTTCTAACCCCACTTCATGGATGAGGAAAACGTGGTCTAAATTAAAGACACCTCATCCGCAATCGGGAACAAAGGCAGGACTCCCCTTGGAGAACTCTGCGTGCCCCTCGTCACTCCTCAGATCCGGTTTATGAAGCTTACATTTACCAGACTTTCAAAAGTGATGATCCAACTACCAATTCGGAATCAAAAGATCTGGTTGAGTATAGAGTCTGTAAGCAAACTCCTTTGCCCTCTCTGACACATGCATGTTTGCCAAGCCTTTTCTGGCTGCGAGTTGGTTCTGGATTCCAGTCAGAACCCATAAATTCTTTGGGGGTTACTTGACAGCTTTAAGCCCCTATTTCGTCTAGGACATAGGTTGTTACTAGCGTTTAAAGACGTGATACTTGAAAATGCTTAGAAAAGTTCCTGGGGCCAGTCGTAATAATTAGCAAATATTAAGACCTTTGTGGGAATTTCCCTAGAGGTCCACTAGTTAAAACTCCTTGCTTCCAAGGCGGGGGAACAGGTTTGATCCTGGTCAGGGAACTAAGATCTGTTCTGATAAATAAAAATAGCTAAAAAAAAAATGAAGACCTTTGTTTGGCCGGGCCTTGAATAAGATTCCTTTATCTCATATAATCCTGTTGGCAACTCTACTAAGTAGCTTCTTTTCACTCCCGTTTTACAGATAAAACCCAGGAGGCCAAGAGAAATTAATGAACCCCTCAAGGTCACCAAACTTGTAAGTAGTATAGCCAGGATGCAAACTCAGGTCCTTCTTTCTGCGGAGTGAAGCACTCAGATGGTCGCTACCTTTATTAAGAATGAATGAGGTGGTGGTATACAGGCACTTTTTTGAGTGGGGGGGAGAGAGTTGCTTCCCCATCTTGCCTGCTCTTATGACTCACATCTCTGTTCTCTGTCATGAGGAAGTAACAAGAAGTTTTACAGGCTCTTGATTCAAGAACAGGCGAGGCAGCCCAGGAGTCAAACAATAGAAAAGGATTTGGGGGCCAGAGAACCTGGATTCTAGGCTTGGTTATCAAAGCTCATCACTGCAGATGGTAACTGCAGCCATGAAATTAAAAGAAGCTTACTCCTTGGAAGAAAAGTTGTGACCAACCTAGACAGCATATTTAAAAGCAGAGACATTTCCTTGCCAAAAATGGTCCATCTAGTCAAGGCTATGGTTTTTCCAGTTGTCATGTATAGATGTGAGAGTTGGACTATAAAGAAAGCCAAGTGCTGAAGAATTGATGCTTTTGAACTGTGGTGTTGGAGAAGACTCTTGAGAGTCAGTCCCTTGGACTGCAAGGAGATCCAACCAGTCCATCTTAAAAGAAATCAGTCCTAAATATTCATTGGAAGGAGTGATGCTGAAGCTGAAACTCCAATACTTTGGCCACCTGATGCGAAGAACTGACTCATTTGAAAAGACCCTAATGCTGGGAAACATTGAAGGCAGGAGGAGAAGGGGATGACAGAGGATGAGATGGCGGGATGGCATCACCAACTCGATGGACATGAGTTTAAGTAAACTCCGGGAGTTGGTGATGTACAGGAAGGCCTGGTGTGCTGCAGTCCATGGGGTCACAAATAGTCAGACATGACTGAGCAACTGAACTGAACTGATCAAAGCTCAGGGATCTTGGCCAAGTCACATCTCCTTTGTGCCTTGATTTCCTCACCTGTAAAACTGAGATAGTTTTCTCACTGTGCCCATCTCTCAGGGCTGTTTGCAGGATCAAATGAGGAGGTTTAGTATCCACATTCATATCCTTTTTTTTTTTCATATCTATTCTTATGATCAAGAATTTACACATTAGCAGATGATTCTGAATATAATAGGAACTGCTCATGACTGGACTCTTGACCTTTGTGAACTATTTCATAGTGATACCATCTATATTTTTTTTTTCATCTATATCTTTTGATTATGCATCGTGCACTCATGGAACGTTTACCAAAACGCTGTCCCTGTCTTCCAGAAGCTCTCAGTCTACCTTCTTCAGAGACAGAATTGTAAACATACGAAGCAGTACAGTGTGATAGGTGTTATGGTAGAGATACAAAGCACTGAAAAAATGCAAAGGACTCTCCCTGGAGGATTCCTGAAAGGCTTCACAGATGAGGGGGCATTTGCACCTGGTCTTAAAGGATGACTAGGAGTTCATCAAGGAGAAGGCAATGGCACCCCACTCCAGTACTTTGCCTGGAGAATCCCATGGATGGAGGAGCCTGGTGGGCTGCAGTCCATGGGGTCGCTAAGAGTCAGTCATGACTGAGCGACTTCCCTTTCACTTTTCACTTTCATGCATTGGAGAAGGAAATGGCAACCCACTCCGGTGTTCTTGCCTGGAGAATCCCAGGGACGGGGGAGCCTGGTGGGCTGCCATCTATGGGGTCACACAGAGTCAGACACGACTAAAGTGACTTAGCAGCAGCAGGAGTTCATCAAAGGGAAAAAGTGAGGCAGAACATTCCAAAAAGAACAAGTGAGTGTGAAGAGGGAGGCTCAGAACCAAATGGTCCTCATAAAGAGTAAAGAGGTATTCTACAAGGAGTGGGGACCCACTGGAGGTTTAAGTCCTCTCTGGCTGTACTGCTAACACCCAGCCCCAGCCCGCAGGACTTACCTAGATCACTGAAGTAATTCCTAGTACTCAGCAACCCTGTCCACCCACCTTCTAAATGTTATCTATCCTGGGTACCTAGAAAGAGTAATCTTTTAAAGAAACAAAGTAGGTGATTTCTGTGTTTAAAACCCTTTAGTAGCTTCCCATTGCACTTAGAATAAAAACCCAGACCCCTAGTGGGGTCCCTCACTAGGACCACCATGTGTGACCTTCTTCCTGCCCTCCTCTGCCTTCGCTCCTGTGCTCCGGACACCCTGTGTGTGCCTGGAACCCCCACACAGGCCCTTGTCACCGGCTCTTCTCTCTCCCTGGGAAGCTCTTCTCTCAGGTTTTCAGGGTTCACTCATCTTTCATTCCTCACAGGCCTTCCCTGGCTCCCAACCTTAAAGCCGGATCCCCAGCCACAGGCTACTCCCTTTCCATCAGGGCACTGGTCAGGTTCATCTGGAAGACTCTTCAGGGCACCACATCTGAGAGAGCGCCTATATCCATGTCCTAGTTATTGTCTCCCAACCTCCAGCTGATTTGCAGAGCAGTCTCCACAACATGAAACCCTCTGGATTATTTCTTGACCTATTTTGTATCAATCCATTGAGTATGGTACATGGCAAATGTTTTTTGATTAAATGACTGAATAATCAGAAAAAATGATAAGATATAGACTGGAGAGGAGAAAGACCAGGACAAGGAAACTTATGTGAGGGGGACAAGGAAACATGTGAGGGAGACTAGGATCATCTTACTAGGATCCTCCCCACAGAGAGAGAGGTAGGCCTCATGCAGGGCAGAGTTCATGGCTCTGGACACAGTTCCAATCGGAACAGCAAGTCTTAGTGACCAAGCAAATGTGATGAATGAGAGAAAGGGACGAGGCTTTTCCCCAAGTAAAAGAATGAAGTAGGAAGAGTTGGGATTGAGAAAAAGTGGAAATGGTGAGTCCACTTGAGCTTCTTCAGTCTGTGATATTTGAGGGGCATCTAAATGAAAGCCTCCAGGAGGAAGTTGGATTGACTTGTCCTCAGGCAAGAATCCAGGGCTAGATTTGAGGACTTGTCAATTAGATGGACTGTAGAGGCCAAAAGTAAATAGGTCACCTGAGGAGAGTGTGCAGGGAAGGAGGAAGGAACCTAGAGGCCCAAACCTGGGCAACATTAAGCCCTGAGGAAATTAAAGAAACCAACTGAAAGTGGTCAGAGTGATTAGCTCCCTGGACAGAGGAAAGCGAAGCCCAGAGAGCAGGCAGGGAGCTTCCAGAAGAAGGGGATTGCACTAGCCATGCCAGATATTGCAGAGAGCTCAGGCAAGGAAAAAAAGGTCACTGGATATGGCAACTAAGAGGTCGTTGCTGATCCTTCAAGGATGGGGTCACCTCTGAGGTTAGGAGGGAGGCCAGATTCTAGTGGCTCAAATGGTAAGTGGGAGGAGAATTAGCAGAAACAGTGAGTAGAGACAATATTTTTTGACCAAAAAATATTTTTTTGACTCATGTTTTTTTTTATTGTAGTAAGAACACTTAACATGAGATCTTCTCTCCTAACAGGTTTTTAGGTGTGCAATACAGTATTGTTATCTGTAGGCACAATGTTGTACGGCATATCTCTAGCCTTTATTCATCTTTTCTTCATCTGTTGTATATATATACTTTTTTATTTATTATTTTTTATTGGAGTGTGATTGGTTTACAATGTAGTGTTCGTTTCTGCTGTACAACAGCAACAAAAATTTTTAACAAAAAGGAGAAACTAAGATATAAAGGACCAAGGTGATTATTTTAGGAGGAGAGGGACTTCCCTGGTGGTCCAATGGTTAGGACTCTGAACTTCCACTACAGGGGCCCCAGGTTCCACCTCTGGTCAAGGAACTAAGATCCTGCAAGTCTCTGTGGGGCCAAGATATAAATAATAATGATAAATTAACAGGATAAAAAGTCATGTGAAGGTCTTCCTTTTTTATTTTTTCACTTATTTTTCCTGTAATCCCTTTTCACTGCAGGAAATTGTAAAATACTTAATAGGATGGAGAGGGACTTCCCTGGTGGTTCAGTGGTTAAGAATTTGCCTGCCAGTTTCGATCCCTGGTCTGGAAAGATTCCCATATGCCTTGGGGCAACTAAGCCCATGCACCACAACTACTGAGCCCACACACCTGAACTACTGAAGCCTGTGGGCTCTGGAGCCAGTGCTCTGCAACAAGAGAAGCCACTGCAATGAGAAGCCCAAGCACCGAAACTAGAGAGTAGCCCCCACTTGCTGCAACTAGAGAAAGGCTGAGCTCAGCAAAAAAGACCTAGTATGGTCAAAATAAATAAATAAAAGGATGGAGAAGCAGGGGGAAAAACCCACTTATTTAACCTGGAATATATTTCCTTCCAATCTGTTTTCTATGCATTTTTTCCTCATCATGAAGAAATGTCTTGAACATGCAATCCATGTTATACTTCTTTTTCCCTTAAACACTGTTTCCTAAGCATTGAAGAGGATAATTTTTCTTCTCCTTCTCCCCCACCCCTCCCCAAGGCACCACATCTCCTTTCCTTCCCTTCTTTTAAATATGAGACATACTTGAATGACCAGTCTGGCTCTATCCTTCCCTATAGCATTCTCAGGTCTCTCTGATTTCTAGGCAGACAATTTTGTTTGGGAGATAATTTTGTTCATTTTGATTGAATAAAAAAGCCAAACAGTAGAAGGGCCAAACATAACTGGGGGAAGCTGGCAAGGTGAGGAGAGGACCCTATCTGGGATGTTCAAGGCACTTAGGCCCCCCTGGTTAGATTGTAGGTGTGAGCTGGACATAGGCCCACCATGGCTGCATGGTTTGAAAACAGAAGGGAATCTCAGGGGTAGTGGTATCAGGCCTGCTGAGAGCTTGCTCTAAGCATGTTAGATCTATATAGCCTCCAAGGTCCTGTTATTAACCCAATGTAACGTGAGAGGTTAAGAACTTTCCCACATTCAGGGAATTCCCTGGTGGTCCAATCATTAGGACTCAGTTTTCACTGCCAAGGGCCCAGGTTCAATCCCTAGTTCAAACTAAGATTTTATGCAAGCTACACACCTAAAAAAAGAAAAAAGAAAAAAAAAACACCACTTTCTTACATTCATACATCTGTTTATTGGCTAGCTTGTATTTGAACTTAGGTAGTTGATTCCAGAGCCCATGCTCCTAGTTATCCCACTTTTGTGGAACTTCTATCCCTGGTCGCACATAAAATCACTCAGGGTGGTCTTATAAAATACCCATACCAGAGCCCCATCCCAGACGAATTCGACTGGAATCTGTGAGGGTGGAGTCTGGCCATGAATATTTTCTAAAATGGCCTTCAATGACTCTAGGGAACAGCCAGGTGGAAAAACCACAGCTCTGCTGGCTCTTGACTATGTCTGTTCCAAGCCCAGTAACAACAGCAGCAGCATGAATAACAACAGCTAAAGTTTACTAAGTGCCAGCCCATTTTAAACACTTGGTATTAATGTACTTGGAAGGTACTAGTAGGGTCCCCATTTTATAATAGGAAAACCAAGGTCACATAGTTGGTACGCAGTAGAACCAGAATCTGGGCTCTTGACTTCAGTCTGTGCTATGGCCTAACCAAGATGATTTCCTGAGACTAGCTGCTGACAGGATTGAAGGGAAAAGAAACTAACATTTCTTGAGCCCTTCCTCTGTGTCTGCAGTGTACTAGAAGTTTTTCCATAGATAAAATTCCAGGTAGGGAATTTCCTTTCCAGGTAGGGAGTGATATCCCCTTTTCTCAGAAGAGGCAAAACAGGCTCAGTGAAATTAAGGGGCACAACCTCAGGTTACAAGTACAAGAAGTTGCAGAGCTGCCACTCCCATGGGTCTGTCCAAAGTCCAAGCTCTGTTGACTTATTTGGAGTAAATAAAATCATCAAAATCACAGAGACAGAAAATGGAATAGTGATTACCAGGGACCGGGGTAAAGGGAGTATTTGAGAAGCTAGTATATATAATGGGTGCAGAATTTCAGTTGAGGATGGTGCAAAAGTTCTAGGAATGGTTGTTGGTGATAATAAACAATGACATGAATGTACTTAATGCTTCTGAACTGTACACTTAAACATGGCAAATTTTATGTTAAGTATATTTTTATAATAATTTTAAAAATTAAAATGAATAAATAAAATAATTAAATAAAAGACAGTGAAGAGCAAGGTTTTGGGCGTGCCTATGATGACACCACCCTTATGGCAGAAAGTGAAGAGGAACTAAAAAGCTTCTTGATGAAAGTGAAAGAGGAGAGTGAAAAAGTTGGCTTAAAGTTCAACATTCAGAAAATGAAGATCATGGCATCTGGTCCCATCACTTCATGGGAAATAGATGGGGCAACAGAGTCAGACTTTATTTTTTGGGGCTCAAAAATCACTGCAGATGGTGACTGCAGCCATGAAATTAAAAGACGCTTACTCCTTGGAAGCAAAGTTATGACCAACCTAGATAGCATTTTGAAAAGCAGAGACACTACTTTGCCAACAAAGGTCCGTCTAGTCAAGGCTATGGTTTTTCCAGTGGTCACGTATGGATGTGAGAGTTGGACTGTGAAGAAGGCTGAGCACCAAAGAATTGATGCTTTTGAACTGTGGTGTTGGAGAAGACTCTTGAGAGTCCCTTGGACTGCAAGGAGATCCAACCAGTCCATTCTGAAGGAGATCAGCCCTGGGATTTCTTTGGAAGGAATGATGCTAAAGCTGAAACTCCAGTACTTTGGCCACCTCATGGGAAGAGTTGACTCTTTGGAAAAGACTCTGATGCTGGAGGAATTGGGGGCAGGAGGAGAAGGGGACAACAGAGGATGAGATGGCTGGATGGCATCACTGACTCGATGGACATGAGTCTGAGTGAACTCCGGGAGTTGGTGATGGACAGGGAGGCCTGGCGTGCTGCGATTCATGGGGTTGCAAAGAGTCGGACACGACTGAGCGACTGAACTGACTCATGATGTCCCTGGCCCTGGGCAGGAAGCTCACTGCCAGCTGAGGGAACTTAGGCTCTACCAGGCATAACAGTGCCCATGCCAAGTGCCTGGTAGACAGCACATGCTCATAAGTGTAGCTCCTGGGACTTACCTGGTGGCCCAGCGGTTAAGACTCCAAGCTTCCATTGCAGGAGGCGCAGGTTCAGTCCCTGGTTGGGGAACTAAGATCCTGCATGCCACACAGGGTAGCCCCAAATAATAAGTGTAGCTACAGATGGGCAGACTTAGGCCCAGAGAGGGTCTTAACTGTAGCTATTCATTGGAAGGACTGATGCTGAAGCTGAAGCTCCAATACTTTGGCCACCTGATTCAAAGAGCCAATTCACTAGAAAAGACCCTGATGCTGGGAAAGATTGAAGGCAGGAGGAGAAGGGGACGACAGAAGATGAGATGGTTGGATGGCATCATCAACTCAATGGACAGGAGTTTGAGCAAGCTCCAGGAGATGGTGAAGAGCAGGAAAGCCTGGCGTGCTGCAGTCCATGGGGTCACAGAGTCAGACATGACTGAGCAACTGATGGACAATGACTGGGCTCTGTTCTGAAAGGCAGGTGGGTGGTGCCAGTTGGAGTATTAAAAATAATACCAGCTGGCACTTCTTAAGTGCTTATTACATTCCAGACATGATTCCCAGTCCCTCTGTGAGTGTGGATTACCTCATGTACTCTTCACAACCCCCGATGTGAGGAGGGTACCATTATTGTGTTCCTTTTACAGATGAGGAGACTGAGGCTGAGACAGAGATTGATTCAAGATCACAGAGCCAGCAGGACTTGAATCTTGTCCTCTCTGACTCCAAAACCAGCAAGTTAGCCTTTTGCTTGGGTGGTGGTGGTGGACATTGGGGGTGGGTGGGGCTGGTGTGGGGGAGGCGGTGATTCACTTGACTGTATCTGGATTCATCACAGAGTTTTTTCTTTTGCACCCACGGGAAGAACTTCCTCTTTTTCTGACTCAGTCCCCATATCGGCTTCTGAGAATGTGATACAGAGGGTGGGGAATTAGAAGCAAAAGTACAGGCAGTCTTTAGTAAACAAAGATTTTTTGAGTACTCTCTATGTAGCAGGCAGTGGTCCAGGGGCTAGGAGTCCTGCAGTGAATAAAATAAATTTTGTCTCTGTTCTCATAGAGATTCTATTGCATAGTGCATATGTTGGGGGTAGGTGGGTAAAAAGATAGGGGAAATGGGGGAGAAAGGAGGGAAGTGGATATAGACAAAGAGCAGGATATGCCTGGTATGGTAGGGCTATGAAGGAGATGTGCCAGAGAGATTGAGAGAGGATATGACTGAGGAGGGGACCTAACTAGACATAGTTAAGTGAACAGGGACGGCTGGCTCAGGAGCTAAGGCCTGGAGGATGAGAAGATCCCAGCTGAAGATCCGGAAGTAGTGTTTCAGGATTCTGTGGGGAAACAGCAGAGGCAAAGTCCATGAGATCCTCACATGTTGGAGGAACTTGGAGAAGGCCAGTCAGGCTGGAGCAGAGAAACAGAAAGAAGTCAAGAGAAGATCCCAGTGCCAACACATATAAGGTCTTGTAGACCCCAATGAGGAGTTAAAGGTTAATTCTAAGTGACAGGAAGGCCACTGAAGGAGTTAAGAATGAAGACTAGAAGGGAGCATGACAGGAAGTCAAAAGACCACTTAGGAGCTTCTGGTTGTAATAGAACAGGTGATGGTGATGGTTCAGACCAAGTGGGGATTCAGAGAGAAGGTGGTCTTAGAGGGGTCTCTGGGAAGTTACTAAGTGATGGAGAGGGAAGTTATTAAGTGATGGATTTGCAGAGGTCAAAGAGACAAGAGAAGAAGCAGGCTTGATGGGGGATGGGAAACTAAGGGGAAGTGGGGATAGAAATTATGAAATAATTGCAGAGTTAGTAGCTGTCCATGCAGCTGGAGACAGTGTTCTGGGCTGGAAGTAGATACCAGAGAGGAGGGACCAGAGGCTATCCTTCTAGGGACCCATAGGTCATACCTCTTCACAGATAGATAACATAAGGTCCAGAGGATATCTTAAGTTTTTGTTTAAAATCATTTATCAACATTTACAAATCCAGAGATATCAAATAAAAGGTTTTCTGCCTCCTTTTCTAAATTGGTTGCTCTGGTCACACTGGGCCCTTCCCCATGTACTAGGAAGGCCGTAGCAGGCTGGTAGGGGAGCCCCCTGCTCCTCCAGATTGAACATAAACTCTTCAGCTGATCCCACCACAGCAGGCCTGCTGCAGATTCCACTCAAAGCCTGGTCCTGGCAGTCCTAGAGTTTCAGTTTCTGGCATGGGCAGGACGTGACACCATAGAAGAGGGAAAAGTTGGTCTGGGACACAGTATACACTTTCTCCCATTCTATAGTGGTTATCGATAGTGGTTGTGTGTTTGTTAGTCACTCAGTTGTATCCAACTCTTTGCGACCCCATGGACTGTAGCCCACCAGGCTCCTCTGTTCCATGGAATTCTTCAGGCAAGAATATAGGAGTAGATAGCCATTCCTTTCTCCAGGGGATCTTCCTGATCCAGGAATCTAACCCCACTCTCCTGCAGTTCAGGCAGATTCTTTACCAGGTGCTGCTGCTGCTGCTAAGTCACTTCAGTCATGTCCGACTCTGTGCGACCCCATAGAGGGCAGCCCATCAGGCTCCCCTGTCCCTGGGATTCTCCAGGCAACAACACTGGAGTGGGTTGCCATTTCCTTCTCCAATGCATGAAAGTGAAAAGTGAAAGTGAAGTCACTCAGTCGCGTCCGACCCTCAGCAACCCCATGGACTGCAGCCTTCCAGGCTCCTCCGTCTGTGGGATTTTCCAGGCAAGAGTACTGGAGTGGGTTGCCATTGCCTTCTCCATTTACCGGGTGAGCCACCAGGAAAGCGATTATTGATGCACAAAGGTTGTAAATTCTAATAAAGTCTAATTTACTTATGTTTTCTTTTGTTGCCTGTACTTTTGATGTCATATTTAAGAAATCATTACCAAACCCAATGTTATAAAACTTTCCTATTTTCTTTTAGTTTTAGCTCTTAAATTAGATCTTTAATTTATTTTTTCTATGTGGTTTAAGGTAGGAGTTCAGCTTCATTTTTTTGCATGTGGCTATCCAGTTTTGCCAATGCTATTTGCTGAAAAGACCGTCATTTCACTATTGAATGGTCTTGGCATTCTTATCAAAAGTCATTTGAGGCCATGATTTATTTCTGCACTCTCTATTCTATTCCATTGGTCTACATGTGTGTTTTTACACCAGTACCACAATATTTTTACTTACTTTGCTTTGTAGTAAGTTTTGAAATTAGGAAGTGTAGTCCTCCAACTTTGTTCTTTTTCAAGAGTGTTTTTGGTACTCAGAGTCCTTTGAGATTCCAAACGAATTTTAGGATGGGTTTTTCTATTTCTGCAAAATATGTCATTGGGATTTTTACAGGATTTTTTGCATTGAATCCACAGATTACTTTGGATAGTATTGGCATTTTAATAAGATTGTGAACATGGACGACCTTTCCATTTGTTTCTGTCTTCTTGAATTTCTTTCAACAATGTTTTGTAATTTTCATGTACAAGTTACACTCCTCCTTGGTTAAGTTTCTCCTCCTTGGTTAAATTTCCTAAGTATCATATAAACATTTCTAAGTATTTTTTTTCTTTTTAGTATTACTATAAATGGAATTATTTAATTTTCTTTTCAGTTAGTGTATAGAATACAATTTTTGTGTGACCTTCATTTCTTATCAGTGGTCACTGATTGCAACATTGGAGATACAGACCAATAGGGGAGCTCAGGAATAAGATTTGGCTGGTTTCAAGAGAGAAGCCATGATGGCATTTGCCTACCTGAAGGATGGAAACTTCCTCCTCTCTTCTGACAAACTGTACTTCTCTGGTGACTCAGATGGTAAAGAATCTGCCTGCAATGTTGGAGACCTGGGTTTTATCCCTGGTTTGGGAAGATCCCCTGGAACAGGGAAAGGCTACCCACTCTAGTATTCTGGCCTGGAGAATTCCATGGACTGTATGGGGTCATGCAAAGAGTTGGACATGACTGAGCAACTTTCATTTTCACTTCTCTGACAAACTGACACCCTTTTCCCCTCCATCCTTCAAAATACCAAAGCAAAGGCTCTCAAAATCCATATCCCTGAACCACCTCCCCTCCCATCACCCACCTGCAGTAAACCCATCCTGTTGTGAGTCTATGATATGATTAGAAGTAAGTCTATAGGGGGTGGGTCAAGGAGGGCCTCCCTGAGGAAGTGACATTTGAACTGACACAAAGAACGAGGAGGAATTAGTCACTTTGGGAAAATGCGAGAGGAAGACAGGCTGCTGAAAAAGAGAAAATTTACAGTTTTATTAAAATACAATTTACATATCATAAAACTTACCCATTTTAAGTGTACAATTTAATGATTTTAGGAAACTCATAGATTTATGCAACATAATTTACTTGTGGAACATTTTCTTCATGGCAGAAAGATGCCTCATGCCCATTTGTAGTCAGTCCCTGCTCTCAACTCCAGTCCCAGGCAATCACTAACCTACTTTCCGTCTCTATAGCTTTGCTTCTTCTGGACATCTTGGGTAAAAGGAATCATATAATATATGGTCTTTACTGACTGGCTTCTTTGTGAGTCCGATTTTATTTTTCATCATTTGTATTCCAGTGACTGTGCATCCTCATCATTTCTCTAATCTTTTCATCTACCCCATGTTTTCTGAGAACTAATTGGAAAATATAGAGAAATAAAAGCAAAAAAGCTTCACTCTCCCAGTAAATCTTCCATCTGTAATAGATTCCATTCTGGTTGACATTTTTCTTGGATATTACTCTGTGCAGTCAGAGCAAGTTTCCTTTCAGAAGAGCTGGACTCATCTCTTGACCCTGCTGCTTTCTAGCTCTGTGTTGGGGGCCTTTCTGAGCTTCTGTTTTCTCATTCATTAAGTGAGCAAAACAATACAACCAGCCCTCTGTTATCCCTGGGTTTTGCATCCACAGATTCAACCAACCACCGATTAAAAAAACAGAAGAAACCCCATAAAGTTCCAAAAGGCAAAACTTAATTTTGCTGCCCGCCTGCAGCTATTTTACACGCATTTACCTTGTTTTAGGTATTGTAAGTAATCTAGAAGTGATTTTAAATATACCTGGAGGATGTGCAGAGGTTATATGCAAGTATGGTAAAGAATCAGCCTGCCAAGGCAGGAGACACAGATTCCATCCCTGGTTGGGGAAGATCCCCTCCCTGGAGGAGGAAATGGCAACCCACTCCAGTCTTCTTGCCTGGAGAATTCCATGGATAGAAGAGCCTGGCGGACTACAGTCCGTGGGGTTGCAAAGAGTTGGAGACGACTGAGTACGCAGGCACACACACTATGCCTTTTTATATACAGTACTTGAACATCTGCGGATTTTGTGTATCCAAGGGGGGATCCTGAATCCAACTATCCTACTCCCCACCTGTGCGCTGATTTGGAGTGCGCTACAGTGTGCTTAGTGGCTCGTATCCGACTCTTTGAGACCCATGAACTGCAGCCCGCCAGGCTCCTCTGTCCATGGGGATTCTCCAGGCAAGAATACTGGAGTGGGTTGCCATGCCCTCCTCCAGATCATCTTCCCAACCCGGGGGTCGAACCCAGGTCTCCGGCATTGCAGGCAGATTCTTTACGTCTGGGCCTCCAGGGGTTTGGAGGGACCATCCTGTATTGCAGAACACTTACAAATTTGTTGTTAGAACGAATGGAATGAATCCTTGTAGCAAAACCTCGCTCTCTTTTTTTCGGTCGCACAAGGCAGCATGCAGGATCCTAGTTCCCGGACCACCTGCGCCCCCTACAGCGGCAGCTCTGCATATAAAACATTGGACTGCCAGAGAAATTCCTTAATGTCCTCTTAAACATAATTTAACATATGAGATGAATTTTTTGAAGGTTTTACACTTTTGTGTCTCTTAATGAGCTGCTCTGCGAAAACGTTATCAACAGTAAGAGTGCTACTTACCTGGTGTTTTAAAGTAGTGATTCTTTTCAAAGGGCATAAATTACAGGAAGAATATAAACACAAACTTAGAAACTGATAATGTATACATGTAGTAAGAAAAATATTTTTACAAAATTAGCTTTGTATTATGATTCCGTTACCCTGGTAAGCAACCAACCAAGAAAAGTGTGAACATCTCTTACGGCTGCGTGGTCTAGCGGAAAAATACGCCAACACGCCATTTACTCTTCCTAACTCACGAAAGGAAAAAAAACGTAATCAAAACTGCTTCGCTCCACATATCTTTCTGCTTAAAACTTTAAAGTTTTCAAAAACCGAGTTACGAAACATCCACACACACACACAAAAGGCAAAAACCTCTCATATCAAGGAATAATACAAGGACTAACTTCAAGTTCTGTTTTATAAACATCATAAGCGGGGGCGCCAGGACCAACGATCACCAGCTGCCCTATTACCAAAAATTATGCTTCCGAAATCTCTTGATGTCGATTCCGCACGTAGAGCAAACGAGCTGCCCTACGTGTGCCACTCACGACAGAAGCCCTTTTTGCTTTTCCGGCTTCCAAAGCAGGGTGGCAGTGTCGGCAAATCCCTTTTATGGTAAAGGTGAAAATAAAGTCGATGCAGTTTTCCATTCAGAGTTCCCAAAGTTGAAGATGTAACGGCAGACCCTTCTGAAAGGGAGAGAAGTCTTCATAAGGAGACTCTATCATCTGTCTTTGGATTTTTATTTAAAATAAAAGCAGAGGCTTGAGTCGTATGCAAATATGCGCGGTGCTTGCTGGGAAGGTGCCTGCGGGTGCTCAGGGAGGCGTAGGGGAGGGGTTTGTAGGAAGGAGCGCGATTCTCCACTGCGCGGGAGCTGCGCTGCGAGACTGACTTTCCGGTAGATACACGTACCTATCTGGGGAAGACTCAAATCTCACCCTATTAAAATTGAAAATGCACAACTTGTGCTACTCCTAGGCGTTCACCCCGAAGCGGCCACACGAGCACTGGAGGGGTCGGATCACTGTAAGATCAAAACACTGGGAGCAATTTAACCTTCACCTATACAGCAACGAACAGCAGAATGTGGTGGGTTTATAGTGGAATGCCATCTGCTGCACTTCCAAGGAGTTAATTGGACATCAAAATACACAGATTGATAAAAGCAGTAGAATAAGGTACAACGTGATACCATTAACGTAAGAAAACAAACAAAAAATACTGTGCTTTATCAACAAATATTTAAAAACTGAGTGAAAAATGTGTTGAATAGGGTACCGCATGATATCACTGACGTAATAAAAAGCACATGTGTGCATACAAAACCCAGTGCTTTATTTTTTATGGCTACATATTTGTATTAATACATATTAATGATTAATGCTGGAAAGGAGTCTGGGTACAGACACACAAAACTTTAGATTTACTTATGTTTTGTTAAAAACCCATAACGATTATTTTATTATATATTTTGTTACTTGTGCAATTAAGACTATTTTTAAAATATAGTCCTGGCTTTCTGTAGTTTCTCTGACATTTCTTAAAGTTAGGTTTGCGTGCTAAGTTGCTTCAGTCTTTTCTGACTCTGCGACCCCATGGACTGCAGCCCGCCAGGCTCCTCTGTCCATGGGATTCTCCAGGCAAGGACACTTGAGTGGGTTGCCGTGCACTCCTCCAGGGTATCTTCCCCACCCAGGGATCGAACCCGGCTCTCTTGTGTCTCCTGTACTGCAGGCATATTCTTTACCGCTGAGCCACAGAGGGGGAGCCCTAAGGTTAGGTTCATTGAGGTATAATTTATATACAGTAAATTCACCTTTTTTATCATACAGTTCTATGCGTTTTAACAAACTCATACAGACTCATGTATTCTGTTCATTCATAACTCATTCATAACTCATTCATAACTCATGAATCTCTTATCACAATCAGTATTTCTATCACCCCAAAAAGTTCCTTTGTCCCTTTTTCTAGTCAACCCCTCCTCCCATCTCCAATCCTGGCAACCTCTTTTCTGGCCCTGTAGTTTTGTGTTTTCCAGAAAGGCATAAAATTGGAATCATTCATGTATATTTCATTTTTAATATAAAAAAGAAATTGGAAAGAAATTGACATAGTACAGAAAAGTGAGAATTGATACTGTACAGAAATGTGAGAATTGTTTTCCCAAACTACTGTTAACAGTTTTGTGTTTATCTTGCCTCCTACCCAGAGTGGTGCAGTCACTGTGGAAAACAGTATAGAGGTTTCTCAAAAAACTAAAAATAGAACTATCATAAAACCCAGCAATTCCATTCCTGGGTATGTATCTGAAAAAAAAAAAAAACCCAATAATTTGAAAAGATATATGCACCAAGATGTTCATAGCAGCATTATTTGCAATAGCCAAGATATGGAAGCAACTTAAGTGTCCATTAACAGATTAATGGATTATATATATATATATATACACACACTACCCAGCCATTAAAAAAAAGAATGAAATTTTACCATTTGCAGCAACTTGGATGAACTTGGAGGGCATTATGCTAAGTGAAATAAGTCAGAGAAAGACAAATATTGTATGATATCACTTATGTGGGGAATCTAAAAGATACAACAAACTAATGAATATAACAAAGAAGAAGCAGTTTCTTAGATTTAGAGGACAAACTAGTGGTTACTAATGGAGAAAGGGGAGGGTCAATATAGGGGTGAGGAAGTGGGCAGCACAAACTACTAGGTGTGAGAGAGGCTACCAGAATGTATCGCACAACACGGGAGATATATAGCCAATATTTTGTAATAACTGAATGAGTGTAACCTTTAAAACTGTATAAAAATAAAATTAAAAAGAATAATTAAGACCCAGAAAAAAAGTAAACTGGGTCTTAAAAGGACAGAGTGCAAAAACAAAAATGGAATGCCACACCCTTAGGAGAATGAAGAGAGCAGTGGCAGAGAAATTAGACTAGTACCATAGCTTGGAGCCTAATGCTGCTGCTGCTGCTGCTAAGTCGCTTCAGTCGTGTCCAACTTTGTGCGACCCCATAGACGGCAGCCCACCAGGCTCCCCCGTCCCTGGGATTCTCCAGGCAAGAACACTGGAGTGGGTTGCCATTTCCTTCTCCAATGCATGAAAATGAAAAGTGAAAGGGAAGTCGCTCAGTCGTGTGGAGCCTAATGCTGAAGCTGCCTGAAATCTGTGAATCTAGATCTGCGGCAGGGTTACCTGTGGATTGGGAATTTGGTGGGATGAGGATGGCAACATATAAAGACAGGGAGAGCAAGTTGCTGTACCATTCCTGGTGGGAGGCAGCTTTTCCTGCTGACAGTACTGCTGCTCACTAAGCTATCACAGCGCTTTGTACACTACTTTTTGTCTGTGGATTCTCGTCCATCTTAGTTTGGGGACC
The DNA here is from genome assembly GCF_000754665.1 of Bison bison bison. NCBI lineage: Eukaryota > Metazoa > Chordata > Mammalia > Artiodactyla > Bovidae > Bison > Bison bison. The sequence continues at coordinate 10,720,819 of NW_011495069.1, read as the reverse complement.
TGGGCTCTAGGAGGGATTCGGGCTGGAAGGCACTCCGGCTGGAATAAGGTCTTCTTTACAACTCTAGCATCTAGCAGGAATTCAGCAGTTCTCACCAAGCATTTGACATTTATTTGATAGATGAAGTAACCGAAAGCATCAGTTCTAATGATTAGACAGTTCAGGCTTCAGAGTGAGAATTCTGAGTTACAGTTGTGCCTCTGCACTTATTAGTTAGAATTTGGTTAATCTCTCACAGGTTTCCTTTATTTTCTTCTGGATGCGTCCCGCAGGACGCGGGATCTTACTTCCTCTACCAGGGATAGTACCCGCGTCCCTTGCAGTGGGAGCGCGGAGTCTTACCCACTGGACCACAAGGTAAGTCCCCCTCACAGGTTTCTTGAAATCGTTAAATGACTTAGCGACGGTTTATAAAAAGTTCCTGGTGGATAGTAAGCGCTCAATTGTTATTAACTGCCAAACCACAGCCATAAACCTTTCTTGTCCCAAGTTTCTCCGGTTGACATCCAATAATTAGCTATCTTTGGAGTGTTGGTCCCAGGAGATACTACTGTCCTCAATTCAGTTTCAGTTCAGTCGCTCAGTCGTGTCCGACTCTTTGCGACCCCATGGACTGAAGCACGCCAGGCCTCCCTGTCCATCACCAACTCCCGGAGTTTACTCAAACTCCTGTCCATTGAGTCGGTGATGGCATCCAACCATCTTATGCTCTGTCATCCCCTTCTCCTCCCGCCTTCAATTACTGTCCTCACAGCACGACAAAGATACCAACCAAAAATGCCGACCTCTACCGGTCTTGCTAGCAATATATACAACAAGCTATTTTGGTGAGAAACAACAAGGTCAGGGTTAGTAACGCCGGGATAGAAGGCGCAGAGCTAGCTCACACTACCAGTCAGTCACAAGCAGGAAAAACCCCAACTGCCAAAACCGAGCTACCCGGCAAGATCACCACCACGTGTCTGAAGGCAGTCCGCGCCTGCGCAACCAGGCGCGCGCCCGCCGGCCGGAAGAGCCGCGCGTTTCCGGGTTGGAGGCGGGGAGCGGTGCCGGAAGTACTCGGGGAGGGCCGAGCAGTCGGACAGGCTGCTGAGACGAACGCTTCACTGGGGCAGTCTCCGCATATCATGGGGAGATAGACGCTGCTGCCTGTGAGTCTTGGGCCCTGGCAGTTGAGGAAGAAGAGCGGGAGGAAGGAGTCAGGACCCAGACCCACAGTGGTCAGTATTTGAAGAGCCAGGTTGTGGAGGAGACGGGGCTGTGTGAGGAATCAGGCTTTTGGGACGGGACCGAGGGGCTCGGGGCTCGGAGAAGATACGGCTGTGGGGACCTGGGCTCCAGACAGGACATAGGGAAAGGGGACGGATGTGAGTTATCCGGCATCTGAGGGAAAGCGGGCTGAGAGGGCCAGACAGGATTGTGAGGACCCACGCTCTTAAGAGGAGAGGGTCGGAAGAGAACGGGGCGTGAAGACACGGTCTCCTAAGAGGTAAAAGCGGAGCTGTAAGGACGGGCTGCTAAGCGATAGAAGCAGGACAGTGAAGACCCATGCTTCTGAGGAAGGATTCAGAAACGGGGCAGCGAAGACTTCGGTTCCTGAGAGGCAGGAGCAGTAAGAGGACACGGGTTTGGGAAGAACAGGAGCGGTCAGTGAAGACGGACTTCTCTGGGGACGGGGTAGGGGCTCGGAGATTCCGAAGTATCTGAGGGAACAGGGCTCTAAGGACCCGAACTCCTAAAAGCGAAGAGGATTAGAGGCCGTGGCTGTGAGGAAATGAGCCTCTTAGTAAAAGGGAGAGAGTTCGGAAAAGATACAGGGATCCACTTTTTCTCCTCCTAGTCTCTGAACCGAGAGTGGTAAAGGATGTATTCAGGGGAAGACAACGACTCCTTCGCGCTGCCTGCTTGACCTTTTGGCAGGCTTGTCTTGTGTCGGATGCAATCTAGGAAGCCCACTTGCAAGCATCTTTTTCAGCTTCGTTCTGGTAAAGCACCTGGTGTAAAGTTGAAGCAGTTATATACTTAGTAAGTGCTTTAAATCCCATTCTACTCAACTGAGCGCAGATCTCTGCATCTCAAAAAATGATGGTGGAGATGAAAGGACCAGAAAAGATAATCTTTTTTTAAACTCATATTTTACATATAAGGAAGCTAAAATCCAAAGAAGATAAAAATTACAGTGAGGCCACGACTGATTAGATCATGATTTTGATACAGTACCCTGCTCTGCATGGCAGGTAGGAGATGCTTATGGTTAATATTCCTTGAAAATATATTTTTAGAATCTTTGCTCTAACTTCAAACTCAAGAGGGAAGTTTTTACAGATTCTAGTATTTTATTTTGAGTCTTCTTACTGTATTGACATTGATAAAATGAGTGTCACTTACATGTTAGGAAACCTTTAAATGAAGCCCCTTCCCCCTCAAAAATATAGTAAGTCATTTAGAAAATCAGGGATAAGTAAACTGTGTCCTTTATTTTTAACATATTTAGTGAAGATGGCTGCTTTTAGATAAGGATGGTGGGGATACTAGAACCAGTTACTTTCATTCTTCAGTAATACCTTTTGCTGAAACAGAGTAAGGTTACAGTCCCACAAGTTAAATATTGTTAATTCCATTGTACAGATATATGAAATCAGTGAAGTGCCTCGCCTGAAATCATTTGCTACTAAGTGACCCAGCCCCAGTCAAATCCAGTTATGTGTTTGACTAATATATTTTTCTGTTTTTCTGATTGGATTCCTCACCATGTCTCAGTTTGCTCTTCAGCAAAATGGAATAGTTATACAAAGCCTAGCATTGAATAAAAGCTCTCCCTCCTCCTCCTCCAGACTCCTCTTAATATCAAGTACTGTAACTTATTAGGGTATTAAGGCAGTGTGCTTTTGAGGGGAACTAAATTCCTGTATTTTAAAGAAGCACAGATATTCAAGATAGAAAAATGGGACCTGTATAGAACTTTCCTCACAGTGGAGTAAGACATACTAGTTTTAAATTTAGGAGGCTAAGAAAGACCAATGAGAAGAACAAGGACTTAAATGGAGTAACTTTACAGTTATTGTAATATGAATTAGATGTTTGAGGAAACTGGAATAACTTAGTTCCCAGTGGGTTTGCCTATACTGTTTTCAAATGCCTATACTGAATGCAAGTGATCAAAACTTACACCAAATTATGAGGTAAAGCGTGACCATACTGCCATTTCAAAATACCTGATGATTTAATTCATGATAGTTTACTCCGGAGTTATCATTCTCATCTACGTTTGCAAATCGTATTACTTATTTCACTCATTTGTGGCTCTAGCATTGATTGAGTTATTAGAATAGGATTTCGAAGTAAGTATCTGATCAGAAAATCATTGTGTTAGAGCAGATATGAACATAGAACATATTACTTTTGACCCAAAGTACTTGAGAGGCAGCACATCGACAGTGTTTATAACCTGCCCTGTGAAACAAGTGTGTTGAAGACAAACTTTTAAATCTATACACATGGACTTAATTTTAAACCTTATACTAATTTTTAGAGCTGGAGGAGACTTTAGATTTTGCCTGGTCCTTTTCTAATTATAGGAGTAGAAACTGGGCAAAGGCAGCTCACATAACTCTGGCAGAACTGTGGTGGCACCTAGCCCGACTGACTTGCATCTTCCCTGTGTCACAGCGCCTTTCATCAGCCTCCTGCTGACCATTTGCCACAAATTCTTTTTAATCCAGTTTTCTTTTTTAAATGTCTGAAGTAATGAGAATAATTATAGGATGCCACTAATACATAGCAGGATGGGTGAAACATTTTAGGCTTAATATACTGACTTTTATAATGAAAATTTAAAAGAGGAAAGCATATATAGTACACTAGCAAACATTTAAAATGGTACTTAGCAGTGCCACACATTCTTCTAAGTGCTTTAGAGCACATAACTCAGTGAATGGTCACAGCAATCCCATGGGGTATACCTTATGATTAACTCCATCTTCTAGATGAGGAAATTGAGACATAAAGAGATTAGGTAACTTGCTCAAGGACATAAAGCTAATAAGTGGCAGAGTAGGTGCTTGAACCCAGAAACTGCTACCAGAGTCCATCCCTTGACTGCTGTACTGTACTGCTTTTCTGCTAATTCAAAATTGCCTTAAAAAAAAAAAATTCCTGAACAGTATCAAACTAGTCAAAAAACGAGTAGAAAAAAATCCCACATTTCTGTTGCCCTCAGATCTCACAGACTGCAGTACAATGGATTATTTGTGGTTTATTTAGGCTGGAAACCGTGAGCTTGTTTAGATGCATCTAGAAACCAGTGAGAGGAGAAACAGTCAGGGAGAAAACTCAAATCATTAAGTCATGTACCACAGTGATAAGGCTTTTATGCCATCAGGCTGGTAGCCCCTTTCAGTTCGGGGGTTTTTTGTTTGTTTGGATCTTAGTTCTCTGACCAGGGATTAAACCTGTGTTCCCTGCAGTGGAAGCATAGAGTTCTAATCACTGGACTGCCAAGGAATTCCCTACCTAGTATTTGTTTAAATAATAAATTCCTAAACATTTCAGAGGTAATAGGATTTTAAAGGCAATCCAGGCACATGATTTCCACATAGAAGGGGCTAGTAACATTTTGCTAGTATAATTGTTCTCTCAAACTGTCCTGCAGTTAATAGCTCTGTTTTTAATCCATAGTACATTCCTACCTCTTGGCATGCTAAGAAAATGAGTTACAGATTTGAGTAGCCCAAAAACAACCATAGTACATTACATAATGGAATTCAGGTTATTTACGGTCACTTCATTCCATTGTGCTTGACCAGCGTCATCTACAGTTGAGCTAATGAAAGTTGTCATTAAACAGATAATTTGGACCATTTTGATCACATCGTGATTTTTTGAAATTTTATTTTAAAATTTACACACAGTAAAATTCACTTTTCAGGTTACAGTTCTGTGAGTTGAAACAAGTGTGTACTGTCATGTAAGCACCATAACACTCAAGTTACGTAACAGGTCCAACACCCTCCAGATTTCCTTCATGCTGCTCTTTTGTAGTAGACTTTCCCCAGTGTCATACCCCTGGCAATCACTGATCTGTTCTCCATCCATGTGAAGCTTTGCCTTTTCCAGATCCTTACAGGAAGTAGCCTTTGGAATCTTGCTTGTTTCATTTAGCTTAATGCACTGGAGATTGTCCATGTTCCTTGTATTAGTAGTTCTTCCTTTCTGTTGCTAAATTGTATTCCATTGTATGGCTATACATAGTTCATTTATCCATTCTCCAGTTGAAAGATTGTTTTCAGTTTTTGGCAATTATGGATAATGTTGCTGTAAACATTCACATACTGAGTTTTGTGTGACTAAAAGTTTTCATTTGTCTAGGGTAAATAGCTAGCAGTGGGTTGCTGGGTCATATAGTAAGTATACAATTGTATAATAAACTGCCAAACCACTTACCAAAGAGACTGCACCATGTTACAATCACCCCATAAGTGTGTGAGGGTTTCAGTTGCTCCAAATCCTCTCTCAGTTCAGTTCAGTCGCTCAGTCGTGTCCACTCTGCGACCCCATGAACTGTAGCACGCCAGGCCTCCCTGTCCATCACCAACTGCCGGAGTTCACTCAGACTCATGTCCATCGAGTCAGTGATGCCTCTCTAGCACTTGTCTATTTTTAATTTTAATTATTTTAGTAGATGCTTGCTACTGCTGCTGCTGCTGCTAAGTCACTTCAGTTGTGTCCAACTCTGTGCAACCCCATAGATGGCAGCCCACCAGGCTCCTGTGTCCCCGGGATTCTCCAGCCAAGAATACTGGAGTGGGTTGCCATTTCCTACTCCAAGGAGGTGCTTTCTGTTATCTCATAGTGGCTTTGGAGCTTCCCAGGTGGTGCAGTGGTAAAGAATCCACCTGCCAATACAGGAGACATAAGAAACACAGATTGGATCCCTGGGTTGGGAAGATCCCCTAGAGTAGGAAATGGCCACCCACTCCAGTTTTCTTGCCTGGCAAATTCCATGGCCTATATAATTCACGGGGTCGCAAGGAGTTGGACATGACTGAGCACATAGTGGCTTTATTTTGCATTTCCGTAATGAGTGATGATACTGAGTATTTTGTCATGTGTTTATTTGCCATCTGCTTGTCTTTGGTGAAGGATCTATTCAGATCTTTTGCCCATTTTTTAATTGAGTTGTTTTCTTATTGAATCTTGAGAGTCCTTTGTATATCCTGGATACAAATTGTTTGCAGATACATGATTTGTAAATATCTTCTCTTAGTCTGAAACTTGTCTTTATTTTCATTTGCAGAGCAGAAGTTTTACATTGTGATTAAGCCCATTTATCAGTTTTTTCTTTTGTGGATTGTGCTTTTGGTGTTGTGTCTAAGAACTCTGCTTGACCCAAAGTTAGGGAGATTTTTCTCCTATGTTTTCTAGAAGTTTTATAGTTTTACATTTTTACTTTTAAGTCTATGATCAGTTTTGAATGTATTTTGTATAAGGTATGAGATAAAGGTCAAGATTTATTTATGTTGCTAATGCTGTATTTTTTGTTAGGTTTTAAAAACAGGGGTCAATATTACCTATTTCTTCAGAGGAAACAAACCAAACAGTAGTTTATTTTAATTTTTTACAGGTTACGTATGCACATATTACATTTAGGGTATATAATGAAAAATAAGTCTCACACCTTGGTTCCATGGCCACCCAGATACTACCATCCCTATCCCCCTCAAGACAACCATCGCTATCAGTTTCTTATGTATCTTTCCAGGAATAATTTATACATTTATAATTATGTGTCTTTTTAAACAAGTGATAACAAATTATCCTCACTGTTCTGTACCTTGCATTTTCAATGTACAGTGTATCTTGCAGGTCATTTCATGAACTTCCTTGCTTTTTAGAAACCAGTTTATTGAGACAGTCATGTATTATACAGTTCACCAATTTAAAGTATACAATTCAGGGACTTCCCTGGTGGTCCAGTGGCTAAGACTCCATGTTCCCAATGCAGGGGGTGGGAGTTCAACAACTGGTTGGGAAACTAAGATTCCACATGCCATGGGGCACAGCCAAAAAAAGAAAAGGTATACACTTCAGCGTTTGGTTTCTTTGTTTATTTGGTTGCACCCGGTCTTAGTTGTAGCACGGGGATCTTTGATCTTCATTGTGGCATTCAAGATCTTTAGTTGAGGCAGGGGGGATCTTTTTTTTTAAGTTGTGACATGTGGAATCTAGTTCCCTGAGCAGGGATTGAACCTGAGCCCTGGAGTCTTAGCTACTAGAGCACGAGGGAAGTCCCTAGTCCAGAGTTTTATGGTACATAGAGGGCTGTGCAGCCATCACCACAGTTTACTCTAGATTATTTTTGTCACTCCTAAAAGAAACTGCATAAACATTAGAAGTCAGTCGCTGTCCGTCTCCCCACTCCTCAGCTCTAGCAACCACTACAGTATAGATTGGTCTATTTTGGACATTTCGTATAAATGGAATCATACAATATATAATCTTTTGTGACTGGTTTCTTTCACTTAGATAATATTTTCATGTCTCATTTTTTTCCCAGTGTATTCCATTATATAGTTATATTCTAGTGTATTTAACTATCACTTTGATAGACATTTAGGTTGAAATTGCTTGTATGTATAGTATTCTATTCACATACAAGTTCAGCTGTAATATAAATTGCTAAAAATAGAACCATGGGATCAAAACAATATACACTTTTCTTATTTTGATAGATATGGCCAAGTAGCTCTTTATAGAGACTTCTGACTTTCATTCCTCCCACTCCAGCAACTTATGAAATGATTATTTCTCCATAAAATTTTCAAACACAGTATGTATACTAAAGTATGTATATAAGCCCTGGGATTTCTTTGGAAGGAATGATGCTAAAGCTGAAACTCCAGTACCTTGGCCACCTCATG
>NW_011495069.1:10712312-10712800 GCF_000754665.1 Bison bison bison | reverse complement strand
TTGGGATTGGAATGAAAACTGACCTTTTCCAGTCCTGTGGCCACTGCTGAGTTTTCCAAATTTTCTGGCATATTGAGTGCAGCAGTTTCACAGCATCATCTTTCAGAATTTGGAATAGCTCAACTGGAATTCCATCACCTCCACTAGCTTTGTTCGTAGTGATGCTTTCTAAGGCCCACTTGACTTCCCATTCCAGGATGTCTGGTTCTAGGTCAGTGATCACACCATTGTGATTATCTGGGTCCTGAAGATCTTTTTTGTACATTTCTTCTGTGTATTCTTGCCATCTCTTCTTAATATCTTCTGCTTCTGTTAGGTCCATACCATTTCTGTCCTTTATCGAGCCCATCTTTGCATGAAATGTTCCTTTGGTATCTCTGATTTTCTTGAAGAGATCCCTAGTCTTTCCCATTCTGTTGTTTTCCTCTATTTCTTTGCATTGATCGCTGAAGAAGGCTTTCTTATCTCTTCTTGCTATTCTTTGGAAC
>NW_011495069.1:10686205-10712212 GCF_000754665.1 Bison bison bison | reverse complement strand
CTGAGTGAACTCCGGGAGTTGGTGATGGACAGGGAGGCCTGGCGTGCTGTGATTCATGGGGTCGCAAAGAGTCGGACACGACTGAGCGACTGATCTGATGTATACTAAAACGTTATCATCATTGCCAAATGGCAAATAAATAGTACCCTGTAGTTTTAATTTGTATTTTTATTATAAATGAGAATAAGGATCATTTCATTGTTTTAAGAACCATTTGAATTTCTCTTGTACTGTCGTGTTTCTTCATAGTATTTATTTTGGGTAGTTAGTTCTTACTGATTTGCAGTTATTTTTTATATATAAAAGAAATTAGTTCTTTGATACATCTTGCATGTATTTTTGCTAGTTTGTCTTTTGTCCTTTAACTTCATTTGTTATACTTGTTGCCATGCAGACATTTTTATTTTTGTGTAGTTGAGCATATTAGTCTCTTTTATGGCTCCTGAGCTGTAGCTCCTGAGCTTTCATTTCTTTAAAAGGATATTATTTACTCTTGAGAATATTGTTTTTCCAATTTTTAAAAATTGAGATAACTTAGATTTGTATAACATTATAAAAGATAATACAGAGCACCCTTTGCACCACCAGTTTTCTCTACTGATAACATTTTGCAAAACTGTTGAGTGATATGACAATCAGGATATCAACATTGATACAACCAAACAATCTTATTCAGATTTCCCCAGTTTTACCTGTACTTGTTTGCTTATATGTATATATGTACTAAGTGCTACACAATTTCATCACTTTTTATAGGTTAATTTATCCATCATCACTATCAAGATATTGAACAGTTCCATCACAAGGGCTCTTCGTTGCCCCTTTATAACCACATCTCCCTCCCTCCCACCCAGTCCCTGACAACCTCACTAATCTGTCCTCTGTTGGTAAAATTTTGTTATTTCAAAGATGTCATATAAATGGAATTATACAGTGTGTGCTCTGAATTGGCTTTTGCTCAGCATAATTCTCTGGAAGTTCAGCCAAGTTGTGCATATCAGTAGTTCATTCCTTTTTCTCGCCGAGTAGTATTCCATGGTATGGATATACCCCAGTTTGTTTAATGATTCCCCTATTAAAGGACATCTGAATTGATTGCAGTTTTTGATTATTGCATGTAAGTCTACTATGAGCATTCATGTACAGGTTTTGGTGTAAACGTAAGTTTTCCTTTCTCTAGGATAAATGCCTAGGATTGCAGTTGCTGGGTCATATAGTAGTTGTGTGGTTTTTTGTTTTTGTTTTTCCACATTCACTTTGTTGAGGTATAATTTGCATTCAATAAAATGTATACCTTGTAAGCATATAGTTCTGTGAGTTTTGATAAATGTAGCAGCTGTGTAAGCATTCCCCGCACTTCAGATATAGAAGGTTTACATCACCTCGAAAACTTCCACCCTGCCCTGCTGCAGTCAGTCTCGGCCTCATCTATCATTAGAGACTTGTGTTTAGATCATTAGGTATTAAAATTTCACATAAATGGGATCATAGTATGTATTATTTTGAGACCGACTTTTTTTTCCACCAAAATATTTTGATTCATTCCTGTTGTTTCCTGTGTTAGTGATTTTTTTCTTTTTCCATTTTTAAATAAACTCTTAGAGCAGTTTTATTTATTTATCTAGGAGGTCCTACCAGGATAACAATTTTAGATTTATAGAAAAATTGAGAAGATAGTACAGAGCTCCCATATACCCTGTATCCAGTTACTATAATAATGCACTTCATTATTAATATCTTACATTAGTATTGTATATTCATTACAACTAATCAACCAATTTTGATATATCTTTATTAGCTGAAGTCCATGGTTTATTCAGTTCTTAGTTTTTCCACTTAGCCTTCTTGTCTGTTTAGGCTCCTCTGTGACAGTATATATTTAGATTTTTAAGAAATTGTTTTACAGAATGGCTATGCCTTTTATACTCCGACTAGCACTATGTGAGTGATCCAGTTTCTCTGCATCCTCATTAGCACTTGGGGTCACTATTTTTCATTTTAGTCATTCTGATAATTGTATAGTTATATCTCATTATAGTTTTAATTTGCCTTTCTTTAATGACTAATGTTGATTGAATGACTTTCAGTTTGCTTGTTTGCTCTCTGCTTATCCTCCTTGGTGTAATGTCTGGTGTGACTTTTGTCCATTTTCCAGTTGAATTACTTTTTTTTAATCTATTGAGTTTTGAGAGTTTATTTAATGCATTCTAGATACTAGTCTTTTGTTGGATCTATAGTTTTTAAATATTTTCTCCTAGTCTGTAGCTTGTCTTTCCATCTTTTCTACATGAGCTTTCACCGAGGAAACTTTCAATATTTGATGAGGGCCAATTTATCAGTTTCCCCTTTTATTGATCATGCTTTTGGTGTCATGTCTGAGAATGCTTTGCCTAGCTAGAGCCCAAAAATTTTCTTCTTTTTTTTTTTTTTAAATTTTGTAGTTATACATTTTACATATATGTGATCCACTTTGAGTTAATTTTTGTATAAAAGGTAAATTTTAGGTTTCAGAATATTCTTTAAAGATATTCTGTATTTTATCTGTGATTTGATATTTAAAATTTAAATATCTGATCAATCTGGAATGGAGGAGCATATGAAAGGGAAAATGTATAACACCCCCCAGTGCAAATTGATCAACTATTTAAATTTTAAATATGAAACTAGATGTTTTCCAGATATACTCAATCATACACCACCATTTACTCAATAATATGTCTTTTCTCTATTGATACATGCTATGAACATGAGTATATAGCTTTGTGTGAGAACATAAGTTTTCTGTTTTCTGAGATAAATGCCTGGGAGTGTAATCTTTTACCTATTTGGGGGAGGGGTTGGTTTATTGTCCCTAATTGTGGCATAATTTAAAATGCATAGATCTTAAATATTCAGTGTGATGAGCTTGACAGGTGTATAAGCCCATGAAATGATCACCCACCCAGGTGTTCTGGTGCTTTAAATTCAACCAAATAAAGGAACGGTCTAGGAAACTCAGAGCAGTGCCAGTCTGGAAATGGGTGTCTGGTTATCATCTGCTTTGTTTGTTTTGTTTTAATGGAAGAAGTAGCTCACTGACCCAGAATTTTTTAAAGTTAGAAGTATCGTTTGTTTCTCAACAAAATCAGTGGGAACGGTAAATTTCAGTCTTGTCTTAGAAACTTTGATTTTTCTTACGTTACACAGATTCCACTTATTTCATTAAGGCTGTTTATTTTATTAGTAGCCATCAGAGCTATTCCTTAAGATTAATTCCTATATGATTATTCATATTTGGTACTGTGTAGATAGATATATTTTTTTTTAATCTCCAGGTTCTTTTTTTTTAATATTTATTTATTGGCTGCACCAGTGCTTAGTTGTGGCACCTACAATCTCATTCCCCAACCAGGGTTCAAACCCATGCCCCTTGCATTGGAGCATGGAATCTTAGCCACTGGACCACCAGGGAAGTCCCTATGTCCAAGTTCTTAATAGGGAAGTTTCCATTATTCAGAAATACACAAAAGTTCTTCCATTTACTTTGAGCAATACTCAGTGCTATTTGGGAAGTAAGTCTGCTGAATGTTGTGGGAATGTAATTTGAGGACAGAGTATGTTCATACTGATAATCTTCAATAAAGCTTTACCATAGAACTTGCTCCAGGAAAATAGTTTGTGTTTTATAACATTAGAAGAGTTATTACCATTTAACAACCTTTTCTTTTTCTGATTCTTTCTTTGGTAACATTTGTGAGTAGGGAGAAGGAAACATGGACCATGTGTTTTTTTAAAAAAGTAATCTTTATGTTATGCTACCCACCTCAGTCAACTCTTGGCCAACAGAGTTTCTCTTAATCATTTAACTAGTTGCTTTTATTAAGAGTAAACCAGCAGAAGATGATTTCTGCCATTAGAGAGTTAAACAATTTGTTGGAGAGGAGCTTAGCAATAGGAGCAAGAGTAGAATAGATGAAGATACTCATTTAGGTTGCTGCTGCTGCTGCTAAATCACTTCAGTCATGTCCGATTCTGTGCGACCCCATAGACGGAAGCCCACCAGGCTCTCCCATCCCTGGGATTCTCCAGGCAAGAACACTGGAGTGAGTTGCCATTTCCTTCTCCAATGGATGAAAGTGAAAAATGAAAGTAAAGTTGCTCAGTTGTGTCCGACTCTTCGAGACCCCATGGACTGCAGCCTACCAGGCTCCTCCATCCATGGGATTTTCCAGGCAAGAGTACTGGAGTGGGGTGCCATTGCCTTCTCCATTTAGGTTGTTAAGCTTTATCAAGTTCTGAAAACTTTGCCATGATTCTTGCAGGTTCAAATTCTGTAATTTTGGTCAATAAAGTGTTTCATATGCTGCTAGTTTATCCCTAATAGTAGAGCATTCATTTTTTGGAAGAGAGTCTTAATGTTACTATTGTTATCTTTAATTAATTTAAAAAGTTATATATGAAAGAGATGGAGATGTTTTTCTGGGTGCACAGTAGGAATAAAGAGATGTTTCTCTGCATCCAGTTTGCCTGCATCCTGGTCTTTGAAGACATGCAGGCCATGCAACTGAAATGGTTCTGTGACAAGGGTGGTGCTTGACGCCAGTTATTCATTTACAGGTAGCTTTTGAAATGGCTGCCTCTCATTTCACCGGGCTCACAGCCGTTGCTGATGTAATTAAAGATCTAGACACTCAGATAGCTGTAAGTAAGCTCCTTGAGGTCACTGTGGGCAGAACTTCTTGAATGTGCTTCTGATCTTGACACCAAAGCTGAGGTCCACTGAGTCAACCTCATGGCTCTAAAATTTAGAAGTGTTGGCTATTCCAGGCTAGGGACTCTGCATGTATTTAAAGATTGCTAACACTCAGAGAAAATTTGCCCTTGATGACAGAGAAGAGCTTACTTTTAACAGTTGCTAAATTTATTATGTTTATCAGGCCCTGGCATAGATTTAAGCATGTTTGAAATGCTGAAATGAACTAATCTGTTTTTTGAAGTTTTGTGACTAGGTTTCAAGTATGTGATTGTGCCATGATTTATTTGAATTTAGCGTTATTTGATGTTCAAAAATAATGCATGTACTACTTAACCAAGTATTCTGTTTTTACAAAGTCTTCAAAAATGTCTTGCTCATTCTAGTTTATTTATGTACATAAGATTCCTCATTTCATTTAATTTCTTATTTCACTTGTGTGGACTATTTAGCTTTTCCGAAAGAGATGGTTTCTAAATATCAGGTGAGAGCAGTGAACATTCTTCATTCCATTTTGAATGTGCGGGTGTCAGATGAAGACCCTTCAAAGTCCAACAGACCTCATAGAATTTTACTTTTAAAACTCATCCTTTATTACATGTCTTTCCTGAATTAATTCTTTTTTCTTCTACAGTTGATTGGCCTTGGTCCTCATAGCTCCAAAAAGAAACAAGATCTCGATAAGCTCTATGAGCTAAAGTCCAAAGCAAGACAGATTATGAACCAGTTTGGTCCCTCAGCCCTAATCAACCTGTCCAATTTCTCATCAATAAAACCGGAACCAGCGAGCACCCCTCCACAAGGCTCCATGGCCAATAGCACTGCAGTGGTGAAGATCCCAGGCACTCCTGGGGCAGGAGGGCGTCTCAGCCCTGAAAACAATCAGGTATCATCATCTTTTTGTTCTCTGTGGGCACTTCTTATCTGTTCTTTAAAGCAGTGATACTTTGAGAGATGTCCAACTCAGATGCTGCCTCTTCCTCTCAGACTTCTTAAGTTCTTTATCAGTATATCATGTACATTTATCAATTTTTACTTTGTAGAATATATGTGTGTATACATATATATGTGTGTGTGTATATATATATACACACACACACATGCATGCATTAATACAATACCTTGCCTATGATAGGTTTTTATATATTTATATATAAATATATGCTATATAATTGTTAAGCAAAATAAAATAGGTAAATAATTAATGGCTTCATTATTCATTATTCTTGTAATAAAAGTACCCTTGCTTCCAGTCTTTTCTCCTTCTAGTTCATCTAGCTGCTACCATTATTCATTTTCTGCAATGATTCTATAATCTGACCCCCTCTTTTTACCCATGATCCTGATTCTGTCCTCCAGAGCCATAAAAAATAAGTATAATCTCTGACTTGGGCCTTGTAGGCTGAGTAGAACAGGATGAGGAGACAATAGTTCAAGAGAATGAGGGAGGAACTAGCAACAGTGAATGGGAAGGGTTATGCAGATAGTCAGGAGATTGATTACCATACTGAGTGTGGAGTTGGAGCAGAGCAGGAATTAAAATTGTATAGGTGGGATTCTAACAGAACATACTGGGCCTATGTTAGTTTCCATTGGAACTTTTAGTCAATAAACAATCTTTGCAAATATTCAATGAGGCATTAAAATAACATAATAAAGTATCTTAGGGGGATTAACTTGACAGGGGACAAGAAAGGTAAGAAAGTGGGCAGACTGAGAGGAAGTCTGAGACTCTTACAGTAAGTCACAATATGTGGTAAAGAATTAAGCAATAATGGTAGAATGGATAGATCTGAGACATTATTAACAAATATTTATTTTTAAAATTGTATTCTTTTTTCCCATTTCCAATGTTATACAGGCTTTTTGTGAAATTTTAGAAAAAGAGTAAATAGTCCGTAATTCTATGACCACCCCAAAGTAACTGTGGTAAACATTTTAGTGTGTGTTTTTGATTCTTCTTTAGTGGCATGTACATGTGATATAATTTTTCCTTTATGAAAGAGGGGATCATAGTTGTACTGCTGCTGCTAAGTCACTTCAGTCGTGTCCGACTCTGTGCGACCCCATAGGCAGCCCACCAGGCTTCCCCATCCCTGGGATTCTCCAGGCAAGAACACTGGAGTGGGTTGCCATTTCCTTCTCCAATGCATGAAAGTGAAAAGTGAAAATGAAGTCACTCAATCGTGTCTGACTCTTAGCGACCCCATGGACTGCAGCCTACCAGGCTCCTCTGTCCATGGGGTTTTCCAAGCAAGAGTACTGGAGTGGGGTGCCATTGCTTTCTCCCATAGTTGTACATACTTATACAAATATTCAGTTAAACAGAGAGGAACACATGTTCCCAGCCATTGAGGAGCTTTTAGGCTATTAAGTCAGAAAACAAGGAAAGAAACCCAATGATGGAAGGGCACACAGGGTACGACAGAGGCCGAAGGAGGAGGTGGTTGCTTTTACCTGGGTAGCCTAGGAGAGCACAGAGAGGAGGCTCTGTGAGCTGGGCAGGTGGGAAGCTATACAAAGGCAGCAGAGGAGCTATACAACTTGTGATGGTCAGAAAATTGGTAATTAATAGAGTTTCCTAAAACTGTTTGACAGATGTTGGCCTCTCCTCCATGCTGCTCTTTGTGCCTTTCCCTAGGCTATTCTTGACTCTAGAATATAGTCTTCCAGTAGTAGCTCCAGGTAGGCCAGACTGAGAGTTCTTTGGAAAGTAGAAATCAAACCCGGTAAATTGGCTGAAAACTGTTCTCCCAATTAACTTTAGGTATTGACCAAGAAGAAGTTACAGGACTTAGTAAGAGAAGTGGATCCTAATGAGCAATTGGATGAAGATGTGGAGGAGGTAAGGTGGGACTGGGTACTCCAGAGACTGTGTCCCTGAGAAGTCGTACAGAATAGCTGTTAACAGCACAGACTAGAGGCAGACATATCTGAATTTGAGACTTGGCTCTGTGGGTGTGTTAGTGAAGCTTTGTGAAACTCAGCTTCCTCCTGTGTTGGTAAGGTATGACAGTATTTATCTACAGGGTTATTCAGGGTTTTTGTGAGGGTCCGGTAGAATAACTTACACAAATCACCTTAGAGAATGTTTAGCACTTATACCGAACACTGCTATTTTTGCCTATCAAAAAGGGTGTAGTCTGCTGCTCATAGGCAGTCACTTTCAACAGTTTAAATTGTTTCTTCTATTTCTTTCCTTTTTTAATTAATTAATTTTTTTTTTTTTTTTTTGGTCACACTGTTGGGGCCTGTGGGATTTTAGTTCCCTGACCAGGGATTGAACCCATGCCCCCTGCATTGGAAGTGCTGAGCCTTAACCACTGGACCATCAGGGAAGTCCCCATTCCACTGAATTTCTGAGTAATATACTTAAACAGATATTCTTTGATTCATTAATTTTCTAATAGTTGTAAACTTACTGTTATGGTAGACAAGAATTTGTTAAACCACTCACATACGTGCCATACAGACTTTCCTTTCTCTCATTTTTCCAGTGTCGTTTTGTCACAATTTTTGCATAGCCCAGAAATCAGTATTTACATTATTCTGGCTATTTAATTGTTTACTCATCACCAGTGAGCCAAGGCATGCCTATGACTACCTTTCCTTTTTGGTATAACTTATCTTCTTGAAGTAGATAATTGACCCTTTTTAGTTACTTAGTTTTCTTTGTGCCTTTTTTATTCAGCTTCCACTATTAGCTATCTTATACCCCATCAACATTATTTTCCAAATGGAAAAATACTTAATTTGGGTTTTCTCCCTCTGGGAGAGACCTCCATCCTCTTCTAGTTTGATTTATTTTAATCCACTTACACAGATCCCTCCCCTTCCTTTTGCTCTTTTTCTGATGGATGTCTTGTCTCCTAAATCCCACATCCTCTTACTTTTACTCCCTCATTTTGTTAGACTAGATTTTTTTGTTGTTACTTCTACGAAAGGCTAGATGATAGGTAAAATGTTTGAAAATATCTGCAGTCTAACCTCACACTTAATTTTTAGTTTGGCTGAATTTAGAATTCTATTTGGAAATTATTTTTTTCCTGTTAGTGATGAAGGCATTGCTCCATTGTCTTCTGAAATCTAAGAAACCTTAGTCTGTTCTGGTCCGAGTTCTTTTAGGGTCCAAATTTCTTCCTGTTCTGAATTTTCATATGAGCCTTACATGTTATCTTTTTTCTTTTGTTGTGCTATGTTCTTACAGGCTTCTTTTAGACACTTGTGTGTCTCAATTCAAAGATGATATTGTTTGTTTGTTTTTTTCTTTTCTGAGGAATATGTAATGATAGAGAAAGGAAATGCAGGTTGCAAAAACAGTATAATTCCACTGTTATTTTTATGTTTTTTTATCTGGAGAGAAAATATTTGTCCTCACTATGTGAGTTTGGTTTTTTAGATGCAGCTTTATTGAAATAAAATCCATGTAACACACAATTCATGCATTTGAAATATACATAGTTCATTGGTTTTTAGTATATTCACAGAATTGTACAGTTATCAACATAATCTTAGAACATTGTCATCACCCCTAAAAGGAGCAGTCACTTCATTTTCCCCCAATCCCCACAACCCTTGGCAGCCACTAAACTACTTTCTGTAGATTTGTTTATTTTGGACATTTCAAATAATTGGAATCATATAATAATTGGTCTTGTATGACTAGTATCTTTCACTTAACATAATGTTTTTTAAATTCATCCTGTTGTAGCAGGTATCGATAGTTCATTTCTTTTTATGACTGAATAATAATGATAGTACATTGTATGGGTATGCCACATTTTGTTTTTCCATTTATCAGTTGATGGACATTTGGATTATTTCCACTTTTTGGCTATTATCACTTATATTGCCATGAACATTCATGTACAGGTTTTTTGTTTTTTCTTCCCTTTCTTTTTTTGAAATCATGTACAATTTTTTCTGTGGGCATACGTTTTCATTTCTTTTAAATATATACCTAAGACTGGAATTGATGAATCATATGGTAACTGTGTTTTTCCTTTGAGGAATTTCCTGTTTTTATAAAGTGTTCCATCCTTTGACATTTCCACCAGCTGTTATGAGGGTTCCATTTTTTTAATCTTAGTTTTTTGATAATTTCTTCTCTATTATTGTTCTTTCTTTCTGGAATGACAGTTGTCCGTGTAATAGTTCCATGGCTGTGAACAAGTTAGTCTCCATGAATCTTATCATCTTCCTCTAAAAAATTAGGGTAAAATCCATGCTCCATTTTTTTTTCACAGGGTTATTGTAACAGTAACAGTTGGATGTTGGATCTTCTGCATTGATCCTCTTAGTTTTGGGTTTTTTAAAAAATCTTTTCTATTGTTCATTTCTTTGCAATTCTAAGTTTTGCTTGCTGGAGAAACTTTCCTCAGTTTATCTTCTAAATGTTAACTTTTTTTTTTTAAATAAAAATTTTAATTTCCATGAACTTTTTCTTGTTGACTGTTTTTTTCCCCCTTAATCCATTCTGTTCTTATTTTATGATTGTTAGGATCTTCTTCTATTTTTCTCTCTGAAGATATTAATTATGTTGTTTGACATTTTCTTCTTTTCCCTGTATTGTCTGTTTCCTCTGGGTCCCCTAATCCCCCTTTGGTTTGTTTATTTTCTTTTTAGTGTTGGAGATTTTCTTCAGATGTCTAGTAATCCTGGTATGTGTGGGGAAGAGTCGCTTGGCTGCTTTTGAAGATGAGGATTGGAAGTCTGTTCTGTATATAGACATCTAACAGTTCTTCAGTTTTTAGTCCCATATCTGAGTCAAGTCTTCTTTGGTTAATGATAGCTCCAAATCCTGGATCTGGGAAATCAGTTCAGTTCTCATTGGTGTCCCCTCTACAGACATTTGTGTTATACCTTCTGTCTGCTAGGTCAGTTCCCACTTTCTTTGTTACCTCTTTTCCAAAATTTTGCTGTAAAAGTTTATTGGAATTTCTTGTCCATTAAGGTTTTCTCTCCTTTTCTTCTTGTCTTTGTGGGTTTATATGTCTTCCCCCCGACCCCCAACCCTTTTCTTGTTGTTTTATTGGGTTAGGAGAGAGGTCATTTTTGGATCTGACTTACCATGTTTAATCATTTGAAATCTTTCTTTTAGATAGTTCCATAGGAAAGATAGCAATATATTAGTGGTCTAGCAGAAAAAGTAATGTTTAGAACTATGGTTGTAATTTTATTTTATTTTTTTTCCAGAGGAAGACATGAGGAAGGTATTCACTAATCAAAATTTCAGGTTTTTTTAATTGTAGATCTTTAACTTCAGAATTCTGATTTTGCTCTTTACATAGTCTACGAATAGTGGATAATGAAGTGGAAAGAATCCAGGATTTGGACTTAGAGCCTTGAGCTCGAATCCTGCTTCCACTGCTTAGTAGTTACATGGCTATAAACAAGTTAGTCTCCATGAATCTTAGCATCCTCCTCTATAGAATTAGGATAAAATCTATGCCCCATTTTTCCCCCCATGGGATTATTATAAGGACTCGGTGAGATAACGGAAATAAAAATGCTTAAGAGAATATGAAGGATTTAATGAGAAAATGAGGATTTAATGATTCACTTTTATGTTCCTCCCTAATTCAGAAGAAGATATAGAGGGGATAGGACTTGGGCTGGTGGACTGCTGCTAGGTAGAAAGTACAGAAAATGCATCCTCAGAAAGGTGTGAATTTCTCTGAACCCGGTTAACGAGTGGGTATGTTTCTCTTGTCCTCACTCCTCCTTCTTACCTTCCCTCAAATGCTGATTCCAGGCCTTGTAATAGAAAGCCTGACTAGATATGTGATTCAAGCAAATACAGGTGTCTCAGCAACAGGAGCCTACCCTGCCATGCCATGGTTACTCTCCCCCACCGTTTTTCCCCCAGATGCTGCTGCAGATTGCTGATGATTTTATTGAGAGTGTGGTGACAGCTGCCTGCCAGCTTGCTCGGCATCGCAAGTCCAGCACCCTGGAGGTGAAAGATGTCCAGTTGCATCTAGGTATGCGGTCTCGTTTCTCCCTGAGGTATCCACACTGTTGCTCCTTCAGGAACCTTCCTGCCAGGATCAGACGTTAGAGCTCTGGGATTTATATATTCATTCAATAGTAACATTAAACAGAAAAGAGAAATTCATCCATGGTAGGGGAATGAGCCCTGCATTGAGTTTGCCACTGTCTAACTGTACTACCTTATCCTTTCCACTTACTTTCTCTTAAAGTCGATTTCATCATTCGTAAAATAGGGATCATAATATCCTCCTTACAGGGTCATTGGGGGATTATAGATAATGTTGTAAAGTGACTGGCACAAAATAATGAGCTCAGTAAATGTAACTATTAGATGTCCACCATTCATATAATGGTATTTTCCTTCCAGTTTTTAGTTTATTGATGTATTTTTCCCAAGAACATTTTATCCCTAATGTACATATAATTTTGCATTCTGGTTTTCTACTTAATAGACACTAAATTTGAGCCTGGATTTTTCTGGGAGACACTCATCTAACATTGGTAATCATAGTCACTTGGAAATGAATAAGCCACCCCCATCCCCATCCCCTGCTGCATTGGTTGCAGTATGATCAAAAGGAAGGGAACAATCTGTGACTACAAAGTCAGGCCAAAAGAATGAGGCACTGTTATTAAGGGATTCAGTGCAGATCAGCCCTGACTGAAAGGCTTCCTTCTCGGTATTAGGGAGCTACTGCTCAGAAGGTGCTGGTACTGGGGGTGGAATAAATGACACACTTCTGGTTAACATTGCTGGTATTATTAGCAGAAGACTTTGCATCATACTTTTGCATCATACTTTGGCCACCTGATGCAAAGAACTGACTCATTGGAAAAGACCCTGATGCTGGGAAAGATTGAAGGCAGGAGGAGAAGGGGATGACAGAGGATGAGATGGTTGGATGACATCACCAACTCAATGGACATGAGTTTGAGCAAGCTCCAGGAGTTGATGATGGACAGGGAAGCCTGGCATGCTGCAGTCCGTGGGGTCGCAAAGAGTCAGACACGACTGAGTGACTGAACTGAACTGAATAGCAGAAGACAGATATTTCAGTTACCTATTATTGTATAATAAACATGGCAGAAATAGCATGACTTTTGTTAACTAGCCTCTGAAGACACACTGCATTGCATGTGCACGTGCTAAATCGCTTCAGTTGTGTCCAGCTCTTTGTGACCCCATGGACTATAGCCCGCCAGGCTCCTCTGTCCATGGGATTCTCCAGGCATGAATACTGGAGTCGGTTGCCATTTCCTTCTCCAGGTGATCTTCCCGACCCAGGGATCGAACCAGCATCTCTTATATCTCCTGCATTAGCAGGCAGGTTCTTTACCACTAGTGCCACCTGGGAAGCTGAATTCTGTTCTATGAGGCAATCACAAAGACCTGACCAGGTTCAAGGGGAGGGATCACAGACTCCACTTCCTGATAGAAGACATACTTTAAAACCACCACAACACAAATGCATAGAGACCAAAAGTACAGTGGTGGTTGCCAGAGGCTAGGAGGGTGGAGCGATGGGAGTTATTGTCTAGTGTGTACAGAGTTTAGGTTTGGATGGATGAAAAGAGGTGGATAATGGTAATGGTTGTGTGAATGTGCTTACTGCCACTGAGCCATACACTTAAAAATGGTTAATTTTATGTGTATTTTATCATACCCTCCCCTAAAAAATCCCACACAGTTTCTATTACTTTCAGAGTTTAACATTCCTGTTTGTAAAAGTGTTTTGTATTTTGATTGTTGAAAATAAAATTGGAATGTCAGTTTCTTCATTAAGGGTAAGAAATAATTATCACAAACATGAATACTTGAAATTCTGTATGACCAGAATAGCTTTTTGTCAGGGGACCTAATGGAACCTGAATCATAAGGAAGATTGCTGGGAGGCATGGGATCAAAGCATGGGAAGTTAGGGAACCTGGTGTTGACCATCTAGGTCAGCTGCGCACACCTCCCCTCCTCCTAGCCCTACCAAGGATAAGTGCCAGTGGAGCTGTAAACCCTGATGGCTTGCTTTTGGGCAGGCTGGGATGGATACTGCCAGTGTTTGCTTCTCATCCAGCTATTTCCTATACTTGAATGGTTAAATAACCTCACCTTCTATTGACATGGTCTTCATTTCTTTATTTTTTTTCCATTAAATATATTTATCTGTAGAGTATACATTCATATTAATTCATTATCTTTAGTTTTAAATGAATCTAAATATTCAAGGTTACCAACTGATTAACTTAGGTATCTTCTAACTAGTTGTACTTGAATATATATTAAATATGTACTCCTTTTGAGTAGAGATTTATTCCCTAAATAATCTTATATGTGTGATTTCTTTACATTTGATCTACTTAAAGTGCAGTACACTTGTATTTGTGGATTGAGGGGTCCATGTAGCTATGCCAGTTTCTGACAAAGGAGAATAACCAAGAATACCAACTGATGTCTGCCCTCTGGTAACATGGAGTAGCAGTCCTACAGGCACGGTCATGCAGTGGCAAAAGGACATGGAGCTGTGGCGTGGACATACCTGTTTCAGTATCTGTATTTCTGTGTGTTTATCTCAGGCTGTGGGATTGCAACATGCCACTGAGGGCTCTCTACTACCCTATCAGGTGGTTATTTCTGTTGTTATTCAGTCGCCAAATCCTGTGCAACTCTTTGCTTCCCTCTGGATTGCAGCACACCAGGCTTCCCTGTCCTCCACCGTCTCCTGGAGTCTGCCTAATTTCATGTCCATTGAATCAGTGATGTCAACCAACCATCTCATCTTCTGTCGCCCTCTTCTCTTTCTGTCTTCAATCTTTCCCAGCATCAGGGTCTTTTCCGATGACTAGGCTCTTTGCCTCAGGTGGACAAAGTATTGGAGCTTCAGCATCAGTCCTTCCAATGAATATTTCTGTTGTTACTACTATATAAAAGGTCAAGAAACCAAGACCCAACATTATATTGCTCCACAGTGAAGCAGCAGAGCTAGGACCTGGCTCTTCACTCCAGATTGCTAAGAGTGCCTTTCTGTTCCTACTCCTCCTTTAGGTTTGAGAGGGGTTGCCTTGACCATAAGGGTAAGATGATTGAAGAAACAAGTAACTTTCCTGAAAAGCTACATAGAAAACCTTAGGGCTTCACACCCAAAATTTTGACTCATTTACCTCCTTTTTCCTTGCAAGAGGGTCAAACAGTGTCCTCTAAAACCTTTAAGGCACCATACGCAGTTACCTATTTGGATCCCATAGAGCCGCTCTTCAGAGTTACTATTTATTAGTACCGTGGATTGCCCAGGTTAGTCCTCCCTGACCCTTGTCTGAGAGTCCACACTGCACCCAGGCACTCTCTTCCTGGTCCCCTTATCTCTGTGTGGGCTTCTTCCTTACAGAACGCCAGTGGAACATGTGGATCCCAGGGTTTGGCTCTGAAGAAATCCGACCCTACAAAAAAGCTTGCACCACAGAAGCTCACAAACAGGTGAGAAGCCTTCAGAGTCCCAAGGCTGCCACAGCTGATTCCTTGAGTTGTGTCTCAGAGAGAAGGCACACAGCTACCATCTGCAGCTGGGAAATGACTGCGGTGTCATTTCCCCCAAATGTCAGAGAGGGCAGGAGGCAGCAAAGCTCCATGGTACATCAGACATGTTTTTCCTTGGTACTTCGCTGTTCTCAGTGAGGTCTGTTTTTTCTCTCAACTCTGATGAGAGAAAAAATTGAGTGTCTGTGGTGTTGCTTAAAGTTGTTGATTCTAGGTTCTTCTAACATGGATGGAACTTACGCCCACCACATCTCATTAATGAAATCTTTCATTGTTGCTGATTTGAACATCATCTAGAACCCTCTGACTAAAGGGCAGTTTAAGGAAAGAAGTATGCTATACTTATGCCAGGAGGTAGCACCCAGGCTGCTCTGTCAGGCATTCTGGCCTCTGCACCAGCTTAACCTTTGTTCTCTGTCCCTCTTACTGCAGAACTGAGGGGTCAGTAAGAGAATCTGTCTCCACTTCTGCTGGAGAACAAGCTGTCCCAGTCACTAGTCAGTCTCATAGCAATGTTGGCCTCCATTTGACAAATCTTAATTTAACTGGCTACTCTGATTTGAAAGTGGGCTCTTTGCAAGCTTTAGATGGCCACAGTTGGGCAGTTCTGACTGAGTGTACTTTGCTTTTCCATAGCTTAGGATCTCTGGATGGGTATGTTTACAAAGCTCACAAAGGAAGCTCTATAAGGAGACTGCTAATAGCCTAAGTGCAGTGTTGTTCAGAAGGGAGTCCCTCAAGGCAGTGGACAGTCAATTTGGTTCTGCTATCAAATTGTCCACTTTTAGCCCTATTTATTTATCAGTCAGCAAATATCATAATGTTAAAACAATCTCTTAGTCAAAAAGAGTGAGCAAAGCAAGTTGTTAATTTGGCCAGTGGCTAGTAATAGGAAGATTTGAAACCCATGATCTGAATGTTGCCCTGATGGGTTATGGTGGAAATTATTAGAGTCAGTTTCCTCCATTGCAGGTCATCCAGTGTGAAATATCAGCTCCCTTTGTGTGTTGGCAACAGGCTCAAAACAGAGGCCTCTTCCCTATTTTCACCATCATCAGGAAAAGAGAATGGTGACGGGGAGTAAGCCTAGAAAACACATATTTTGATGGCCTGTCCCTTTAAATCCCCAAAAGGCAAGAAGTGTCAGCTTCTGCTTTTAACTTTTTTTTTTTTTTTTGCCATCCTGCTAGCATAGGGCTCTTTGAGTCTTTCAGTCAATGAAATGGGTCTACTGGCCAATAGAAACATCTCTTAGGGCCCCGCAGACTGCACTTTAGTTAGAAGGAGTCTGCTGAGCTGCCCTGTGCCTGTAAGTTCCTGAGGACTCCAGCCTCAGGAGTGGTGTAGATCATGCTACCTGGTAACCACACATGGATTTCCTGGACAGTTCCTCACTCTAACCTGTCATTGCTTATTTCTCTCTCCTTTCAGAGAATGGCGTTGATCCGGAAAACAACCAAGAAATAACGCACGGAAAGCTCAGGGGATGGACAGCAATGTATTCGGAGATACTTGAGCTGAGACCTCAGCCATCTCATCCTTGGATTTTTTTTTTTTTTAATGCTTTACAGAGAAGCATATATTTTTTATTAACAGTGCAGCAATATCTATAATGACTGAGAGGATCTGCCAAAAGAATAAAGCCTCCTACCCCAACTTCCAGTCCTTGTTCCCTGCCGTCTCAAAGAAGAGCAGTGTATCTTCCAGAGAAGATTTTATTTGTGGTTTATTATGTAAGTGATTGAATAGGGGACAAAGCATTATGGTCTTGTTTGGTGAGAGAGTATTAATATTAGCAGGATTTTTAGAGGTTTCTGTTCCCTTCTGCCTCCCCCTTCTCCCTGTACTTTGTAATGTCAGTGTTTATATGAATATGACTTTCATTTGCTTTTCCAGAATAAAGAAGTTATTAATCGAAAGAAACAGGGTACATGGCTTACAGCCTTTGAGATGCCAGAGAAGGATAAGCAAGGCTGAATGTGAGCCTCTAGTCAGCAGATGGCAGCACTATTATTCATTTGTATGATGGAGGAAAAAACCCAGGGGTTTTTCCATTATTTTTACTCCAAGGAAGACCTTACCATCAGCAGGACTTGCAGTCCAGTCTCTCTGCCATAATAATCGAGCAGGGTGACCTTTTCTTATCAGCCCTAAACTGAAGAGGCATCCTGATTTGGGGAAATTGTTTTTGATATGCTTTCTGGAACTTCTGGAGTTCATCCTTGATGCTGAGAAAAGATAGCAGGAGACTTGGGGGAAGGCCTTTCCGTGCAGGCTTCTGTCTGTTTGTAGTTGTGGAGATCCTAGTGTTTTCACCATCTCACAGAGGAAACCATGTGCTTTGAGATGTCAGGGTCATGACCTCCAGTGGCACCTAGCATCATCCTGTTCTGTGCCTGGCAGAGACCTTTGTGGATCATGAAGTTTCCAGGAGCTTCAGGGAGCATGGCTGCCCACCCAGGGGCCACCAGCACAGACACATCCCCCTTGCCCTGCTTTGGGTCTCTGCCTCCTGAGACTTGGTCTGTGGTGGGACCCTGCTTTTTACTCCCTCCCACCTTGAGTTTGGCCCCATGACCCCTATCTTCACAGCTTATAGATCTCCTGAGTGAGCAGCTTAAAGTCTGTGCTGGATGTCACCGTTGCTTTTGGCTGAGGTCTCAACATAATAAACACCCAAAGAGGCAGCCAGCTTCTCGCCTTCCTCTGGCATCACCTGTCACTCAGTCATCACTCTTGTGGCCTCCCACCAGCCAGAGGATGTTGAAGGGTTGTGCTTTCTCCAGAACCTCCTGATGCTGCTGGGGGACACTCAAAGGATGTTCTGTTGGTGATTACCAAGCTGCAAAAAGCCTTCCACCGAGTTCCTGCAGTAGGAGCGAGTCATTGGCCTCGGCAGCCAAGAAGGAATCCAGAATTAGTTTTGAATCTTCCATTGAGGACAGAAGAGGGCAGGGAATCCGGGCAGTTTAATGGCAAGAGCTGGGTTGAGTCAGAAGACCTCAGTTCTTGATCAGCTGTGTGACAGGTGAGTGCATTCCTCCAGCTGAGACATCTTGTCCTGTGTGCTTCCTGAGAGGCTTGTTCATCCAGCGAGTGTTTATAAGCTGTGCCCCTGCCCATGCCAGGCATGGCCAATGGTGATGAATGAACACAGGGAGCGTTCCTTCCACCGAGGGGAAGGGAACATGCCTCTGTGACGAGAACTACAAAGCAGAGGCTCCCAGGGTCAGGGGAGAGAGTCTGAGCAGCTGAGCTGTAATCTAAGGGATCCATGGGAAGGCAGGGCCACTTTAAAGGAGAGAGAGCTGCACATTTGCCAACCCCAGTGCAGTGTGGTGAAGTGAGACGGGCCAGGTCATGCAGTGTCTTGTAGGCCTCAGAAGAGTGGGCTTTACCCAGAAAGCAGGAACCATTGAAGGATTTTAGGCAGAAATGTGACATGGTCAAATTGGTGTTTTGAAAAGATCACTCTGGCCAGACAGTGGAGGGGATAAGAAAACATTTGTAGAAGCAGAGGTTCATAAGAACTTGTTGCCTGGACTGAGGTGGCTGTAACGAAGTGGAGAGAAGGGAGATTTGACAGCTGTTTAAGTGGTGCTCGTGTGGACTTGGTGACTGGATGTGGGGAGAAGGGTGTCACCAAGTATCTATAAGGGATCTCCTAACTCGGTGTCTGGGGCAGCTTAGCCTGGGTGCAAGGCCTTCTACCTCACTAGCTAAGTAACCAGGCCCATCTGATTCCCAGAGCTCTGCACACTGAGCACACAGACGACTTAACACATGCTGAGCAGCCCAGGGAGTGGGGAGCAGGGCTGGTGAATTCGTGTGCTCCGGACAGAACTTAGGTGCCATGTGTGTGCCGAGCACCTTCTGTGAATAAGCTTGTTTCCCCAACAAGCGTGAAGAAAAAGTGTTAAGCACTTTGTAATAATGTCATTTAACCCCATTTTTCAGTGAGGCAACTGAACTTGAGAGATTGTAAGTAATCTACTCAAGATCACACAGGTACTGGTGATAGTGCTAAGGTTTCAACCAGGTCCCTCTGACTCCAGAACCTGCTCCCCTGACTGTGCCCTAAACTCTCTCCCCAAGTCCTAGCGGGGCACAGAGAAGGGAGCGACAGTGCATGCAAAGACCTGGAGGTGTGAAGAAGTCACCTCATCAACGTGGCTGAAGCATAAGGTGCTACGTCAGGAGAGAATGGTCAGAGGTGAGCAGAGTAAGCCTGGGGGTGGACAGCCCTCAGGCCTAGTGGTGGGGTCTAGTGCCCGTGTTTGGAGTCTGCCATGTGTGTCTTGCAGGGGGTTGGGAGGGTGTGGGGAGCCCAGCTGGCTGACCCTGGGCTTCCCACCCCTCTTCAGCCTGAGCATCACCTCTCTCAGCTGTGGAGCATTTTAGGGCTGTGGGAAAGATCCCATCTGACAAGATTCTGATGCTAGTGAAAGTCGCTCAGTCGTGCCCGACTCTTTGTGACCCTGTGGACTTGTCCAGAATCCTGGAGAATACTGTTCCCTTCTCTAGGGGATCTTCCTGACCCAGGGATCGAACCCAGGTCTCCCACATTACAGGCAGATTCTTCACCAGCTGAGCCACCAGGGAAGCCCTCTGATGCTAACAGCAGGCATATAAACAAAGTTTGAATCAACCAAAAGGCAGCTGTAGGGGGTGGTCACAAAAACAGGTGAGTTTTGAGGACCTGGAAGGCACCGTTTGGGATCCAGAAGGCATCCTGGAGGGGGTCCCTCCTGCATGGGGTAAGGCAGGGAGGAGGAGGGCAGCGCTGGACTGAGGTGTCACAGTTCCTGTAGTTGGGAAGCTCCCCACAGCCCCAGTGTAGTCCTTTATTCTCCAGGCAAAGGCCCCTTCCCTTGCTCTTTGTTTAAAAAACTTGAGCTGTGCTGGGTCTTTGTTGAGGCACATGGGCTTCTCTAGATGCCCCACGTGGGCTTAGTTGCCCGTGGCCTGTGGGATCTTAGTTCCCCAGCCAGGGATCGAATCCTGCTTTGGAAGGCAGATTCTTAATCACTGGACCACCAGGGGAGTCCCACCCCTTCCCTTTCTGATGGGTGGACTCTGCCCTCAAGGGTGGGTGGTACAGAAGGCAGAGCAGGGGCTGAGCCCAGGACCCTTCCTGGCCAGCTAGACCCCTGGGCTCTGCCTCCACAACTCTCAGACAAGTCTACCTTTACTGCCTGGGTGATGCGGTTGGCAAAGATGCCCTCCCTGCAGACCCCATGTGCTGACCCCTTTCTTCCCTCTGCTGACCTGAGTCCCTGAGCGTGGGCTTTGCAGTGTGAGGCTTACCTCTCCCAACATTGGGACTCCTGCGGGACACGCCCCAGCCAGGGGTCGTAGAGAGGTCCTCCCACATCTGTAACCCACCAGGGCCAGGATCTAAGAATAACTCATAAAGAAAAGGGAGAGGGAAAAAAAAAAAAAAAAGAGGAAAATAGGATGGGCTTGCTGCTATTTGTTGAAGCTGAGTTATGAGTACAAGAAGTTCTTCACACTACTTTATACTAGTTTCTTTATTCTTGGTTATGTTTCAGATTTTCCCTAATGGTCTTAGAAAGCCCAGTGTTCCCCTGCTCGAGAGCTTCTTCGAGGGAATCAGCCCGGTCTCGAAGAGCTGCCCTCTAGTGGGCCAAAAAGGTACAGCAGAGCCTGAAATTTGCAGAGGAGAGCCGTTCAGTTAAGTGCCCTGAAGGCTCAGGGAAAGAAATAGGTTAGGTTGGACTAAGCTTTGATGGGTGAACAGAGTTTTGTCAGAGATGGAGGAGGGACATTCCAGGCAAGGGAATCACACACTAAAGACGCAGAGGGGCCTTGTTGGCTGAAGTAACCTAACATTAAGTGTTAAGTAACCTAACACTTAGTCCACGTCATAATTAATCCTCTAACAAAACTGTGAGGTAGAAATCATTCTCATTTTACCATAAAGAAACTGAGGCTCAGAGGTAGAGAAAGATCTCCCCAGAAGGCTCTGGTTCCAGCCTGCGCAGAGTGGGTCGGACAAACCTTCCCTCTTCATCTGCCAGGTTTCAGTGGCTCCCAGAATAGGTAGGGTCTTCAGAAAGGGTCTCCCGAGTGGCAGACCTTCAGTTCTGTTCCTTCTGAAGGGCACAGGGGATTCAGGCCTGGGCTGCAAGGTTTTCAGATGAGGAAGCAGCTCACGGAAAGGCTTGGAGGCCAAGTAGCCTGTGGGGAGCCCAACTCATATCTCTGCAAGAGGTCAGGACCTTTAAGAACTTTGTTAGCGTCTGGAATTCTTACTTCCCTGAAGTATGTACTTTGGCAATCTCTGTTCCCTAACAGTCATAAGAGCAAAACCCTCAGGGGAAGAAGTGGACTTCCACCTTCTGAGCTCCTAGTGCCTAGTGAGGAATACTGCCTTTGATTTGTCATTTGATCCTTTCTAAAACTTGTGTTAGTATTATCCCCATCTTACAGATGAGTCCACTGAGGCTTAGATGAAATGAGTTCCCCAGGGTCCCACAATTGTATATAGCAGAGCTGAGATTCAAACCCAGGTTTGACCAAAAGCCTGCCCTATTTTTGGCAGCTGGGATAATGCAATGGTTGAGAGGAGGCCATGTTATTCTGAGTGTTGCAGGCTGATCAGATAACACAGGGAGGGAGGAAAGTGCTAGGGTTTTTCAAGCAAAGGGAACAGCATGTGCAAAGCCCAGGGCTGTAGGTGGTTGGGAAGCTGGGCAAAGCAGGTGGAGAGGCCGTAGGACCAGATTAGATTGGACTTGGGGGAAAGGGTTTGGATTTTACCCTGCAGGCAATGGGGAGCCAGGGAAGAATTCTAGGAGAGGAGCAGCCAGGTCAAATCTGTATTTTACAAAGATCCCCTGGGGCAATGTGGATGCTAAGTCACATCCAACAGGCCTGAGACCCTCAAGATGGGTGATACAATCTACACTAGAGATCGGGGTGGGGGGATGCTGAACTGAGATAGCAATGGCAAACTTGTTGGCAGATGGTACATAAGAAGTGCCCAATCAGAGCTGGACGCTGTTCTGCCTAGATCTCTGCTTTTAGCTTGGTTCTTCCTCCTCATCTAGGTTCTCAAATCAAAGGCCATCTCTTGAGAGAGACCCTCCTTGACCATCTGCTCTAAAGGAGCCCCCATCACCCTCAGGCCCATCTCCCGGATCTGTGGTCTTTATAGCACTTACAGCTAGGACTCATTTAGTCCCACTTACTAGTTTTTTCTCTTCCACTAGAACGTCAGCTCTAGGACTACTTTTCTTTCCTGTTCACTGCTGTATCCCTGGAGCCCAGATCAGAGTAGATGCTCATTTTAAGACATTTTTGATGAAGGAATGATAACTCTAAAGCAAATAATTTCCCTCTCCTGCCTACCCTTTCTCATCTGCGAAATGAGGATAGTCATGCCA
The DNA here is from genome assembly GCF_000754665.1 of Bison bison bison. Taxonomy (NCBI): domain Eukaryota; kingdom Metazoa; phylum Chordata; class Mammalia; order Artiodactyla; family Bovidae; genus Bison; species Bison bison. The sequence continues at coordinate 10,689,552 of NW_011495069.1, read as the reverse complement.
ACCTTGCAAGATGTTCAGAAGAATGAGTGATGTTTTAAAAAGTGAAGGCAGGGAAGGAGTAGAGCACAGAGAGGTCCCCTCCTGGCCCAGGTGCCATGGCGAGGAAGCTAAAAATCACCAGAGTAAAAACTTCCCAAGACCCCTAGGAAGGAGGGGTTTTCAGTGACAGGTTACTGAGGAGGAATCTGAGACTCAACGAGGTAGAGTAACTGGCCCCAGGTCACAGTGAGTAGGGTGGCTGTGCTATTTTTGCTGTGGCAACTGCCCTGCCCTGCCCATGCCTGCTGGCACAATGAGACCGCCCAGATACCCCTTTACACCTGCTGTGTTGCCTGTTCAGTTGCCATGTCTAACTCATTGCGACCCCATGGACTGCAGCACACCAGGCTTCCCTTCCGTCACTGCATCCCGGAGCTTGCCCAGGTTCGTGTCCATTGTCAGTGATACCACCCAGCCATCTCACCCTCTGTCACCCTCTTCTCCTGCCTTCAGTGAAGTGTAAAGATTCCTCCCTCCATAAACCCTTCCTGCATCGCCACTGGATATTTTGTGCCTAGCAGCTTCTATGGCAGGTTAAGTTCCCCAGCAGCCAGATTCTGAGAACAAAATCAGTGTGCAGACTTTTATTTTTTTAGTATTTACTTCTTTGGCTGCTCTGGGTCTTAGTTGCAGCAGGCAGGATCTTCAGTCTTCACTGTGGCATGTGAGATCTTTAGTTCCAGCGTTTGGGTAATTGTTCCCTGAGCAGGGATTGAACCCAGGTCCCCTGCACTGGGCACTCAGAGTCTTAGCCCCTGGACCATGAAAGAAGTCCCCTAGACTTTTATATATAAATTTTTTTTCCATGCCATGCAGACTGTGGGATCTCAGTTCCCCAACCAGGGATTGAACCTGGGCTCTTTGCTTTGAGATCACAGAATACTAACCACTGGGCCGCCAGGGAATTCCAAGGGTGCAGACTTTTTTTTCCCCCTTGTATTTGTGTGCAGACCTTTATTAGGAAATTATTTCTTAAAAAAATATTTACTTGGCTGCACCGAGTCTTAATTGTGGCACTCAGGATCTTCGATCTTTATTGCAGCATGTGGGATCTAGCTCTCTGAGCAGGGATCGAAACCAGGCCCCCTGCATCAGAAGCTCAGCGTCTTAGCCACTGAACCACCAGGGAAGTCCCTATTAGAAGATTCTTGAGACCAATACCTGCTTGGGGGGGAGGAAGGGAAGAAAGCAGGATTGAGCAGAATTTAGCTGTGATGCTGTCCTAACAGTGGCCTCGACCCCATGGAGAATGATGAAGATGGGTGTTTCCTTCAGAGTTGAGGCAAGAAGGCCAGGCCTTTGAACACTCCCCCACCGCCCCCAACAGATCTGATACATTGATGCTGGACTGTGGGCTGCCCCAGATGAGCAGGCAGTTCCCAGAGACAGCAGCCTGGGCTCCGCCACCACATTAGCACTCCCAGCAGCTAGGAGCTTTGGTGGGGAGGAGGCCATGGGTTCTTCAGCCCTGAGGGGAGATTTTGGTGGCTAACCAACAGTGTCCACCATGCGCCCAGCCAGAGAGCTGTTCATATTCATCCCTGCCTCTCCGATCCGTTTTGGCTGTGATTTGGCAGCAATCAGGGTTTTAGGACACACTTTCTCATCCAAGCCTGAAGACCTGGCTCGGCCTGAAAGCCCCTGCCCCCCTCCTCGCCTGTGTAGCAGCGTCCACACGCTGAGCAGCTCGGCATCCGAGCCCAGGGACACTACCTGAAACGGCCACGTCCTAGCCAAGAGAGGAAAGAGCAGCCGCGATGACAGTTCTTGCTATTGGATTCTCACCGTTCGGGAGGCTCTGGCTGTGGCTGAGCAGAGCGCATCCATGATCTCAGTCATGCCCACAAGCCCCCACGAGTGGGGTCTGTTATGCGCTCCTCTGACCACAGAGGAAACAGGCTCCAGGACAGGAAGCTGCGCACCTGGCCTCTCAGACCTTTCTGGTGGAAAAGGGGCTGAGCTCTGAGACCCCAAAATCCAGGAGGCATGACTGTGCCAGGATATGGTTTGTAATAACTGTCTGAATAGATTCTGCCATTTGGCCTCCAGAGAGATACGAACACTCCCCATCCCACCAGCACTGCTTTAACCCTTTCCCTCCTAGAGTCAACACCTGCATGGGCCCGGGTGCTGCATCCTGCTGGGCAGCCTGGACATCTGGGTGTTCTGGATGAGCCGCACACCCCCCCAGTCCTCCTCCAGTTTGATGGCCCCTTGCCACAAGGCCTGCTGGATGGTGTTGGCAAGGGTGTCAAAGGCCAGGTCCACATTGCAGTTACTTTTGGCGGAGGTCTCCATAAAGCCGATGCCCAAGGAGGCAGCCAGCTCCTCCGCCTCCTGGGTTGAGACACAACGGGCACTCTGCAGGTCACTCTTGTGGCCAATCAGCAGGAAGATCGCCTTGTCAGGGCCCTGAGTGGCCATGACCTCCTGATGCCAGTCTAGAATGTGTTCAAAGGACTTCCTGTTTGTCACATCAAAGACCAGCAGGACACCCACCACATTCCGGTAAAAGGACCTGGTGATGCACCTGGTGAAGGGAGTAAGGTGGGAGAGGGTTATGCCTTCAGCACACCGGGCCCTGCGTCCTCCTCCATCCAGTGACTGCCTCACACCCCAATTTCAGCTCATCTCACACTGCTCTCTGCTTCCCTTTTCCCCGGGTCTGTGTCTCTCCCAAGTTACTGTGTGTTCCTCAGTCAGGGAGCAGTTTGATTCCCATACTCTCCTGACCATTCCTGGAGAAAACCTGATGTTTTCCTGATTGCAGGTTTCCCCATTTCTCTCCCTGGCAAACTCCTACGCATCCTTCACAGCCAACACAAATTTCTCTTCTTTCCACTTCTCCCTGACACCTCCCTCTCTGCGCTTCTGTGGGCCCTCTCAGCACCCAGGTCATTCATCCCTCTAGGTTTCAGTGTCAAATATTCCACTGGGGCCGGCCGGGCCAGGTCTCAGGCATCAAGCTCAGGGGCTCAGCCCACCAGCTGTTATTTGTAGGATGAATGACTCAAGCATGAAGGACCCGGGCCCGGGGCAGGGACCCCCAGATCCTACTTGGGCCACTGAGGGCGGCGACTCTGAAGGATCCCCATGGTCACCCCGCCCCAACCAGAAACCCCTCACCCCAAACCCTTCTCGTCCCTCCCCCGGCCCACCTTCCACCCACCGCGCACCTGAAGCGCTCCTGGCCCGCCGTGTCCCAGAGCTGCAGCTTGACGCGCGGCCCAGCCTGAAGCTGCACAGTGCGGGTATAGAACTCGACGCCCACCGTGGGCGCCGACTCGAGCTCCAGCTCGGGCTCGGGG
>NW_011495069.1:10683355-10686077 GCF_000754665.1 Bison bison bison | reverse complement strand
CCCCCGCCTCCATGGCCAGCGTGTCGCCTCCCGAGGCCCGGCGGCCAACTGTGCGATCCCGCCCCACCCGCAGCCACGCCCCCGCCCCGCAGCCACGCCCCCGCCCCGTCTCTGGACCCCGCCCCCCGCCTCCAGGAGGCCCCAGAGACACCCAGACCCGGGCCTGGAGAACCTGGGGCGTCTTCAGCAACGCCGAACCAGATGCCGAGGAAGCCACCCGGCCCGGTGGAAACATCTGGACAAGTCACTTCCTTGCTCCGAGCCTCAGTTTTCTCCTCTGTAAAATGGAGATAATAATCTCTACCTCAAGGAAGAAGAGATTAAACTAGATAATGTGGGGAGGAGGGCTACAGAGGACCGATCACCACACCCAACCTGCACTGGCCTGAGACTAACAGCGCCAGAGCAACCACTTCGTTCACTCTTTGAGGTGGTTTCCCTTTGCAGCCCCAACTGTCTGTTAGTCCCCCCGTTGCGCCCCTGCTGCTGGACCTGGAGAAAGTTGATGGTTTATAGATGCACTTTTCTCACCCAGATGCCCCTTTCCTGGAGCCCTACTGGCCCTGGCCTAGAGCTTCCGGCTCAGTGTTCAGGTTCAACGGTTCAGCAGGCCCCACTGCTTCCCCGCTGCCTGCCTGTGCTGGGCCCCAGGGTCCAGAGAGAGACTTGGACACAGTCAGGTAGAGGGGGCAGGGTAGACAGACAACTGAGAGTACAGTTGGCTTGTGGAGTGTACAACTAATGTTTATGAGATGAGATGGTCAGTTTCTTATGCTTTGGGACAGCAACCCTCTGAGAAGGCTATAGTGTGCCCATTTTAGAGTTCAGGAGACCGAGGCTCAGATGTGTGGCTTGTCACACATCTGACTTGTGTGGTTTACCCTTGATGCCAAAGAAGGGGACTGGAAAGCAAGTTCCCAAAGGACCAGGACAAAGTGGGTTGGGGCAAGGGTAAGGCAGATGCTCCGGCATTCAAGATCTCCTCCACTCTTTCCAATCGGGTCTTCTGAACACCCAGGACATCAAGGCTCAAGGTTGGTCCCAAACAGCTTGTCTGCTGGTTTAATCCCACTAACCCACAGTGGGTGGATGTTGCAGTTTAACAGGTTGGCAATGGGAAGCAGTTCTCACTAAGGCAAACCATCATATCATCACATTTCCTCCATATACAACCTGTGAGTAGATGTTGCACAGAGTCGGACATGACTGAAGCGACTTAGCAGCAGTAGCAGCAGCAACACAGTTAAGTAACCAGCCCAATATCACTCAGCACAGAAGACAAAGTAGTGGCCAAATTTGTTTCTGGCTGGACAATTTGGGGACCTGGGAAGGCCCAGGTTTCCTAAATAAATCAGTGAGAAGCCATTTTGTTAAGCCTCCTAGTAACTCTGCCCTTCGGTCACTGCACTAGCCTGAAGGGGCTCAAGTCTCTGCTCACCCCCACTCCAGGAGAGAAAGAGGAAAATCAGGTAGGGTGTGTAAGTTGGGGGAGGACTCCTCCCTGCCAGTTCTGTCCAAACCAGGAGAGTCTGCCCCAGTGCCACCTGCCCCTCTGAGGTTTCCATCAGGATGTTCTCATCACCTTGCTCTGTTCAGCTGGAAAAACAGTTTCTGCATCAGGCCTGTGCAGAACCGTTTCCCCCCATTCCACCCTCTCTCTTCTTCACCCACCACTGTTGCTCCAGCTGTGCAGAACATCTTTCCTCTTATTAGCCCAATGCCAAGAACACTTCCTTTCTGCTCTTCAAAGGGTAACTAACCCCAATTTTAGGCCTCAGGTTAGATCTGTGTCTTCAAGAAGCCCCTCATTGACTGGCTAATGAGGTCACAGGCCCTTTTGTCCTTTGTGATGTCTGTCTCCCTTCTAGGCTCAGGCCCCTTGAGGACAAGGACCAGAGGCTGTATCCTCAGTGCTTGGCTCAGTAAATATTTATGGTTGTATGAATGAAAAAAAGTGGATGTGCTATTCATTTATTCATTCACTCATTATTCATTCAAATACCACAACAGAGTTGGACTCAGGGAGCCACGGGGTCAGAAAAGACCTCTTGGAAAAGCTGAAGCTGAAGCTGGGTCTCCAAGGACAGTGGAAGCTGGGGAGGTAAGCGAGGAAGGGTACTCAGGCAGAGGCAGTGGGTGAAGGCAGACAGGCATGGGACAGCTTGAAAGGGAGTCTGAACCCAGACATCCCAGAAGCCTCTGTGGTCAGCATGTGGGCAGAGTGCGCTGTCAGCATCAGACTCCTGAACTTCCCCTCCTGGATGTGCCTGCTGTGGGCTGGGTCACGCGTCTGCCCCTGACTGCACCTAGCGCTGGAATCCAGTTGTCAGCTGACTTTGTCATAGACTGCCTGTGTGACTCCCCAGGGGGCGAGCCCTTTCTCCTCCCCAGCCCTGCTTCCCTTCTGCGAAGTGAGACAAATCATGGCGTCCTCCTCTCAGGGCAGTCCTGGGGTAACTGTGTGTCATAGCAGGTGTATATTTGCGTTAGACCGATCTTAGTGTTTTCTTTTTCCTTTGTTTTATTTTGTAATTAATGAATCTTATAATTGGAATATAATTGCTTGACAGTGTTGTGTTTCTGCTGTGCAGCAAAGTGTATCAGCTCTGTGTATACATCTATGCCCTCCCTCCTCCATCTCACCCCTCTAGGTCATCACAGAGCAACCAGCTGAGCTCCCCGTGCTACACAGCAGGTTCCCACTGGCTATCAGATCTTAGTT
>NW_011495069.1:10681445-10683255 GCF_000754665.1 Bison bison bison | reverse complement strand
TTTATTGGCTGTGCTGGGTCTCTGTTGCTGCTTGGGCTTTCTCTAGTTTCTGTGAGCAGGGGCTACTCTTCGTTGCAGCGTGTGGGCTTCTCATTGGAGTGGCTTCTCTTGTTGCGCACCATGGGTTCTAGGACGTGTGGACTTCAGCGGTTGTGCCACGGAGGCCTAGCTGCTCTGCCACATGTGGGATCCTCCTAGACCAGGGATCAGGTAATGAAAGCAAAGAGGAGGAGCCAAATCACCTGTGGCTTCAGAGGCCAACACATTTATTCCAAATGTGTTGAGAAGTCAGTGATTGTGGGGCAGGTGAATTACATGATCTGAATTTTCTCTTGCTTACTTCTTTGTTTTTAGCATCTTTATTAAAATGTAATTGATACAGAGTAAACTGCACATATTAAAAATGTACAATATGCATTTTGACATAAGTGTACATCCCCAAAGCCACCACAATTGAGATAATGAACATCTATTATTCTCAAAAGTTTCTCCATGTCCTTCTTTAATTCTTCTCTCCTGACCTCCTCTCCCAGACAACCACCAATCTGCTTTCTGCCACTAAAGATTAATTTGTATTTTCTAGAATCTTTATCATACAGCATATAGTCTGGCTTCCTTCACTCAACATGATAGTACTTCACTGTATTAACATACCACAATTTGTTTATCCAATCCTTGTTGAAGGACATTTGTGTTATATTCAGTCTTTGGCTATTACAAATGCAACTGCTGTGAACATTCATATTCAAGTCTTCGTGTGGATGCATGCTTTCCATTTCTCTTGGGAAATACCTAGTACTGCAACGGCTGGGTCAGGTAGTAGGTGCATTTTTACTTATTTAAAAACTGCAAAATCGTTTTCCAAAGTGGTTGCACCATTTTACAGTCCTGAATATCGTATGAAATTTCCACGTGCTCTACTTGTCCGTCGTTGCTTGACTTTGTCAATCTTTTTAACTTTTAGCCCTTCCACTGTGTTTGTAGTGTTATGATATTGAGCGTCATTCATGTGTTTATTTGCCATCTGTTTATCTTCTTTGGTGAGGTGTCTTTCAAATTTTGTGCCCCCCCCTTCTTTTCCCCCTTTTAAAAAATGGAGTGATTTTACTCTTTGCTGTTGAGTTTTAAGGGCCATTTATTTGCTTATAGGTTTCTGATCGTGGTGGCTTCTCTTGTTGCACAGCACAGGTTCTAGCTCAGGCTTCAGTAGCTGCAGCACGTGGGTTCCATAGGTGTGGCTCACACAGGTTTCAGAGCGCAGGCTCAGTAATTGTGGCCCACAGGCCTAGCTGTTCAGCGTCATGGGGGATCCTCCTGGACCAGGGACGGAATCCGTGTTCCCTGCACTGGCAGGCAGATTCCTAACCACTGGACCACCAGGGTAGTTCCTTAAGAGTTCTTTATGTTCTAGATGCAAGACTCCTATTCAGTGCATGTTTTGCAACTATTCTCTCCCAATTTGTCTCTTATTAAAATATATAATGGAAATTAACAAAAAATTATTTATTTGGCTGCCTGAATCTTGGGCATCTCAGGTGGCTCAGTGGTAAAGAACCCATTTGCCAATATAGGACACGCAGGAGACAGGGATTCAACCTGGAGGACCACAGCAGCCCACTCTAGTGGCTCAGACTGTGGCTCAGATCATGACCTTATTGCCAAATTCAGACTTAAATTGAAGAAAGTGGGGAAAACCACTAGACCATTCGGGTATGACCTAAATCAAATCCCTTATGATTATACAGTGGAAGTGAGAAATAGATTTAAGGGCCTAGATCTGATAGATAGAGTGCCTGATGAACTATGGAAT
>NW_011495069.1:10680660-10681345 GCF_000754665.1 Bison bison bison | reverse complement strand
GGAGTCCCTTGGACTGCAAGGAGATCCAACCAGTCCATTCTAAAGGAGATCAGTCTGGGTGTTCATTGGAAGGACTGATGCTGAAGCTGAAACTCCAGTACTTTGGCCACCTCATGCGAAGAGTTGACTCATTAGAAAAGACCCTGATGCTCGGAGGGATTGCGAGCAGGAGGAGAAGGGGATGACAGAGGATGAGATGGCTGGATGGCATCACCGACTCGATGGACATGAGTTTGAGTGAACTCCGGGAGTTGGTGATGGACAAGGAGGCCTGGCGTGCTATGATTCATGGGGTCACAAAGAGTCAGACACAACTGAGCGACTGAACTGAACTGATGGTGACTTATAGTATCCATCTTACTCCCTTTTATTAGGAATCTGGAGAAGGAAATGGCAACCCACTCCAGTGTTCTTGCCTGGAGAATCCTGTGGACGGAGGACCCTGGTGGGCTGCCGTCTTTGGGGTCGCAGAGTCAGACACGACTGAAGCGACTGAGCATGCATGCATGCTAGTATTCTTGCCTGGAAAACCCCATGGACAGAGGAGCCTGGGTCAGAGCTGGTTGAGCGTGGACGCCTGGGTATTAGTTGCCACAGGTGGAATCTTTAGTTGCAGCATGTGGGATCTAGTTCCTTGACCCCGGATGGAAACTGGGGTCCCTGCATTCAGGTCTCAGAGTCCCAC
>NW_011495069.1:10679732-10680560 GCF_000754665.1 Bison bison bison | reverse complement strand
ATAACCTCAGATATGCAGATGACACCACCCTTATGGCAGAAAGTGAAGAGGAACTAAAAAGCCTCTTGATGAAAGTGAAAGAGGAGAGTGAAAAAGTTGGCTTAAAGCTCCACATTCAGAAAACGAAGATCATGGCACCTGGTCCCATCACTTCATGGCAAATAGATGGGGAAACAGTGGAAACAGTGTCAGACTTTATTTTTGGGGGCTCCAAAATCACTACAGATGGTGACTGCAGCCATGAAATTAAAAGACACTTACTCCTTGGAAGGAAAGTTATGACCAAACTAGATAATATATGGAGAAGGCAATGGCACCCCAGTCCAGTACTCTTGCCTGGAAAATCCCATGGATGGAGGAGCCTGGTAAGCTGCAGTCCATGGGGTCGCACAGAGTCGGACATGACTGAGTGACTTCACTTTCCCTTTTCACTTTCATGCATTGGAGAAGGAAATGGCAACCCACTCCAGTGTTCTTGCCTGGAGAATCCCAGGCACGGGGAAGCCTGGTGGGCTGCTGTCTATGGGGTCGCAGAGAGTCGGACACGACTGAAGTGACTTAGCAGCAGCAGATAGTATATTGAAAAGCAGAGTTATTACTTTGCCAACAAAGGTCCATCTAGTCAAGGCAATGGTTTTTCCAGTGGTCACGTATGGATGTGAGAGTTGGACTGTGAAGAAAGCTGAGCGCCGAAGAATTGATGCTTTTGAACTGTGGTGTCGGAGAATACTCTTGGGAGTCCCTTGGACTGCAAGGAGATCCAACCAGTCCATTCTAAAGGAGATCAGTCTGGGTGTTCATTGGAAGGACTGATGCTGAAGCTGAAAC
>NW_011495069.1:10678844-10679632 GCF_000754665.1 Bison bison bison | reverse complement strand
CCCCTCCTTTTTTTTTTTTTTTTTTATGTTGATGCTTATTCATTCTATGGATAAAACTTGTATGTGGCACAGTGATTATGAGCGTGGCGTATGGGGTGAACCTCCTCATTTCACGTCTTAACTCGCTTGCTATCTGCGTAAGCCATTTCTGTTTCCTTATCTGTGAAAAAGGCATAATTGTAATTCCCATACACAGGGTTATTTTGAAAACTAGCTGAGATAATCGAGCATAATGTACTCAGTAAGCACTCAGTAGTTTTTTTTAATCTATTAGCCGAAGACATAAGCCCGAACAAACAATGCATTCTTTTAATGAGCTCTGTAATCAGTCACCTCTTCCTTTTGAAAAGGAAGCCCGCCCCCAGATCTCTCCGCCGAAATCCTGCTCAGTCTTTGCTCCGCGACGTGCTCTCAGGCGGTTTGAACCAAAACCGCTGGCTCAGTTCACTGGGTTAAAGGTTAACTTCCCGATTTTGAAAGTCGGTGATATTTTTGATATCCGTCCTGGGTTACTGGATGTTCACTGAGTGCTGAATGATGGCGGAGGAATCTCTTCGAATCCTGAAGAAATCACTTACACAAGGTTCCTCCAACCGAGTAAAAAGGGTCCCACACGACACGCGATTGGGACTGCGAGTCAGACACTCGGCCGCTCGCCAGAGGCGAGCGAACTACAACTCCCATCATTCCGCGCGGCGCGCTGCTCCAATCGTCAGGCACAACTGCGAGGGGCGGGGCCCATATAAACCCCTTCCTGTCTCACAAGCGTCCTTTTACCCGGCAGCCGC
>NW_011495069.1:10659533-10678744 GCF_000754665.1 Bison bison bison | reverse complement strand
CAGGTTTCTCCACTGTGAAGTTACCATTTTTCCCATTCTACACTCTGTTCTTTAGAAATCAGTCACTAAGTCCACCTTAGTTCCAAAGCAAGAGAGGTGGTTACTAAGGTCCACTTTAGGAGGGGGCAATATCTACATAACTTATGTGGAATTCTTCTGTAAGGAACGTTTTCTCCCCCATTTATTTCAATCATTTATCTATACCACCATGGCCTTGTGGACATGTGCTTTATACTTTGGGTTATAACCTAATACCACATTATTTTGTTGCTCAAATTGTTCCAGCTTTGGCCATTGAGAGTTCCTTCAGTTTGATGCTTGTGTCTCTTTGACATGCTCAATTATTATTAATTTTTTAGCACTTTCAGACTTCCTGGTACTACAAGATGCTGTAAGCTCATCTTGTGTTTCCCTGCCCCAATCAAGAATCAGCCATTTCTCCTAGGAGTCCTGATTCATTTTAGTAGAGAATGTGTGTTAGAGAATGGTATTTGCTTATTTAATTCCAAAAACATTTTGTATAGAGGTATAGGCAATTAACAATATTGTGATAATTTCTGGTGAACAGTGAAGGGACTCAGCCATACATATACAAGGATCCAGAAAACAGTATTTAGAAATGAAGATTGGGTGTTGGCAGTTCTTATTGCTACTGGTTCTTGCTCCTTTTGAAGGAAATATAAAATTTTTCATCATAAGTGAAAATAGTTGTAAAAGACATTTTCCATGGCATTTTAAATACTGCCTTTAAAAACAGACTGTGACTCTTCTCTTTTACATATGCAAAAAATGAAACTGAATAGTTTAATAATTTGATATCCACCATTATATCAAAAGACTGATTAGCTGTTTACCCAACCTACCTACCTACTCTCCTTCATAGGCACAAAGCACCTCTTGAAGTTAGACGTGGCCATATAAACTGAATTCTGGACAACAGAATGTGAATGGAAGCGATTTATGTTGCTTCCCAGTCTGGTCTGTAACAGTTACCAATGCATGATCTGCAAGCTGCTCTCTTCCTCCCTCTTTCAGTTAGATGTTGAGTATCTAAGCACCTATCTCCCTACCAGCTATTAGACTTCTATACGAATCGGAAAGTTCTATTTCAGCCATTGAGATTCAAAAATTAATTTAAAAAATAAGGCAGATCAATTTTTAAAAAATGTATATGTTGTGGCCCTTATCGAAGCTGCAGCTGCTTCCATATAGCTGCTGTGGTCAAAAAGGAGCCCAAAGTGACAGTTTTCCTTGACGGTCGCCGTTCTGTTTGCTGTAACTGATCTGCAACATTTCTGGAAAAGACAGTTCCCATTGTACTTGCCATTTCTCAGGTACAACCAGAGACCTTTATTAAAACTGACAACGTTTTCAGAGGCTACCGGAAGTGTTCCATTGATGGGGTCTTACATGCAAGAATAAGGCTTTTGAGAAGTGGCTGGCAGAGGCCAAGAACCAGTATGCAGATGCAGATTTGGGTGGGTTAGATAGCTGTGCTGGGGAAATCCAGGGGCAAGTGGTGCAAATTGTGGTCATGCTTTGGGTCTTTGCCCTGAAAAGCTTAAGGCATCAGCCCAAAGGCAAGTCAAAAACCTTGTTCTGAAAACCAGATGAATGGAACGAGTAGGTCATTCAGGACAATGCTGTTCTCATTTTAGTTGTGCCAGAAGATTCCAGGATGACTGAAGCTAACCTTTCTGGTGAGTGAAGAGGACATGACAGGGATGGAACGCAAGCCTCAGGACCCGGTAGGTTCTCTGTGAAGAGGTAATTTGGGAGCTGCCTGGGGGGTCAGTACAGCATGTTTCCAAGGGCTGTGGCTTGTTGTGGCCATGGGATCTCCAACTGCATGCGAGAGCAACGTGGAGAGACTTTGACAGCACAGGTCAGCGTAATACCTGCAGCTGCCACTCGCCTTTCCTATAATTTCTCAGGATTTGGGCTGGAAGTCTTCCACTTGAATCCGTGTTTCCATCAAAATCACATTCTGTGTACATTAGATTTTTGGTTAGAGCTTCCACACTCTTTTGCAGGTTGCCCCCCGTTTTTTAACTGGCAGTGCCTGACACTGAAGTAACTGAAAATACCACCTTGTCACTGGAGCCGTCCTTTAGAATAAGGTAAAGTTGGGTATTGGAGACAGGCTGACCCTCCAGTTCCCTTTCCCATCGGATCTAAACCCTGGTCTTGGTGGTCGTAAAAGGAGGAATAGCAGTACTGAAACTGTGCTCGTGGTGTGTGCTGTACAGCATGTGGGCTAGTTTCGGACAAGGTTGAATTCTCTTGGAACTTTTCTCCACCCCTTAAAATGGGATAATCTTAAACGGAGACTGTGTGAAACTGGCAGTTGTATAGTAATTGCTGGCTAATATCTTTGTATTTGGGAGGGATATACCAGTAGTTTTCTTGCTTCCTGATTGGTATTTTTCTCCCCCTAAGACCTGTTGCCAGTAAAGCTGTCTTCATCTGTGCGGATCTACAGAGTTGGGTGAGTTGAAATAGCTGAAGCTTTATCACAACTTCCTACTTAGCTTGTTAGGACTCTAAACAGTGTGGCCAATAGAGAGATACTCAGTGTGTAAAAGTCTTTATAATGTATCATTTACATCTGGCTTTCCTAGGAAGCTGTATTTATTGGCTATTCAGAACCAGATGACAAAAAATGTTTACTTTGTGACTCGGTCTGCTAGACTTGGCCTGCACCAAGGCCAAAGAGCACATCCAGAGAGTAGAATGCAGCAGCTCTAAGTCTCCACCTTGAGACTGAGGCCTGACTGTTGCTCATGCCCAGTGGTTTTGGGTAACCATGGAGTCACCCAGCCCTCTGAGTGGGAGACAATTGGGTAGAAACAGGCAGTTCTGTCTAGCTTGGTATTTTTTTCACACTGTGACTGGTCTAGGATGAAACCTAATCTGAGTGGACATCTGTGGATGATAAATGCGGATATGGGACTGAGACCAGCTCTTAAGAAAACCTGGAGGGGCACTGATTAATTGGGGCGTTACTAACACACTGGCTTATACTTCCTTTTCAGGAGAGAACCAAAAAGGCAAATGAAGAGACCAGGGATGCATTCAGGTGGAAATCGCTGTTTTGTTTTTGGTGATGCTGCTACTTGGCATATAAATGACCAATAAAAGATTCATGGATGTATATTTGTGTCAGTTTCTTGATGTTTTAAATTTATTCCTTATTCTCATTTAAATATTCCTTAAAACCCAGGATGAATTAAGAGTCTCAATCTCTGACAATTGATCTCTCAGAAAGTGATAAAATGGATCAGTTCTATAATTGCAATTACATTACTCTTGCTGAGTGAGAATTCAGGCTGAGCCCAAGACTGGTGCTTAATGATCTTTAAAGGTTACATACTCTGCCACTCCTCAGGTCTACACATAAAAATAACTAGGGAAGCGATCCTTGGCATAATCCCAGGCATTTCAGGAGGGCCCTGGTAAATGGGATTTCCTATTTGGAAAATATAGCAGAGATGTGACAGTCATCAAGATCTGGTTTGGTGATGATTGATAATCTCACAGGCTAGCTTTCTGAATTACCATTTCCTATATGTAAATAAGACTCATGCATTTAGTTTAATAGTTTATGCACTTACTTTAGTTTTAACATTTTCTTAAGAGGCGAGATTGGCACATTCATGGCACCATCTTGTACCTAGAACAGTCCAGGCCCTTTTGGTCTAGAATAAGCTGGCTCCAACACTTTGACCTTCCCAGGTGGCACGGTAGTAAGAGAATTGGCCTGCCAGTACCAGAGGTGCTTTGCTGTCTGGGTGGGGAAAATCCCCTGAGAGGGAATGGCAATCTGCTCCAGTATTGCCTGAAAAATTTCATGGACAGCAAAGCCTAAACACTTCAACCATTCAAATTGAAATTTAAGTCGCTCCTGGACTGTAGCCTCTCTGTTCACGGGACTTCCCAGGCAAGAGTACTGGAGTGGGCTGCCATTCCTTCTCCAGGGGATGTTCCTGACCCAGGGATCGAACCCAGGTCTCCTACATTGCAGGCAGACACGACCATCTGAGCCACCATTCAACTATTCAATGGGCCCTGCAATTTACTCCCCAGTTCAAACAATGAATTCCTTGCCAACAGATTTGAAGCAAATTTGTAGGGGGAAAGGAAACCTGAAAACAAGTAACAGCCCACCATTTGACACTATCCCAGCAGGTAACCACAACCTTAAATGTGAACTTTCCTAAGAAGTTGGCTTAGTAACTTATGACCCACCTTGGTTAATCATTATGTCCAGGAGTGTAGGTGACATTATGTAGATAAATGAGATTACTGTTCAAAGATGAACTTCATTCAACCCTCTTCCAACTGGTCTCTGGGTTTTCAAACTCAAATGAAGGCAGCTGTGTTAGAGGAAAAATATAATTGCAGGAATGGTTGATTACTAAAATTTTTATGAAACATTTCAAAAAAAGTCTTGCAGCAACTTTAAAAAAGGAGTCTCTTCTCTCCCTCAAGTCCATTCTGGCTTGTCCTTTGTCCTGGCTACATCATGGCAGGGATCTCTGAAGACACTGTGTCCAGAGGCTGCCAGTGACAGTCCATGAGCGCATCGTACAGCTCCTCGCTCTGCTCCATGAACTCCTTGTTGGCCTCGGTCACATCCAGCTGCGGCATGGGGTCTGGAAGAGAAGCAAGGGTGGGTTCGGGGGTGCAGAGGGGCGCAGCACTCAGCAGCCACGGGACTCGGTGCCCTGCTCCCTCCTTCCTCGCCAGGGCTGCCGGCCCTGCTGCCTCTGTAGGGTTCGTGAGGATGAGAGCCGGGCAGGGGACAGTCCGCCCTCAAACAGCACAGGGTCCACTTGCGTGTGGAGGCTTTCAGGAGTAAATGCTACAGCACTACACAATTCAATCCACGGCTGGCTGAATCCAAGAAGGTGAAGGCATGGAAGACAGAGAAGGCTGACTACAGTTACATGTGGATTTATGATCGAGGCTGGCAAGAGGCCCTAAGCCCTAGTGAATCAAGAAAAGAAAGTAGAAAGCGCAGTCGCTCAGTCGTGTCTGACTCTTTGTGACCCCATAGGCTGTAGCCTGCCAGGCTCCTCCGTGGGATTTCCCAGGCAAGAACACTGGAGTGGGTTGCCATTTCCTTCTCCAGGGGATCTTCCTGACCCAGGGATCGAGCCAGGGTCTCCTGCACTGCAGGCAGACTCTTTACTATGGGCTTACTTGGTGGCTCCTATGGTAAAGTTAATCAAGGGTCTAACTAACTTTACAGAATGTAACATGTAATTAGTACTCAAGTAGTTCTGGCTGTCATTCCATGTTTATTAAACACTACACATACCTGTAGCTGTCACATGTCTCAGATTTTCTGGTGTGGTCCTTTTCTGAAATTTGGGTTTGGGAAACCTGATCAAGATTACTAAATCAAGAACAAAGAATGTCTAAGGAAAGAGCCAGAGTCAAATACACAAGCTGAAACACCAAGTTCTGTATTTAAAAATATTTTTTTCTTGATTGCAATAGTGGTATTTGTTCACCAGAAATCATGACAAAACACCTAAGAGTTTCCTTTTAAACCCCTAACAAGTAATCTATTCTTAGGAGGGAATATTACTGAGCACTGAGAATGAACCTCGGTGGCATCCAACTCGGATGAATCTCACAAATAAAATACTGAAGGAAAGAAGCAAGACAGTATATACAGCACAGCATTAAAATTCAAAAACAGGCAAAACTACACCCTGCTCTTTAGGGGTGTATAGCTATGTGACAAACCTATAAAGAGAAGGAAGTTTTGTCACTGCAAAACTCAGAACAGTAGGGACTTTCCTGGTGGTCCGGTGGGTAAGACTCTGCACTCCCAAGCCTTTGATTGTGTAGATCACAACAAACTGAGGAAAATTCTTCAAGAGATGGGAATACCAGACCACCTGACCTGCCACCTGAGAAATCTGTATGCAGGTTCAGGAAGCAACAGTTAGAACCGCACATGGAACAGACTGGTTCCAAATTGGGAAAAAAGTACGTCAAGGCTGTAAATTGTCACCCTGCTTATTCAACTTCTATGCAGAGTACATCATGTGAAACGCTGGGCTGGAAGAAGCACAAGCTGTAATCAAGATTGCTGGGACAAATATCAGTAACCTCAGATATGCAGATGACACCACCCTTATGGCAGAAAGTGAAGAGGAACTAAAAAGCCTCTTAATGAAAATGAAAGAGAGTGAAAAAGTTGGCTTAAAATGCAACATTCAAGAAACTAAGAGCATGGCATCCAGTCCCATCACTTCATGGAAAATAGATGCGGAAAAATGGAAGCAGTGACAGACTTTCTTTTCTTGGCTTCAAAATCACTGCAGATGGTGACTGCAGCCATGAAATCAAAAGATGCTTGCTCCTTGGAAGAAAAGCTATGACCAACATACACAACCTATTAAAAAGCAGAGACATTACTTTGCTGACAAAGGCCCATCTAGTCAAAGCTATGGTTTTTCCAATAGTTATGTATGGATGTGAAAGTTGGACTATAAAGAAAGCTGAGCACCAAAGAATTGATGCTTTTAAACTGTGGTGTTGGAGAAAACTCTTGAGACTCCTTTGGACTGCAAGATCAAACCAGTGAGTCCTAAGGGAAATCAGTCCTGAACATTCATTGGAAGGACTGATGCTGAAGCTCCAATACTTTAGCCACCTGATGTGAACTGCCTCATTGGAAAAGACCCTGATGCTGGGAAAGATTGAAGGCAGAAGGGGACAACAGAGGATGAGATGGTTGGATGGCATCACCAACTCAATGGACACAAGTTTGAGCAAGCTCTGGGAGTTGGTGAAGGACAGGGAAGCCTGGCATGCTGCAGTCTATGGGGTTGCAAAGAGCTGGACACAACTGAGCGACTGAACTGAACTCCCAATGCAGGGGGCCCTGGTTCGCTCCCTGGTCAGGGAACTAGATTCCACATGCCACAACTAAAGATTGTGCACGCTGCAACTGCCACCACTAAGACCTGGTGCAGCCAAATGAATGAGACCCCGTGAACCGCAGCACCCCAGGCTTCCCTGTCCTTCACCATCTCCCTGAGTGTGCTCAAACTCATGTCCCTTGAGTCAGTGATGCCAACCAACCATCTCATCCTCTGCTGCCCACTTCTGCTCTCAATATTTCCCAGCATCAGGGTCTTTTTCAATGCGTTGGCTCTTATCAGGTGGCTAAAGTACTGGAGCTTCAGCATCAGTCCTTCCAAGGAGTATTCAGGGCTGATTTCCTTTAGGACTGACTGGTTTGATTTCCTGGCTGTCTAAGGGACTCTCAATAGTCTTATCTAGCACCACAGTTTGAAAATACCAATTCTTCAGCATTCTGTCTTCTTTATGGTCCAACTCTCACATTCGTACATGACTACTGGAAAAACCATGGCTTTGACTATATAGACCTTTGTCAGCGAAGTGCCATCTTTGCTTTTTAACACACTGCGTAGGTTTGTCATAGCTTTCCTTCCAAGAAGCCATCATCTGATTTCATGGCTGTGGTCACCATCTGCAGTGATTTTAGAGCCGAAGAAGAGGAAATCTACCACTGATTCCACTTTTTCCCCTTCTACTTGCCATGAAGTGGCAATCTGCTATCAAAGCCACTATGATAGCCAAAATGACAACTAGTTAACTGTTGGTGAGAATGTGGAGAAATGGAAATGCTCCAAGCATTTTTGGACAGGTCTGGCCATTTCTCAAATGGTTAAACGGAGTTTACTATATGATCCAGCACTACACTCCCAGGTATATACTGAAGAGTACTGAAAACCTGTCCCTGAAAACTTTTCTATGTCCACACAAAAACTTACACACGTATGTTCATAACAACATTATTTGTAACAGTGAAAATGGACACAATCCAAATGTCCATCAACTGAATGGATATCCACAGAATGGAATATTATTCAACCATAAAAAGAAAGGAATGACGCATGCTGTAACACAGAGAAATCAGAAGTTAAGTCAGAGAGGCCGTTCACAAAGGACCACGTATCACACATGACTCCATTTATTTAGAATGTTCAGGATACGTAAATCCAAAGTAGGTGAGTGGTTGCCAGGGACAGGATATTGGAGTGACTGCTAGTGGTTTCACAGTATTCTTCACTGGAATTAAACAGTGGTAATGGCTGTACAACTTTGTGGCTATTTTTGAAAACTACTGTGTACTTTAAAAGGGTGGATTTTATGTTATGTGAGTTACACCCTCCAAAATAAAAACCAAAAAACCTAACCGAGTTCTTACTGTATATCCTATTGTATTTCAGGAATTTTTTCATTGAAAACATTTTTCTACATCAATATTCTTAGAAAAAGACATGATTTAATAAAACAAAAATCTAATTAAAATCTTACCAATATTTAATAAATCTCCTATCATTAGATATTTATCTGTATTGATATCATTGTGGGATAAAATCTTTCAGGTAAAATTGATTTCATGCATATGAACATTTTAAGAATTCTTTGTAGAAAGATAGTATATTTTAATTTGTATTTAAGTACTAGTATTAGCAGTGTGATGGTTACATTTTGTGTCAATTTGGTCAGGGTAGTGGTGACCAGTTGTTTGGTGAAACACCAGTCTAGACAAAGATATTCTGTAGATGTGATTCACATCTACAAATCAGTTGACTTTAAGTAAAGGTGATTATTCTCAATAATGTGGGTGGGCCTTAGCCAATCAATTAAAGGCCTTAAACTGAGGATTCCCAAAGTAGGAATTCTACCTCTAGGTGCTAATATAGAAATCCTGCCTGAGCCTCCAGCTTGCTGAAGCACATCACAGATTATAAATACATATATCCTTTCGGCTCTATTTCTCTGGAGAATCTTGACTAACACAAATGGTATATGCTTAAATTCTTTTCTCTTGTGGTTTATAGGCCATTTGCGCTTCTTTTGTAAACTGTTTCCAACTTTCTCAGGTACTCGTTAGAATCAGCCAGTTAGTGCTGAATCAAGCAATCAGTGGTGAATCTTTTCACATATATACTGTGCCCATTCCTGCAACCAGAGGAATCTCTCTCGTTAATTCTAATCTGAATTATGAGTTGAAGTTTTGAGCATGCACAGCAGCTCCATATGGGAACTCTAGGAAAGCAGAGCTGACCAGTCTGGCCACCCCACTCAGTGCTGGTGATGGCATATGGGACAGGTTAGCAAAAGGCTCCAGCAAGGGCAAGCATTTCTGCTGCTGCTGTGTTTTGTTCTGGGTGTTTCTGGCTGAGCCACACAGCTCTAGGGATCTCAGTTCCTTGACCAGGGACTGAACCCGGGCCATGGTGGTGAAAGCACCTGGCACTGGACCGCCAGGGAATTCCCAAGGACAGGTATTTGGGTGTGTAGAAATGTACGGATGCACGGACAGTACAGCAGCCTTCCTCATTTGGATGACAGGGCCTGGAAGATGGCCTGCTGAACCCAAGGTACAGATGAAGAAGGATGACATCCCTCCTGGGCCCTGTCTCTGTGCGGCTATTAGCTTAAAATGGGAGGCATTAGGGACTTCCCTGGTGGTCCAGTGGTTAGGACTCCATGCTTTCACTGCCAAAGGTGTGGGCTCAATCCCCGATTGGGGAACTAAGATCTGGCCACCAAAAAAAAAAGAGGGAGGCATTGTAACTGTGGTAAAGAGCCTGAAGTCTGGGGCAAGACTGCAGGGTTCCAAGACAGTCTACCTCTTGCTATGATGTTGCAACTAAGCTGACCTTGAACACGAAATTTAATTTGTTTCCTCTTCTGTAAAATCAAGATAATTATGGTACTCACCTCAAAACCACTGTGAATGTCAAGTGAGTTAATACCTGTTTACGTGCTTAGAACAGTGCCCTGCACATAGTGAAACTTGTTGGCTGTTAATTATTTAAGCTTCAGTTTTCTTTTCTGTATAATGGGATTTATAAAAATACCTATTCATCCAAGTGTTCACAGGCAGCAGTGCCTGCAAAACTATTATAGCAGTGTTGGCTGTAATAATGGATGATGAAGAAATAGAAAAACTCTAAGGAGTTACACACAAATATGGTTATAATCAGGATAATTTCCCTAAAAAGGAAGCAAGAAAAGGCAAGAGACTAAGGCTAGAAAGACAGGGACTCCAGGTTGAACCTTGCTCCTAACTCACTGCGTGATCCTGAGAAGACCACGTGGATCTCCTGCTCACCATCCCTCTACTGGAGCTGTGTCTGCCCAGCCCACCCCTATGGTCGCTGCTGCCAGAATCAGATGACAACACGTTCAGTGTAGTGCTTTAAAACGCTATGAAGTTTGTTTTATGGCTACGGATGATGTTTCCTTTAAAGGATATTTTGCTTACAGATCACATTTTCCCTATGACCTTCTCTTGAAGAATAATTCTTAAAACAGACTTAAGATTTTAAACTCGGAGTCTTTTTGTACCTTATAATAAAGCTTTATTTACTTAGAAATCGATGTTTGATTTTACTTCTTTAAAACTTAAACCTAACATTCTGTTCAGAAATATGTTGAAAAAAATTAAAAAAAATCTTTTTATAATTTTTTCAAACCTTAGACTCCTTTAAAAGTATGAATATCTCATTTGAAAAAATATTTGTCTGAAGGTCAGCAATTACTTTGGTTTTACTTTTTCTCTGTTAAATTCAGTAAAAAATTACAACACACACTTTTAATTTTAAATAAGCAATAATGGCTATTACCATGTAGCAAAACTGGGGGGTGATTTTAGTCTCTTCCTTATACTTTACTGTATTTTCCAAACTTTCAATCCTAACTATTACTTGAAAGTGAGGAGAATATGTAATTTAAGATACATGGGGGGAGTTCCTTGGTGGTCTAGTGGTTAAGAATCTGCCTTCTAATGTAGGGGGCTCCGGTTCAATCCCTGGTCAGGGAACTAAGATTCCGTATACTGCAGGGCAACTAAGCCCACAGGTGACAAAGAGCCTGCACGCTCTAGAGCCTGTGCTCTGCAACCAGAGAAAGACTGTCGGGCTTGGCAACAAAGACTCAGCGTAGCCAAAAAAAAGTATGG
This sequence comes from Bison bison bison, assembly GCF_000754665.1. Taxonomy (NCBI): domain Eukaryota; kingdom Metazoa; phylum Chordata; class Mammalia; order Artiodactyla; family Bovidae; genus Bison; species Bison bison. The sequence goes on along the minus strand of NW_011495069.1, from coordinate 10,667,718 downwards.
AAAAAAATTAAAATGTGAAATTAAAAATTATTTTACAGGCATCTGACAAACTGTGCAACAAATATAAGGCCATCGAGTCTTCGGTTCAGACCTACACCCTGGGGTAGACCACCATGAGTCCAGGGAGCCTCAGGCGCCCGCCTCCATCTGTCGCTCCCTGGGGTGATTTGGGACCTGCACTCCCGACTCAGGTGACATTCACATCCTACACTGAGTGAAGGGAGTCCTTTCTTACCTTCCAATGCATCATCTCCGACTTCTTCATACGTCTGCCAAGAGACCAGAGAGGTGGGTGAGAAGCACAGTGAAAGCCTGGCCCAGGACTAGGATGGCTTCTTTTTAACAAGGGGAATTAAGCTGCTTCATCTTTCCCTGTCTTTCTGAAGCACAAGCTCCTGTCCTTAACCACCCCATCCCGGAGACTCACCCAGGTCTCTAGAGGATGCGGGGCCAGACTGGCCAAATCATGGTTACCTGCATGGTGCTCTGGGTGTAGCCGTACTGGGGATAACTGTAGCTGTAGCTGCCTGTGTTCTGGTCATAGCCCCACTGGGCGTAGTAGTTCTGGTACTGCTGGTAATACTGGTTGTAGCTGTAACTGTACATTTGACTGTATTCCACTGGCTTCACACGGCTCCTTAAAGGAAGAAGGAAAAATAAACAAACAAATGAGCAAACATTTCCATAATACTATATGACCGGGACTGTTCTAAGTGCTTTACACAGACTAACTCGTTTAATCCCCACAATGGTGCTATACAGTAAATATGTAATTAATCCTATTTCACAGATGAGAAAACTGAGGTACAGAGAGATTACATCGTTTGTCCAAAGTCACATAGTGAGTTAAGAGATTCAAACCCAGGCAGTCTGATCCCAGAACCCAGCTTTAAAGACAGGAGCTTCTGGGAATCCCTGGTGGTCCAGCGGTGGGGACTCTGCACTTTGAGTTCCACGGGCCCAGGTTCAGTCCCTGATCGGGGCACTGGGATCCTGTGGGCCACACAGCGTGGCCAAATTAAAAAAAAAAGGCACTTCCAATGGTTAGGTTTGTCTCCCTTACAAACTTTTTTAGTACTGACTTTTCCCCTTCTCAAGATCTTGGAGGGCTGTTTTTCTGCCAGCCACAAAGGCTCAGATAAACATGGCCTGGATAATCTGGATTTAGAATGATCCAAGGAGCATTTGCAAATTACAAAATCTCTTATCACCTTTTCCCTGCAAAAACATAAGGTTAAGTGTTTCAGGAGCCTGGAACTGTAGTCCGAGATACCATCTGTGGAGTAGGTACTTGGGATTTGTTCCCATTCTTTTTTATATATGGTCTCCTACTTTAAGTCCTGCATAGCTCTATGTCAGAGCTATTATTTATTATTCCCTCTGTAAATATGAGAACACAGCCTCTGAACGGTTAAGTGATTTACCCAAGACTACACAGAGGACTGGAGCCAAATTCTAACTCCAAGGCTTGCACCCCAACCACAACACGGTTCATACAGCACCTGCCCTGCAGACTCAAGTCTCCTATCCATCTCCCCATTCCTGCATTGACCAACCAGGGCTGAGGCCCAAAGTCAACGGAAAGCTTTCTTCTCTGATTCCACAGCTACCCCAGTCACTGCTAACCAAAGACAATGTCAAGCGTGCAAAAGATCCACTGCTTTCAAAACCTTAAAAAACCACAGGTGATGACCTCTTCCCAGGTTCCTCGTGTGCTCAATGTCAGCTTGGTGAGGACTCAGCCTGAGCAGTTAGGCTGCATCTGACTGCCTTAGCATCACCTCCCGATGGGACGGCTCGATCAAGTCTGATGGCAGAGATTTCCTCTCCCTGCCCACTGCCAGGCTAAAAACTGCTCATGTTTGCCTCCATGACCCTACCCCCCTGACCCATGCGTCCAAGGAGTCTACCACCCTCATGACATGTTCAGGTCACTGAAGGCACAGGGCCTGGGTCTACACATTTCTGTTTCTCCACACTCGGCTTACAAGTCTGACTCTCCAAGGAAACTCTGATCACTCAATTCTTAGTGCATGAGGGCACCTCCCCAGAGGCAGGCATTAAATGCTGACAACAATGCTCAGTGAAGAAACAGATGTAACAAAATAACTGCTCTGCAGAACAGACTTTGTTTCTCTTGTTTATAGCTACAACTTCAAAGTCTAGGGCGGGGCTGCAGTTGCAGGGACTCAGTTATCACTGACTGAATAAATGATGACAAAGCAGAAACGACCAAAATAGTAAACATCAGAGGAACTGCTAGACAGAATATGCAATCAAAAGAATATTCCGCAGCTATTACAAATGTTGTAATGATGACAACTATGCAACTCTATGGCAAAGTGAGTGTGTATACTGAGTAAACTGGGAAGAACAAGGGTGAACACTGTTATTGTCATTAAAAATGAATAAGCAACGAATCTACCACATGTAAACTGACCCATATGCATGCAGTGTATTACATCAGTATCTACATTAATACAGAAGCCTGAAAAGGAACCCAGAAATTATAAGCAGTCATTTAGAGTAACAAGGAACTTCTTTCTTTTCAATGTTTTCTTTAATGTTTTTACATATACAGTAGAGTTTAGAACAAATAACATTTGGAGGGGAGAATCGCTGAGGCTAAACTGCAAAGAGCCTCCAAATCTTTGCTGTCTTAAAAAACACGGCCATCTGGAAGTTCTGCCCAAAGAGTGTAACCACTTACATACTTTAACACGAAGTTTCTCAGGCTTTGTAAAGTTGACTTTTGGGGTGGCAGAGGAGACCATTCTTTGTTCCGGGAGATGTCTTGTGCACTGTACAATGTTTAATAGCATACCTGGCCTGTACTCATTAGATTCGAGAGGCTTCCCTCTCCCAGTATGGGATGTGACAATCAAATTTATCTTTAGGTGTTGCCAATGTCCTCAAGTTGAGAACCACTGCTTGGGCCAAAGGATGGAAGATTCTACGCAGAGAAAAACTATCTTATATCTGAGTATAAAACATGCTTGGATATGCACGGGAAGAAGGGTTTCCTGCCCAGAGTGACAGGTACAGTAGTGATGTATATAATCTTCTATCCTGCTTACATCATTATTCTTCTTTTGGCCACAAGGCGTGGCTTGTGGCAATTTCCTATATCATATTCCCTATATCATTAATTCTTAGCCACTCCCATAGCAAGGGGCACTCATAAGAGGTTTGTATGTTTCAATAGCAGCTCTACTGGGCAAAGAGCACACAAACTAAGTTTGCAGAGCCCAACTGCTTTTCCAGCATCGCTATGGCGATTCTCAGTGTGCCTGCCTCCCCCAGTCATAGCTCTCTCCTCAGCTGTAAGCTTCTGCAGGGGCAACAGTGACGCTGGCTCATCTCCAGCACCCAGCCTGGCAAATACCAGGCACTCATTACTTGTGACCTGCACTGAGTCGCCTGGCAGCCTCCCAATCAGCAAGCGGATGCCCTGATTATCAGCAACCGACGAGGCATGTCTCGGTTCCCACGCCAGCGCAGGACTCACGCTTTGGGGATGGCCACGCTCAGCCGCACTGGTTTAGACCCCAGTCCTATGGCTCCCTGGCACTCTGTCAGGGCTCGCTTCTGTTCCAGCTCATCTGTGAATTTCACAAAACCATAACCCCTGCAGGAAAAAGACACACACATACACACGCACTATTTAGATCACAAATGTGATGCAGGTAAAACCAAAGAACGGAAAAGAAGCTGAGAAGGGAGAGAGCACCCATCAAACCACATGGGCAGGCCTGAGCGCCCCACTGAACAGAGGGGTGTCACAGAGCGGTGTGACACCCCAGCACTGGAGGATCCCACTTTCAGTTCACCAACCTCCTCCATGCCATCCTGATATGGCTTCTCCCCAAACAGGAGCTTCCTTCCCGATCTACTGGAAAGTATTATTATTATTATTACAGTAGAAGCAGTAGTAGTAACAGTCACAGAAGGCCAAATATTTACGGAGCCTGCCCTGCATGCCAGGTGCTACCCAAGGCACTGGGACTCAGCAGTCACAAGCAGACAAGGTTCCTGCTTTCCTGAACTCATATCCCACTTGGGGATAAATGAATGACAGTTAACATTTAATGACCACTTATTATTTCCCAGGCACTATGCTGAGTATTTTCCCAGTTATCTCAATAAACTGTCCAACAACTTGATGAAGGGAGTATCCACATCTTATTGAAGGCAAAACCAAACTTCAAAGATGTTTAATGACTTGCCCAAAGTCATACCAGAAGCAGAATTCAAAGTCCAAGCTCATAACTACTACTCAGATCAAAAAAGGAATCTTTCCCGACATATAGCATATGATCTCACTTATGTGTGGAATCTAAAATATGATATAAATGAACTTACTTACAAAACAGAAAGAGACTCACAGACACAGAAAACAAACTTATGGTTAACAAAGGTGCAAGAGGGTAGAAAAGGGATAAATTAGGAGGAGTCTGAGATTAGCAGATATAAACCACTATAGATAAACGAGGTCCTACTGTATAGCACAGGGAACTATATATATTCAATATCCTGTAAAAAACAGTAACAGAGGAAAAAATATACATATAAACCCTTAAGGTCTTTCCATTTTTAAAGTAAAAATAATAAATAAAAAAGGAAATACCTATAAAGCATTTTCTATTGATTTATTTACATTACATCATTTCATCCTCACACCAACCCCCATGAGATGCAGATACTATAAATCGGTCCCATTTCACAGATGAGGAAACAGGGGCAGAGGCTCAGTAACTTGTCTGCTGCATAATCCCTGGGCAGTACTGAGGCTGGGATTTGCACCAGGCGGTTTGGCTCCAGAGCCTGAACTCTTACCACCATGGCCTCATTATCACACCCTCAGCTATGAGATACATGCTGCAACCAACAGGGTAGACATGAATAAAAGTAAGACCTTACTTAGACACGCCTGTCTGGTCCAAGACCACCTTGCCTCCCCGACAGGAGGGGTAGACTTTGACGAAGAACTCATACAGCATGCCATCATCCACATCTGGGGTCAGATCCCCCACAAAGAGGGAGTACTCAGGGCTGAGAAGAGAGAACAAGATTCAGACACAAAGAAGAAAACTTCTGTTCTTGTGAGCTTTCTTGGCCCATTCTAGATAAACCTCCTCTGTGCTGTGTCAGAGAACAACACATCTGCTGGGCCCTTAACCTAGTCCTGCTGCTGCTGCTGCTAAGTCGCTTCAGTCGTGTCCGATTCTGTGTGACCCCATAGACGGCAGCCCACCAGGCTCCCCCGTCCCTGGGATTCTCCAGGCACGAGTACTGGAGTGGGGTGCCATTGCCTTCTCTGAACCTAGTCGTAATTGGTTTCATTTGGCAGTCCTGGTAGAAGAGTTTCGAAAGGAGTCTCCTGCCCCAGGCCCTTCACCCACTGAATAAAGCCTATCTGGCTTCAAGCTTTACCTGAGTGCAGACCAGGGGATAAGTCAGAGATGCTCAAAAGATAAAGCCAGAGATTCTGCATTCACTGCATACTTTTAATCCAAATGGTGAAAAGTACAGGGAGCATGAGAACTAAACCTTCTCTCCTAGAGATGAGCTAACATGAAATCCCTCAACTTTCAGGACAGGGTCAGCAAAATTTTCTGTGAAGGCCGTACAGTAACTATTGTAGGCTCTCTGGGGGCACCTCTGATTTCTGTTGTCTTTTATCTGTTTCCACAATCCTTAAAAAATGAAAGGGGGGCCAGGGGGCCTTCCCTGGTGGCCCAGTAGTTAAGTTACTTAAGTAGTTAAGGTGGTCCACTTTCATTGCAGGGGGCATAGAATTGATTCCTGGTCAGGGAGCTAAGACCCCACAAGCAGAGCAGCATGGCCAAATAAATAAATAATTTAAAATACAGAGGGAATTTCCTGGCGGTCCAGTGGTTACGACTCTGTGCTCTCACTGCCGACAGCCTGGGTTTAATCCTGGTTGGGTAACTAGGATCCTGCAAACCGTGAGGCACCTCGAAAAAAAAAGTAGCTTTCAGGTAATGGAGAAGGCAATGGCAACCCACTCCAGTGTTGTTGCCTGGAGAATCCCATGGATGGAGGAGCCTGGTGGGCTGCAGCCCATGGGGTCGCTAAGTCGGACACGACTGAGCGACTTCACTTTCACTTTTCGCGTTCATGCACTGGAGAAGGAAACGGCAACCCACTCCAGTGTTGTTGCCTGGAGAATCCCAGGGACGGGGGAGCCTGGTGGGCTGCTGTCTATGGGGTCACACAGAGTCGGACACGACTGCAGTGACTTAGCGAATGACAAAATTAGGTCACAGTTCGCCAACACCCATAACAGAACAATAAACTCATTATTATTTTATTTCAAGTATGATACATATTCCTTGTATAAGATCAGAATATATAAAAGGACAAAGAAAAATAAAATACCAATAACCCAACTCAAAGGGAATCACCATGAACACCTTGATATGCATTTTTGTTCTTTTGCTTTAGCTTCTTCCTTTGAATTTATAAAAATTGGATACAACTCATTTATTTTGTTTCTAGCATTTTTTTCACTTACAGCATCTAACCAACATCTTGACATGTGAGTATTTTGCTACAACATGACACATTAATGGATACACAATATTCCAAAAAATGAACATATTGTAACTTGAACCACTTTCCTATTATTAGATTACTTGGATTTCCCCCCAATTTTGCCGATTATATGTAGTATCTCAATGAACATTTTCTCTCTTTTTTTAAAAAACTTTTACTGGAGTTGATATACAATGTTGTGCTAACTTTAGGTGTACAGCAAAGTAAATCAGTTTATACATATACGCATATCCATTCTTTTTTATATTCTTTTCCCATATAAGCTATTACAGAGTATCAAGTAGAGCTCCCTATGCTATACAGGAGGTCCTAATTAGTTATCTATTTTATATATACTAGTGTGTACAAGTCACTCCCAACTTCCCAATTTATTCACTGCGTCCCCTTATCCCCTGGTAACCACAGGTTTATTTTCTACATCTGTGGCTCTATTTCTGTTTTATAAGTAAGTTCTTTTTAAGATCCCACATATAAGTGATATTACACAATATCAACGAACATTTTCAAGGCTAATCTTTACACAAGCGTGCTAAGTCACTTCAGTCGTGTCCGACTCTGTGCGATTCTATGGACTGTGTAGCCCACCAGGCTTCTCTGTCCATGGGATTCTCCAGGCAAGAATATTGGAGTGGGTTGCCATGCTCTCCTCCAGATCTTTCCAACCCAGGGATCAAACCTACGTCTCTTATGTCTCCTGCGCTGGCAGGCGGGTTCCTTACCTAGTGCCACTTAGGGATAATCTTTACACATATCCATGAATAAATTCTGAAAAGCAGAATTATGGGTTCAAAGGGTATAAATCTATCTAAAGCCTTTGATACATTGTTCTCCACCTTTCAAAGCAATCTGAAATGCTTGATACATTTATGCTGCCACAGCAATTCTTACTGAATAAATGTCATTACCATGGGCAGTCATGGGACTAGGAGAGGGAGCAAATACAGAGAAGACAAGGGCCTTGCCATGAGCAAACTGGAAGCATCCCCCAACAGGGATGGGAGGGGTTGGCCTTCAGGAGGGAAGCACTCTGGAGCCAAACTCAGCGCCCCATCCTCCTCTCTGGAAGTGACCAGTGCAGTGAACACATCTTGTCTCTATTTAGACATTTCCCAGGACTTGAAACTACCTTGTGGCTACTCTCTACTTACCTGTTATCTGGCTGTTTCCCATAAGTGGCGTAATTCAGTTTAAAACGCTTTGCCTGAAAATTTAAAAACAAACAAACTAAAACAGAGAAAGGTATTTCAAGAATCAACAATTTTTGGAAAAAAACTGAAATAAATTACCTTGGCCAAAACATCTCCCCCTCTCTAAGCCTCAGCCTTTTCTCCTGTTTAAAAGGAGGGGGATGCACGGATGACCGCTAAGGGCACTGCCAGCTCCATGGTTCTATGAGCCCAGGTGTGCCAGCGTGGTGCAGCTGTAAGCTAAGTAACTGTGGGAAGAGCAGAATGCAACTCTCTTGAAACGTGTCCTCACAGCTGCCAGCCTGTTCTACTTTGTCAATCAAGCAAGAGGTCTAGAGGTTCAAGTCTTCTGTGAAGGGAGGCAGCGGTGCAGAGTGGAAAGGGCATGGGTTTTAGAGGCAACCAATCTTCGGTCTGCA
>NW_011495069.1:10658289-10659433 GCF_000754665.1 Bison bison bison | reverse complement strand
TTTACCCGGCAGCCGCGCGCCAGTCGTCTTGTCCGTCTTGGGTTCTCTGTCTGCAGTGGTCCACACCCATCCTCCGCCATACCCGGCCTTAGCCTGGCTGCCACGGGCGCCGCACCTGCCGGGGCTGCCTCTAGAGGCGGCAAGATGTTGAGCGCGGCACGGAGGATCCAGGCCTACTGGCCTAGTCGGGCCGAGAGCCGGAAGGCCACGTGGTTCTCAGGCGCAGTGGAAGAAGCCGGACCCTGTGTGGGCCACGCCCTGCTCCACGCGCAGGCCCTCGCGGCCCTGTGCTCCGGTGTGACGGGTGAGTAACATGGGCAGGCGGTCGGGTGTACGGCGTTTCTGGGACTGAGTGGTTTAAGTTAGGGGAGACCACGTGCTGGGGTCAGCCAGACCTTGAATAGGCCTGTGACAGTTGCTCCGTGACCTTGGGCATGTTAACTTACCTACCTTCTCCTAAATTATCTGGCTGCACAACACATGATAAGGAAGTCACCCTGGTGGATATAAGGACAAGGTTTTTTGGAGGACAGGCTATAGTCATTCAGATCCTATTTTGAACCCCAAGGTTGTCACTTTCTCCATTGATAGGGGACTTTGGCAAATAACAAGTCTAAATCTGATGTAAGACGGGGTTGAGGAAACGATCCTGTGAAGATAAAATGAGACAAACCACTGGCACATAGTAAAAGAAGGTGGTGATCAGAACCTATAGGATGTCTGTTCTCTTTTAGTTTCCAGAATGTCCCAGTAGATGAGTCCTGACACACAGGATTTAGGTGAGTCTGAGGGTTGCAGTGTTGGTTCTGCCCTGTGACCTAGGTTCCCCACCCGCCCCGCCCCCGTGGCCCTTATCGAAGCTGCAGCTGCTTCCATATAGCTGCTGTGGTCAAAAAGGAGCCCAAAGTGACAGTTTTCCTTGACGGTCGCCGTTCTGTTTGCTGTAACTGATCTGCAACATTTCTGGGAAAGACAGTTCCCATTGTACTTGCCATTTCTCAGGTACAACCAGAGACCTTTATTAAAACTGACAACGTTTTCAGAGGCTACCGGAAGTGTTCCATTGATGGGGTCTTACATGCAAGAATAAGGCTTTTGAGAAGTGGCTGGCAGAGGCCAAGAACCAGTATGCAGATGCAGATTT
>NW_011495069.1:10656839-10658189 GCF_000754665.1 Bison bison bison | reverse complement strand
GGCAACCAATCTTCGGTCTGCATCCTGGCTCTGCCACTTACTACCTGTGTTGCCTTGGGCAAGTTATTCCATCTCCCTGAGCTTCAGTTTCCTGGTCTGTCAAAGATAACAATGTCTACTGTTTAGGGTTGTTATAGGATTAAATAAAATATATGGTAGGGATTCAACAAATGACAGTCATTCATGGTAACAAAAATGGCAACATTATCATTATCTAAGTGTCCTTACAGGTGTGGCTCCTGGAAGGGGCTTCCCGTTGATTTTATGTAAACACTTCTCAGCTGTGGCCAAATCTGCGAATTCTACAAAGCAGTAGCCAGCCGGGATCCTGGAGCGAAAACAGAAAAAGGGAATGGTTAAAGATCTGATACCCAGGCACTTTGACAATGATCGTGTGGCTAAGACTCTGAGCTCCCAATGCACCTGGTCAGAGAACTAGATCCTATATGCCGCAACTAAGTATTTGCATGCAGCAACTAAAACCAGGTACAGCCAAATAAATAAATATATTTAAAAAGGAGTGGTGAGGGAAGGTTCAAGAGGGAGGGGAGACAGGATATATGTTTAATTATGGCTGATTCAAGTTGTTGTATGGCAGAAACCAACACAAAACTGTAAAGCAAGTTTCCTCCTATGAAAAAATTAAAAAAAAAAAAAAGTAATTCAAGCTTTCACAGGCAGACAGACACACACGTACACACAAGATGTGATACCTAGATGAGAGACTAAGTCTGGGCTGGAGGGCAGGAAAAAATGTTTTTCTCATGACAGCCCATATTATTTTTGTTCCATGCTGTACTCCAGTTCAGAATTTATAGACCTGAGTATAAGTATTGCCCATCCAGGGCAGTACCAGACTCATTTAGTAAATCATTTATTCATGTACTGTATCGCCTATGAAGAACTCTTGCCAAAAACGTTTCCTGGGACTTCCATGGTGGTCCAGTGGCTAAGACTCCCAGCTCCCAGGCAGGGGGCGTGGGTTCCATCCTCCCAGTTGCCACAACTAAGAGTTCGAATGCCACAACTAAAGACCCTGCACAATTGAAGACTGAAGAAGATCTCGTGTGCCCTAAGACCTAGCACAGCCGAAAAATAAAAATATTCCTATGCAACCCAAGCAAACCTTCAGATCTAATGTCCAGCTTACAGGAAATATTAGGAACAGAACAAATAAAACACTATGATCAGATCAGATCAGTTTCTCAGTCATGTCCGACTCTTTGCGACCCCATGAATTGCAGTACGCCAGGCCTCCCTGTCCACCACCAACTCCCGGATTTCACTCAGACTCATGTCCATCGAGTCAGTGATGCCATCCAGCCATCTCGTCCTCTGTCATCCCCTTCT
>NW_011495069.1:10656171-10656739 GCF_000754665.1 Bison bison bison | reverse complement strand
TCAAGAGTCTTCTCCAACACCACAGTTCAAAAGCATCAATTCTTTGGCGCTCAGCCTTCTTCACAGTCCAACTCTCACATCCATACATGACCACTGGAAAAACCATACCCTTGACTAGACGGACCTTTGTTGGCAAAGTAATGTCTCTGCATTTGAATATGCTATCTAGGTTGGTCATAACTTTCCTTCCAAGGAGTAAGCGTCTTTTAATTTCATGGCTGCAGTCACCATCTGCAGTGATTCTGGAGCCCATAAAAATAAAGTCTGACACTGTTTCCACTGTTTCCCCATCTATTTGCCATGAAGTGATGGGACCAGATGCCATGATCTTAGTTTTCTGAATGTGGAGCTTTAAGCCAACTTTTTCACTCTCCACTTTCACCTTCATCAAGAGGCTTTTTAGTTCCTCTTCACTTTCTGCCATAAGGGTGGTGTCATCTGCATATCTGAGGTTACTGATATTTCTCCCGGCAATCTTGATTCCAGCTTGTGTTTCTTCCAGCCCAGCGTTTCTCATGATGTACTCTGCATATAAGTTAAATAAACTGGGTGACAATATACAGCCTTG
>NW_011495069.1:10655044-10656071 GCF_000754665.1 Bison bison bison | reverse complement strand
TTCCACAGTTTATTGTGATCCACACAGTCAAAGGCTTTGGCACAGTCAATAAAGCAGAAATAGATGTTTTTCTGGAACTCTCTTGCTTTTTCCATGATCCAGCGGATGTTGGCAATTTGATCTCTGGTTCCTCTTCCTTTTCTAAAACCAGCTTGAACATCAGGAATTTCACGGTTCATGTATTGCTGAAGCCTGGCTTGGAGAATTTTAAGCATTACTTTACTAGCGTGTGAGATGAGTGCAATTGTGCGGTAGTTTGAGCACTCTTTGGCATTGCCTTTCTTTGGGATTGGAATGAAAGCTGACCTTTTCCAGTCCTGTGGCCACTGCTGAGTTTTCCAGATTTGCTGGCAAGGAAACAAATCCAGAATTTAGGACCAGAATCCAGAATGTAGAACCTAATGTAAGACAATCTTACCTCTTCAAAAAGTCGTTATTCTGAGAAAAGAAAGAAGTGGGCATTTCTACATTAAAAAGAGACAAATGCAATACAGGATCTGATCTCTGACTGGATCCTAATTCATTAAAAAACAATACTCAAATATTTAGAAACGTTGTAATGCCTATAATTTACTTTCATGTGGTTCAGCAAAAAGAAAACATCAATCTCCTTAAATCTCTATAGACACTTAGATAAGGAGAATATAGCAACATATTAACAATTTTTGAAATTAGGTGGTGGTTATATGAGTGTACATTGTACTTTTTGTAAATTTAAATTTTTTGTAATTTAAAAAGTTTTTTTGATAACCTACCACCAGCCAGGCAGATACAGAGTTGAAGAACATGGCACCTGACCTTAAGAAACTTAAAATCTAGTTGGACAAAGTAAATCCACGGACCAGACCTAATTGGGGGAATATGTGTGAGTTTCCTGGTGGTCTATTTTTAAAGCATTACTAAGGGACATAAGGGACTTTATTTTTCTGGGCTCCAAAAATCACTGCAAATGGTGACTGCAGCCATGAAATTAAAAGACGCTTACTCCTTGGAAGGAAAGTTATGACCAACCTAGACAGCATATTAA
>NW_011495069.1:10654454-10654944 GCF_000754665.1 Bison bison bison | reverse complement strand
GAGCCAGACATCCTGGAATGGGAAGTCAATGGGCCTTGAAAGCATCACTAAGACAAGCTAGTGAGGTGATGGAATTCCAGTTGAGCTATTCCAAATCCTAAAAGATGATGCTGTGAAAGTGCTGCACTCAATATGCCAGCACATTTGGAAAACTCCAGGCCACAGGACTGGAAAAGGTCAGTTTTCATTCCAATCCCAAAGAAAGGCAATGCCAAAGAATGCTCAAACTACCGCACAATTGCACTCATCTCACACGCTAGTAAAGTAATGCTCAAAATTCTCCAAGCCAGGCTTCAGCAATACGTGAACCGTGAAATTCCTGATGTTCAAGCTGGTTTTAGAAAAGGAAGAGGAACCAGAGATCAAATTGCCAACATCCGCTGGATCATGGAAAAAGCAAGAGAGTTCCAGAAAAACATCTATTTCTGCTTTATTGACTGTGCCAAAGCCTTTGACTGTGTGGATCACAATAAACTGTGGAAAATGCTTC
>NW_011495069.1:10642215-10654001 GCF_000754665.1 Bison bison bison | reverse complement strand
CCCTGGGATTCTCCAGGCAAGAACACTGGTGTGGGTTGCCATTTCCTTCCCCAATGCATGAAAGTGAAAAGTGAAAGTGAAGTCGCTCAGTCGTGCCCCACTCTTAGCGACCCATGGACTGCAGCCTACCCGGCTTCTCCGTCCATGGGATTTTCCAGGCAAGAGTACTGGAGTGGGGTGCCATTGCCTTCTCCGAAACTACACAGCTGGTATTTGCCAAAGGCTGGACTTGAGTTCAGGATAATCTGACCATATTCTTTCCCCAGCAGTTTATTGTGAAAAATTCCAAACATAAAAATTAAAAGAGCTGCCATAGCAAACACCCTTATATATATATACACACACACACACATACACACATCCACCACTTTTTAAAAAATATTTACTTTACCAAATGACAATCCATCCACATCCTTACCCATTTATCATCTTTTTTTGTTTTTGTTGATATTTTTTCTTATTTTTTTTAAATAATGAAAGTATGATAACATTTACAGGAGATGGAAAATACAGGTACATCCTTATTTTCTGATACATTTCAAAGTAAGTTGCAGATATTGGTACATTTTTCTCAATTATTTTAACACGCTTATTATTAGAGTTCAATTACTGCATAGTTTTTTCCTTTTAAGTTACACACAATGAAATGCACAAATTCTTCTAGATGCTGAGTTATTTCCACCACAGATTAATTTTGTGTATTTTAGAACTGACTCAGTGGAAACATCCTGATGCTGGGAAAGACTGAAAGGCAAAAGGAAAAGAGGGTGGCAGAGGATAAGATGGCTAGATAGAATCACCAACTCAAAGGACATGAACTTAAGCAAACTCCAGAAATTTTAAGTCATATACTGTATACGTATACCATACATATACATAAACTGTATGTGTATACCAGTATTTACATATCTACCTATTCAGATACCTGGACTGCAGTTTGGGGCCATTGTCCCACATGCTATCAGGCTTCCCAGGTGGCACAGTGGTAAAGAATCCGCCTGCCAATGCAGGAGATGCAAGAGATGCGCGTTTGATCCTGGGCCTGGAAGATCCCCTGGAGTAGGAAATGGCAACCCACTCCTGCATTCTTGTCGGGAAAATTCCGTAGGCAGAGAAGCCACCAAGAGTCGGACACAACTGAGGGACTGAGCTCGCACGCATGCACACGCGTGCACACACACACACACTCACACAAAATGTGCTATACATATTCAAGTCCTTTTCATGCTAGTTACACGTTTTCATTTCTCTTGAGTAAATACCTAAGACTAGACTTGCTAAGGAGAAGGCAATGGCACCCCACTCCAATACTCTTGCCTGGAAAATCCCATGGACGGAGGAGCCTGGTGGGCTGCAGTCCATGGGGTCACAAAGAGTCGGACATGACTGAGCGACTTCACTTTCACTTTTCACTTTCATGCATTGGAGAAGGAAATGGCAACCCACCTAGTGTTCTTGCCTGGAGAATCCCAGGGACAGGGAAGCCTGGTGGGCTGCAGTCTATGGGGTTGCACAGAGTCGGACACTACTGAAGCGACTTAGCAGCAGCAGCAGCAGCAGACTTGGTAAGGCAGATGTACTAAAGATATATGGACTTCCTGGTGGTCCAGTGGTTAAGAATCCACCTACCGATGCAGGGGACACAGGTTCCATCTCTGTTCGGGGAAGATCCCACATGCCTCAGAGCAATTAAGCCTATGTGCCACAACTCCTGAAGCCCACGTGAATAGAGCCCCTGCTCTGCAACGAGAAGCCACTGCAATGAGAAGCCTACGCACTAGAGCGCAGCCCCCACTCACAGCAGCTAGAGAAAGCCGGTGCTCAGCAACAAAGACCCAGTGCAGCCAAAACTCAAGTTGTTGGTTTTTTTTTTTAAGGAAAAAAATAAAAAAGATACTGCCAGATACTTGTCCCCAGTGGCTGTAACATTTTCTAGTCCCACCAGTGATGGAAGAGATGTGGTTATTTCACATGCAAATGTATTCTTTTTCTTTGCTGAATTAAAAAAATTGTCATTAAGGATTACATTACATTGAAAAAGGTTATAGCAACTCACTCTAGTATTCTTCCCTGGAGAATCCCACAGACAGAGGAGACTGGTGGGCTAGTCCATGGGGCTGTAGAGTCAGGCACGACTGAGCACGCACACAGTTACATAAAATGTTATCATTTCAGCTATTTTTTAACTGTACAGTTCTGTGGTATTAAGTATTTTGCAACCAATCACTACATTGTTAAGCACTATGCTTTACTGTGCATTACTTTTTCTTGGGTCTTATTTTTTCCCTGTATTTTGTTCCTTGTTTTTAATTTACATTTATTTACAGTATTCTCACAAGGCACTTCAAAGTCTTTGTCATATGAGGCACAGTGCACATGTAATATGTATGTTGGTGCCACCATAAAAAACAGCTAGGGTTTAGTAATCAATGGTTGCTATTTCTGGTTTAGTCGCTAAGTCATGTCCTACTCTTTTGTGACCCCATGGATTATAGCCCGCCAGGCTCCTCTGTTCATGGGATTTCCCAGGCATATGGAAGTTGGTTGCCATTTCCTATTCCAGGGGATAGTCCTGACCCAGAGATTGAACCCTAGTCTCCTGCACTGGCAGGAAGATTCTTTACCACTCAGTCACCAGGGAAGCCCAATGGCAGGAAAGGATGATTTCAATTCTTAATAAAGATTAAAATGTGAGAACCTATGTCAGTGTTCTGGAAAGTATTACAGAATGTATTTTCATGCCAGTAGCTGATTTATCAGGGTTTGCTGTCTGTAAGAATAAGAAAGTACCTGTTTACCAAATAGCCAAAGACTAGGCTGCACTTCCTATCTCCCATCATTTTTCAACTGACTGATGCTTTAGCAAGCTGCTTTAGTACTCGGCACAGAGTAGATACTCACTAAATACTGTCTTTTTTTTTTGCCTATGTGAAAGTATTCTTCACATTTTGTTTTGTGTAGGTATTTACTGTCTCATTCCCCTATTCGAAAGTAGTAAAATCCATGAGAAGAGGGACTATTTCTGGGTTATTTCAGCCATGTGTCCAGGAAATCTAGAACAGTGGCACATAGGTAGTGTTTCACATGAGAGTTAAGGGTACTCATGAACTTGGAGAACACAGCTGAATTAGAGTCCTGGCTTCTCATTTAGAAGCTGTGTAAATTTAAGACAGCTATTAAGCTTCTCTAATAACAGTACTTAGCTCAGAGGTTTTTGTGATTTTAAAGTGCTTATTACCTAGCAGATCATAATCTATTTATATTTACCAAGCATATACCATATGCCAGACATTGTGGTAAACCTTGACCGTGAATTAATGGCACTTAATCCTCACCAGGACTCTATGAGGTAGGTGCTTTCATTATGTCTATTTTTACAGACAAGAGGGAGAGATTAAGTCACTTGCTCAAAGTCACACACAGCAGACAAGAGCTTTCAAACCCAGACTGCCTCAAGTCATCTGTACACCACCAAATGTTAACATCATTATGACAACTATTACTAGAGGTCAAAGCCCTGACCCTCCGCGATGTTAACTTTCTCTTGAATGACACACGCAGCGCGATCTATAAAGTAGAACGAAGACTGAAGTAAGAGGACAAACCCAGTGAGGCGGTTTCGGATAATTTTGACGCTCATCACTGTCTCCCCCATGGTAGCAAAGGCTCTGGAGATGAAGTTCTCATCCATGTAGGGCTCCAGCTGCGTAAACACAAGAGCAGAGCGGGTCGGGCCACATCCAGACTCCTCGCTTCCCGGATCCGGAGCCCCTCCGCCCGCAGCCCGGGGTGGGCTGCACGCTGCTGGCGGGCGGGAGTGGGGTTGGGGGTGCGGGGGAAGAGATTTCCATGCGCAGAATGATTTGAACCCCTGCGTTCCCGGTCCCTCGCCTTCTTTTCCTTTAAATGTGCTCCTTTGTAGAAGCCGCCCCCCTTGGATGGAGGAATCCATCCCTCCAGTCCCAGAACCAGGGGCGCTCTTCAACCCTTAGGATTCCTCCTATTCTAACCGCCCCCAAACCCTCCTTTTCCCCTCCGCGAACCCAGGCGGGGCCCCCAAGACCCCTCCCCCTCCGAGTCAGCCCCCTTCACCTACACGCTGGGACTGAATTGGGCGTCACCTAAAAGAACTGCCCCTCTCCAAGCACTTCCACCCTTCGAGGACCCTTCCCCTCAGTCTTGGCCCCCCCGGTACCTAAATAACTGGGACTCGCGCCGGCGTCGCCTAAAAGAACTCCCCTACCCATTCACGTCCACCCTTTTGGAGATTCGAGGGCCCTCCCCCCTCGGCCCCTTTCTTCCTCGCGACGCTAACATTCCTGCGCCACAGACACAGGAAGCCGCTCTCACTCACGTCGCCCATCCACAGGCTGGCCGCCATGCCCGCGGCCCCGCCGGGACTCTGTGGGCTCCCAGAGCTGGCGCGGAAGCGGGAGCCACCGAACCGGGACCTCCACGGAGCATGCGCCTCGACCGCCTTCTGCGCATGCTCCGCAGCTCGGCGCGCAGGACCGCGCCCGCGTGCCGCTCCGGGTTTTTCCGGCTCCCGGCGGGCAGGTCCCAAGACTGGAGCCCGCGGGAGGGAGCGGGGCAGACCCTGCCCTGCGCTGGGCTGTGGGTGGAGCTGGTGACTAGCTTTCTCGGGTTTCTATTTAAACACACATGTACAGATAAAATTACAGAATTTTACGCTCCTTGTTAAAAAAAAAAAAGCAAATATAAGCACTTTTTTTCCCCCCTTCAAGTAAAAGATCTCCTTTGGGAGTCTGGACGTTTCAGTTCCACTCACTCAGGCAAATTACTAACTGGTCCGCTCCAGCCACCCCTTCACACTGCATTTCCCAGTTTGCAAGAGATTTCTGTTGACTGCTGCGCTGGGAGTCTTCCATCATTCCCTGGGGAGCAGGGAGGGCAGAATTACAGCGAGTGTAAATTGGGGCAACTGTGTCATCTCAAACCAGTCTTCAAGTCTTGTCACTTTCTGGCGTCTCACTTCTACACTAATCCAAACCGCCAGTTCTAACCTGTCCCAAAACAGTGACCTGCCACAGAAGGCCCTCAGTAAACACCATTTCTAGATAATCCTGACAATTTGACTTCTAATCTGGGAGTGTCCCAGGCCTTCACCTCAGTTTAATACCCGTTTCCTAGAATGTGAAACTTCTATGAGAATTGTTATCTCCAGGTGTGAAAGTCACTCCAAGTGCTTGAGGATCCATTTCCGAGGCTCCTTCTGGGCTGATGGGCCACTTGAGCCCTTCCTTGACAGTATATAAATCCCAAATTTGGGGTGTTTGGACCCAAAGTCAAGCTCTGGTGGATGCAGCTTTAAATCCAATCACAAGTTGCCAAATTTCCAGTTTTTTTCTATTCACTTCCACAGTACTGTAGTCTTTAGGTGCTTTGACTATAGACTCGAACAAATAGAGCCCAAATCCAAGCCCTCCTCACTATTTTGGGTAACAGTAGCACTTGGTTCCCCTGCCGGCTCAGTGGTAAAGAATCCACTGGCCAGTGCAGGAGACACAGGTTCCATCTGTATATGGGGAAGATCCCCTGGAGAAGGAAATGGCAACCCTCTCCAGTGTTCTTGCCTGGGAAATACCACGGAAGAAAAAAAAAAAAGTAAAAAAAGAAATACCACGGAAGGAGGAACCTGGCGGGCTATAGTCCAAAGGGTCGAAGAGTCGAACTCGAGTTAGCAACTAACCAACAACAAAGAGCAGTGCTTACCTTGAGGCACCCACTCCAGGACTCCTGCCT
The DNA here is from genome assembly GCF_000754665.1 of Bison bison bison. Lineage (NCBI taxonomy): Eukaryota > Metazoa > Chordata > Mammalia > Artiodactyla > Bovidae > Bison > Bison bison. Next base: position 10,648,238 of record NW_011495069.1, on the reverse strand, counting down.
GGAAAATCCCACGGACTGAGGAGCCTGGGAGGCTACAGTCCATGGGGTCGCAAAGAGTCGGACACAACTGAGTGACTTCACTTCACCTTGTGCCATGTTTTGCTTGGCCAAGCAGTGTGGCATGTAGGATCTCAATTCCCAGACCAGGGATCAAACCCATGCCCCCTGCATTGGAATTGTCTTCACCACTGGCCTGCCAGCGAAGTCCCAAACTGTGTTTGTTGTGAGGAGAAAATGACAAGTTGGGAAAACATTTGGCCTAATGCTGGCTTCTAATAAGTCCTCCAACACGGCAGTTGGAGGCCTTAGAATTATAACTGATAAATAGCACTACCTACCAACCCCTGTGCTTTTTGCTTACTATTTTTAAATTTCATTTTACATGTGGAAGATTTTTACATATTTATTTTTAATTTAGAATGTAAGTTTTATCAGACAGGATTCCTTCTTTGCTGTTTCTAATCAAATTTCCACAAGAATGTCGGGGATATGTTAGACGTCTTTGTTGGCAAAGTAATGTCTCTGCTTTTTAATATGCTGTCTAGGTTGGTCATAGCTTTTCTTCCAAGGAGTATTTCACCAACAAAGGTCCATATAGTCAAAACTCTGGTTTTTCCAGTCGTCATGTATGGATCTGAGAGTTGGACCATAAGGCTAAGCGCCGAAGAATCAATGCTTTTGAACTGTGGTGTTGGAGAAGACTCTCAAGAGTCCCTTGGACTGCAAGATCAAACCCGTCAGTCCTAAAGGAAATCAGTCCTGAATATTCATTGCAAGGACTGATGCACCTGATTCGAAGAAATGACTCACTGGAAAAGTCCCTGATGCTAGGAAAGCTTGAAGGCAGAAGGGGACAGAGGATGAGATGGTTGGATGGCATCACAGACTCGATGGACATGAATTTGAGCAAGCTCCAGGGGTTGGTAATAGACAGGGAAGTCTGGGGTGCTGCAGTCCATGCGGTTGCAGAGTCAGACACAACTGAGCGACTGAACTGAGACACCGGAAAAAAAATTAATTTTATGTCAAACAATAAACAGCTGTCCCTTACCCTACCTATCCCTTATCCCAACCTTTTCCCTAAAATATGTGTATTTCTAAATAATATACTTTAAAAGACAATTTGACTGTCCTGGGTCTTCGTTGCTGTGCCGGCTTTTCTCCAGTTGTGGAGAGTGGAGGCTACGCTCTAGTTGTAGCGCACAGGCTTCTCACTGTGGTAGCTTCTCTTGTTGTGGAGCACAGGCCCTAGGGCACGAGGGCTTCAGTAGTTGGGGCCGCAGGACTCTAGAGCACAGGCTCGATAGTTGTGGCGGGGGCTTAGTTGCTCTGCAGTACGAGGGATCTTCCAGCAACAGGGATCAAACCGGTGTCTCCTGCATTGGCAGACAGGTTCTTTACCACTGAGCCGCCAGGGAAGCCCTCAATAATATAATTTCTATTCATTTGTAGTTTCAGATATTTTAGGGACGTCCCCTCAGACATACACACTTTTCCGTCTTCTGATTGCAATTTGTTAATTGTACTACATTATTATGATTGTAAATAGTATTTACAGCTGAGCCATATGTGGTGATTACATTTGTTTTGCGGTAGTCAATCCAGGTTGGAGGAGGATAGGGGAAAAGGTAAAACTTAAGAGTACTTGACACGTTTGAACGTAAAAAAGGAGATTCATACTTCTGATAGACTATGACACTGAATTATTGAACAACACTTATACCAAAAAAGTAAGCAAGTGAAAAAACAAGGCAATTATGAACCACAGGGAATTTTGAAATGTGCAACGGTTGTAACAGCAAAGACTTGTGGAGCCTTTACTTTGTGCCTGATACTTTTCTAATATACATAAAGCACCTACAGAGAGCTTTATAACTGTTACATACAATACATATCAGGGCTTCACTGATAGCTCAGTTGATAAAGAATCCACCTGCAATGCAGGATACCCCAGCTTAATTCCTGGGTTGGGAAGATCTGATGGAGAAAGGATAGGCTACCCACTCTAGTACTCTTTGGCTTCCCTTGTGGCTCAGCTAGATAAAGAATCCACCTGCAATGTGGGAAACCTGGATTCAATCCCTGGGTTGGGAAGATCCCCTGGAGAAGGGAAAGGCTACCCATTCCAGTATTCTGGCCTGGAGAATTCCACAGACTGTATAGCCTACGGGGTCCCAAAGAGTCGGACACGACTGAGTGACTTTCACTACAATACAAGGAAAAGAAAGGCAGCTAGATCTCAAGTTAGTTACTTGAACTCCCAGGGACATTTTCCTGAGGGACAGCAGTTCCGACTTCACAAGGCTGATGTGAGGATGAAATGAGCTATTATTGTATGCAAAGTGCTCAGTACAGTGCCTGGGCCATTTAAGTCTCAATCCACAAGAGTTGTTTTTAAGGAGAAAGTACTTTCAATCTGCTGTATGTCAAAAGGGAAAGCTTCAATAAATCTAATCCAAATGGACTTTTTTGGGGGGCAGGGGAAGGAAGAGCAGACACACAGTGCCTCTCTACAGTGAAAATATTAAAGTCGAAAGTTGTGATTTTTTTCCCTTCTAGAAGTCCATTTCTAATCAGGATAGGACCTGCATTGAAACTAAAAGTTCGAGGAAAAAACAATCACAGAAAACATTTTAAGTTACTTTACATCATATTCATTTTTCCAAGAGTAGCTGACATCAAGAATCCTCCTGGCACTAATAAAACTTCCCTGCTGTACATATTTAGACCTCCTATATTAGCACTGTCCACTGTGACTTTCTGCAATTATAGAAATGTTCTATAAATTTCTGTATTTGCATAGCCCCCAAACCATAGGCACTAGCTGCTTTTGACTACTGAGGACTTGCAATATGGCTAATAAAATTGAGGAAGTTCATTTTACATTTTTACAAATTTAAATTAAATCTAAATAACCACAAGTAGCTATTGACCACCATACTGGACAGGTCAGCTTTATGTGACTTGGTTGCTCAAATGCCTGTGAAAATCTACACCATTATGCATAAGTTGTTATTGTGCAGTTAATCATGTTTAATCAGTTACACTAGCTTTTGAAATGATACATCATTAAACTTAGTGTAAGTATCTCTAGAGATGTATTGTACTCAAAAATCTTGGTTTCAAATTAGGATATTAAAAAGATCCACCCCATGTCTCACATACTGTACAATATAATTTTTTAAAAATCCAGTGATTCTTGAAACATAAATACCTAAGAAAAACCAATCAACTCATTTTGATTTGTCTAGAACAGCCACTGTTTCATACAAAAAAAAAAACAAAAACAAAACAACAAATAACAAAAAATGAACAGCTGGCACATACCAGGAGTTCTTGACATCACTGAAGTCCTAGTCTTCCCCAGGTCTACAGGCATGGGGTCATTCTGCCCTTCCCAACACAGCAGGTGCTCCCTTAAAAAAGCAGGGAGTGTGTAGAAAATAAGTGGCCTGTTTTATAAAACTCTAAATTTATTCAAAGTGTTAAAAGATTTCACTCTCTCCTCCAAAATACTTTACATTTAAAAAAAAGAAAATCAAAACCCTTTCCTGTTTTTTCTGCCACTGTACATGCTGCTGTTTCCCTTTCTGGAGACCAGCCTCTACCCCTCCAACCCTCTTCCCCTCCCTCCCTTCACTCTCAATATTGCTTTAAGTTTGTTTATAAAGCCCTCCTTCCCCTCTCCCCACAAGTCCTGCCCTGCAGGCACAGCTGCCTTTCCAGATTTCAGGCCCTTGGCTGCAGGTGAGGCAGGATGGATGGGGGAGACTGCAGACAAGGCCTGAAGGACAGAATGCTTTGTGCTTCTGGGAGAAAGGTGGATTGGCTTTTTTCTTGATCAAACAGAGGAGCCCTGTTTTTCTTTTTGCCCCATGGGCACCTGTTCAGGGCCAAATATTTGGCTTGGGGTTGCCCATGGCTGGGTAGCCTTCCCCTTCTCCAGTTTCCCCCAGGCATAGGTCCATGACAGCTGGGTCTGACGACTGTACCGTGTGTCCGCCTGTGGGTTGTGAAGGACGGGAAGAGTGGCACAGGACTAGAGCGGGGCTTGATGGAGCCTGACTTCTCAGCGTTATCTGGGCACCAAACACGCAGGGGAGGAAGTTTTGGTTTTGGAGAGGCAAAACCAGGGTCAGCCAGTGCCATAGAAGTAGGGATGAGCAGGAAGGTCTGACCATATGGCTGTGGGGTGAGCAATGTTCTTTCTGATAAAAACCCCTCCCCTCTCTTCCATCTATCCCACCCTCATCCTGTAGGTCCCAGGATGATTCCAGAAAAGAGGGGGGCATAAAGGGGAGAAGGGTTCTGTTCTGCTGATGAGGAAAAGGCAGGAGGTGACAGAGTACTTGGGGCTGGGAGAGGCCTGCTGGAACACGCAGTCGTCACGGCTTCCCTGTTCCAAGAGGGAGGTTGGGGGGGCCAGGAACCAGGCCCTCACAGGCTTCACCAGCTCTGTTCCTTGTCCTTGACTAGTAAGACTGTGTGCTGGCCCCCGCTGGACACAGTTAAGACCACCCGGTTCTCCAGCTGTTTGCCTGTCATCTCCACGGGGCTCCAGGCATCTTCGTCCTGTCCCGTGCCCAGTTGGTAGTTGGTGCCCATGCCCCAGGCGAAAACACGACCTATAGGGGAAAGAAACAGGGGCAGCTGTCTCGAGGATCCCCAGCCCCAGCTTTCTTCTGCAGAGTGAGAAGCCTGGCACATGAGGGTGCCTTCTGGGCTTGGCCTGAGGCAGCCTGGCAATGTCCCAGCCTCCGGGGAGTTCAGAGAAGCTGGGAGGAGGCAAGGAGATGATGGACAAAAAAGAGCTTTGTCAACCAGAGACCACAGCCCTTATGCATTGACAAAGACTTCTCCCTGCTCCCAGGCAGACCTTTCAAGGCCTGACAATGACTGGTCATTCCCCAAACCCCTACATCACCTCCATTCCCTGAACCACCTGCCTTTGAGACTGTTCTGGACGTTCTCCTTTCCTTACCATTAAGGACTAAACCTTCAAGGTGCAGCGAGCCCCACTTCCCCAGGAACTCTTTCTGGACAGTCCCGGATCCAGCAGCTCTGCCAGCCCACTTTCTCAAGGCCTCCAAGTCTGCTCCCTCAGGCTTTGGCAACAACTTGTCCACACCCCCCTCTGCTGTGCTTGCCAGGACCCCAACTACTAAGCTTTCTTTCTCCTAATGATATTTTAAGTACAACTCCCTGGGAAGCTGGCAGTTACTAGTTGGTATAAAAAAAGGGTCACCAAGATATAAATGTAAAGGCATGCCTGTGTGAGGAGTCTGGAGACCTGGGTTCCAGTCCTGCCTGTCCGTGCCTGTGTGTTCAGTTGTATCTGACTCTTCGTGACTCCATGGACTGTGACCACCAGGCTCCTCTGTCCATGGGAATTTCCAGGCAAGAATACTGGAGTGCATTGCCATTTCCTTCTCCAGGGGATCTTCCCGACTCAGGGATCGAACCCACAACTCCTGTATCTCTTGCACTGGCAGGTAGATTCTTTACCACTGAGCCACCCAGGAAGCCTTGCCTATGTGGGCCTCAGTAATTAATATATCCCCTTGGCTCCAACACATTAAAATAATTTTAATAATGTGTTTACCCACTTTATGTCATCGAAGCCAGAACTTCTATCAGGACAAAAACAACGTCATCACAAATACTGCTTCCCACATCTTAGTTCCATAGAATGGTGGGCAATGGAACCTGCCAGGCACTCTGCTAAGAATCATGACCCCCAGACCCCAACCAGACCGACTGTGGGCGGTCCCACTCACCATCCTTGGTCACAGCATACCCCACAGAAGCTCCACAAGCCACTGAGGAGACCGTGGGCAGCCTGGGGATCAGGGTGGGTACGCTCTTCTCCTCAGCACCTTCCCCAAGGCCCAGCCGCCCATACTCAGCCCGGCCCAGGCTGTATGCTTTTCCTGTGGGAGGAGGGAGAGAGATGAAGAATAGCAGACGGTATGATCCAGGTAGGCTGGGTGGGCACTGATATCCACGGGAGCGGGGCCCACAAT
>NW_011495069.1:10634617-10642115 GCF_000754665.1 Bison bison bison | reverse complement strand
GATATCCATGGGAGCGGGTCCCCCAATCCCAAGGTGGTGGTGAGATCTGCAGCATCTCTTTCAGTGTGGAGGGAAGCCTGGAAGAACCTCCACAGGCCCCACTTAACTCCCAGGTAGAAGACCACCAGGATGCTGGTGGGTGGGGTGACCCTCATGGACCCACAGTTAGCCCAATCCATGGAACAGGCCCAGGTTCCAAGCACTGTTGTTTACGGAGTGGGGCCAGACCTGTGCCCAGGGAACACTCCACCCTCACCCCAGAGAGAGGTCTAGACCCCCTACCTTCTGAATCCATGCAGACAGTATGGTGCTGGCCCCCAGAGAAGCCCACCCAGGACTTGGTGGAGTTCTTGAAGGATGTTAGGTTCTGAGGTACAAAACAGGATTCTGTGCCTTGGGTTCCTGGGGGGGAAAGGCCAGGATGGGGCTGTCAGGGGTGACACTGTCCAAGGAATTGCCTTCTTTATCCCTTCCCTCATCACATCCGCTCATCACAACTAGAGAAAGCCGCAGTGCAGCAACAAAGACCCAGCACAACCAAAAATACATAAATAAATACTCAAAACAACAACTGAGGCTCTGAGTGGTTAGGTGACCCCCACACGGAGGGGACACAATGAGTGAGTGGTGGAGGCGGGATTGCAACCCAAGTCACTCTGGGACCCACCAAGTTGATGGTAGTTGGAGAGGCCAAAGCCATATACATGGCCCTCGGAGGAGATGGCGAAGGTAAAGTAGGCACCGCAGAAGGCATCCTGGAACCTGACATGGCCCCGGCTTCCCCTGGATTTCAGCATCACACACTTGGGGACCAGGAGTCGTTCTGCAGGCAGAGAGAAGGTCAGGGTCAGTGGCACACACACGGCCTCTCCCCTCTGCCCCACTGTGTCTCCTTTACTGCTGAAGCCCTCACAGGGAGCCTAAGCAGGGACTCTTCTCTGTAGAATACAGAAGAGGAAACTGAGGCCAACAGAGGCCAGGTGCCTCACTCAGACCCCCACAGCCAGAGAGGTAACATTTATATGGGACTTACGCTGTCAGACAGCCTTCTATATGAACTCTGTGCACTTCACAACAACCCAGTGAGGCAGGTAGTTTAGAGATAGGGAACTGTGTCTGGGGGCCCACGGCCAGTAAGGGGTAGAGCCAAGATTCAACTCTGAGGTAGTCTGGGGATTCCTCAACTATCACTGCAGGTCCACCCGATGCAAGCCTGAACACAAGAGAATCCCTTCTGCCTTTGACCTTCAGCAGGGGATGGCTTGCCAACTTGCCCCACCAGAGGAACCTAAGCTACCTACTTTAAGGGAAATTAAAATGGAGGTAGTCGTGTTCGGGCTTCAGAAGTAGGGGAGCAGGCCTCTGACTGACATCTGACCTTGCCTGGACCCTGCTTGGACTATATGCCTACTTGTGAACACACCAATTGTTACCAGTAAGTCCAGTGGCGCTTAAAAAAAGGAGTGGGTCTTGGAATTTCTTAAGCCCCTGGAGGTCTGGCCAACGCCCTGAGGTCAGACGAAATCTTGTGACGCACAGGTGAAACCAACAACATCTTGTTTGTGTGTGATGAGTGGTTTCTTTTGTTAACGAATCCTTTGAACATAAACTGAAACTAAATCAGCAAAACACCTACCAAGGGGCTTCCCTGGTGGCTCAGTGGTAACGAATCTGCCTGCCAGTGCAGGAAGCTTGGGTTCAATCCCTGATCCCAGAAGATCCCACATGCCGTAAGCTCATGAGCCAAAACTACTGAGCCTGTGCTCGAGAGCCTGGGAGCCACAACTACTGAGCCCATGAGCTATGATTACTGAAGCCTGTGTGCCCTAGACTCTGTGCTCCGCAACAAGAGAAGCCACTGTAATGAGAAGTCTCCACACTGAAACTAGAGAGTCACTGCCACTTGCCACAACTAGAGAAAAGCCCATGCAGCAATTAAGACCTAGCACAGACAAAAATAAATGAAAAACAAACAAACACCTACCAAGGCCCTGACGGCCACCACGATTGGCAAATAATTCAGGTACGCGGCCCAGTTGGCCCTGCTCCCCGGAGCCCAAAGTATAGAGGTCGCCATCAACTGTCAGCATCACCAAGTGGTCATTTCCTGAGGGTGAGAGGAAAGCAGGAGATGCAGGGCTTGTCTGTAAGGCCCAACCCAGCAAAAGGTCTCCACCTCCTGCCCAGAGCGAGATGCCAGACTCACCCGAGGCCACCTTCACCACGGGCACACTCAGCTGCACCTGCACGGGCACCATGCTCTTTTTCATGGGTTCCAAGAGCCCGATCACACCGTTATTGTCCTGGAGGGGAGGGCGGGTCAGTTTTCAGCCAGCCCTGCCTGTCTCATACCAGCCAGATCCAGCTTTGCAGACACCCCCCAGAGGTGTGTGGTGAAGGGCACTGGTGCCAGGTGAGCATGGAGAGGTAGACAGGAGCCAGGCCACACAGTGAAATACTCATGAGTGAAATCAGTGGTCTGTGATTTGCATTAAAATATAACAAAGGAGTTGGGGAATGGAAGGGAGTGAAAATCAAACAAGTTTGGTCATAAGCTGATAATTGTTCAGGCAAGTAAATAAGAGTTCAAAATAGCATTCTGATTACTCTTACATGTTTGAAATTCTCCATTAAAATGTGTTAAAAGAGCTCCAATGAGGAAATATCAGATTCCTTTATTTCTGACATTTCAAAATAAATTGAATAACAAAGTACCAAAACAATTTTAATGCTGAATCTGCTGTTTAAACCACACTCTCCTGTCTTGAAAATTCTGAAATATGCCTCTGAGAAGTGTGGAAGGAGACTGGGAAGCGGAGGAGGAAGGTTAAAAGGGAGGAGATGTGTCAGCAGGCTTCTTGGCTCAGCCGAAGACCAAAGGTATCCCTGAGCCACTCCTTTTCCATGACACACAACATCATAACATCAGATTCACAGCAACAGTCAGTAGTGTGCACAGGCCTGATGAAGAACCAGAAACCTGGGTCCGGTCCAAGCCCTTCCCAGGGTCTCAATCTCTCCACAAGTACAACACGGGCATGGAGATGGGGCCCCACCAGCTGTACTTAATTCTGCTCACCAGCTCCACAGCCATCCTCCAGACCCAGTCTTACCCGAAAAGAGCCCCAGAGGAAGACACGGCCATCCTCGGTGAGGGCTGCTGTGTGACTGTCTCCTGCTGACACCTGTACCACCTTCTCTTGCAGGTCCACTTTCCCAGGGACCATCTCTGAGCCCTCCACTGACGTATCCCTTCCCAGAGCACCCTCGTCATTGCAGCCGAAGGAGTAGACCTGTGCAGAGGATGTCCCCGTTAGTGCGAGGTCTGGCCTCTCAGTATCTTCTTGTCTAGGCCACTCCCTGCTTATCTAGCCAGCTCCATCTCTACAGAGTAATGCATATGGTTCAGAGCTCCTTCCCCAAGGCCCCCAGCCCCAGGTCCTGTCCCGTCTGGTGCCACCCTGACCTACCTGGCCACTTTTGCTTAGGCACACAGTGTGCATGCCCCCAGCCTCAGCCTGCACGATGTCTTCTGGAATGGACACTAGGGCTGGCTTCTTCCTCTCCATCACATTCTCGCCCAACCCCAGCTGGCCCACGTCGCCCTGGCCCAGTGTCAGCACCACACCTGGTTCTGTGCCGTGGGACCTATGGGAGACTGAGGGGTAAAGAAGATAGCCCCTGAGTGTGCAGGATGACAAGAGAGAGGAGAGGGTGCTGCACAGGCTGTGGGATAACACAGACCTGGGTTCAAATCCGTGCCCTGCCACAGAACATTAGTTAGACCTCTCCAAGCCTAAGCGTCCTTATCTGTGAAACGAGGGTAAGAGAAGTACCTATCTCATCGAATGTTTGTGAAGATTAAAAACTGAGCACATTAGGGACTTCCCTGGTGGTCCAGTGGTTAAGACTTTGCCTTCCAATAGAGGTGTGCATAGGTTCAATCCTTGGAGGGGGAACTAAGATCCAACATGCCTCATACCCAAAAAACCAAAACACAAAACAAGCAATACTGAAACAAATTCAATGAAGACTTTAAAATATGACTCACATAAAAAGAATTTTAATTTTAAATTAAAACCCAAAAAACTCCACATATTCTTTAATCTGTATTTATTTATTTGGCTATGCTCAGTCCCAGTGCAACATGCAGCCTCCTTAGTTGTGGCCCGTGGGATCTAGTTCCCTGATCAGGAATGGAACGCTGGCTCCCTTCACTAGGAGCAGAGTCTTAGCCACTGGACTACCAGCAAAGTGCCCACCTAAGCGCATTATTAATGTGAGTGGAAGGAAATGGCAATAATATACTTGATACAGAGAAAAAAATTCAGGTGGGGAGGAGAAGTGGGGCACAAGATAGCTTTTCTGATTGGCTGTTCTTGGTCAGGAACCAACTAACAGAGAGGGCATAATAACATCTAACACTGCTTATTCTACGAATGTTAAATTGATTTGCAGCCCCCCACATTATGCTATAGGCCTTCCATTTCAGGCTCCCATTTTATAGAAAAAGAGAACAGAGCCTTGCTGCTGCTGCTGCTGCTGCTAAGTCACTTCAGTCGTGTCCAACTCTGTGCGACCCCATAACGGCAGCCCATCAGGCTCCACGGTCTCTGGGATTGTCCAGGTAAGAACACTGGAGTGGGTTGCCATTTCCTTCTCCAATGCATGAAAGTGAAAAGTGAAAGTGAAGTCGCTCAGTCGTGTCCGACTCTTCGCGACCCCATGGACTGGAGCCCACCAGGCTCCTCCGTCCATGGGATTTTCCAGGCAAGAGTACTGGAGTGGGGTGCCATTGCCTTCTCCGGAACAGAGCCTTAGACAGTGTCATAAGAGCTAATAACGAGTAAAGTTTGCGGTGAAACCAAATCAAGGAGGCCTACATGGTCAGAGCACAGTCTCTAGTCTCCATCCTCAGGCTGTGACTTAACCACTGGACATAGGCACACTGACCCCCTCTCCACTTCTTTTGGGGAGCAGACACGCAGCTGAAGAGGAAAGGGAGGAGTAAGAGACCGCAAGAGGTACGCGCCAATCAGAGTGCAGTGCTGGGCCATGTGCCAGGCCAACGAAGGGCGGGGCCGCCAGAGCCCCGCCCAGCCAATGGCGTCCAGCCCCTCCCCCCGGGGGTGTGGCCACGGCTGCCAGGACTGCTGCGGCTGCGCAGAGGGCGCTCTGGGCAGGCAGCCACCTGGTCGGGCCTTCTGGACAGGAGAGCACAGCCCGCAGGCACCTTGGCAGGAGCGGGCGCCTGGAACACGGCGGGAAGCAACGGCCCTCACTGCCTGGTTACGAGGGTCTGCAAAAGACAGACACTGTCTGAGTGTGGGTCCACACTCCCCCGACCCTCCCAGACTGGGGGTGGCTCTCCTCCCTGAATCCCTCCAGGGTCCGAGCAGAGAGGAGACCAAAGGCACTTCTCTCGAATGCTAACCAGGAAACGAGCTCATTTTCCTCATGGCAGCCCGGTGAGGTTGCCCGTTTTATGAATGAGGTTAGTGATTTGCCACAGCTATACAGCTAGAAAGTGGCAGAGCCAGGACGTGAACCCAGTCTGGAGGTCAATGGTCTTAACTAGGCATTACTGCCTAGGGCAAAGCCGTAGGGTCTAGTTTTTCACCTGTATCTGAGTGCTTTTAAGCAAGTCTCTGCCCCTTTATCATTCCCAGAGGGTGGGAATCAGTGAGCTACAGGAGACCCTCCAGCTGGGTGGAGTTCCTAGACTTCCTGGCCCCTTGGCTTCAAATCTCAGGGAGGAAGGAGCCCAGTACCAGATTCTGGGGATGCCAAGAGGCCACCCATACTGAGGGCCAACTTACCCTTCACCTTCTTGCTTTTGGGGAGGGCATCTTCTGGGGGAGACCTTCTCTTAGCTATACGCTTGGGTGGCATCTTCTTGTCCTGAAAAACCCAGGCAAAGACTCCATGTCAGAAATGGCTCTATTCAGGCAATATTTATCAAAAACCCTAAAAAAAATGAAAAGAAATGCCTAGCAATTCCACTTCTCGGAATTTACCTGAGAAGAACCAAATAATAAATAAACCCAAAGATTAAGTTCCACTAATATTCTCTACTGTATTCTTCGTAACATTAAGAAACAAAAACAACAAAAAATGGAGCAACCCATGTACTTAGGAGTAGGGGATTGGCTAAATAATACGTGGAATACTGATGATAAAACAGTACGAAGCCACTGAAAGTGATGTTTTCAGAGATTTATTTACTGAATCATTGCCAAGTAACATAAGCAGATTGAAAAACAGGCCATCATCCTACTTGTGGAAAAGAAAAAGCATACACATATAAAAATATATGGAAGGAAATACATTCAGTATTAATAATGGTAACCTCTGGAAAATGTGATTACGGACAAATTTTACTTCTTTATATCTTAATCTAAGATACAAACAGCATGTATTTTTAAATTTTATTATTAAAAAATTAAAACACTGAAGAACATTCAATGAACGTCACAACTCCTTGCAATCCCAACATAACCATAGTAACTCTGGTGATACATTACTGTTATAATCAGACCACACAAACACACACTCACAGCTATTTTCATTAAATAAAACCAACCCAGACCACTTTCTCAACCGCAGTCCAGTCGTTAGGAATCTGCCTGCCAATGCAGGGGACACAGGTTCAATCCCTGGTCCGGGAAGACTCCACATGCTGTGAGGCAACTAAGCCCATGCACCACAACTACTCTGCCTGCATGCCCTAGAGCCCACACTCACGAGAGAAGCCACTGCAATGGAAGCCCATGCAGCGCAACAGAGTAGGCCAGACTCACTGCAACTAGAGAACGCCTGTAAGCAGTAATGAAAACCCTGCACAGCCAAAATTTAAATACATTTAAAAAACAAAACCATCTGTGCTCTTTGATCCAAAATGCCACCACTCCTAGGAGGAACCTGGCTTTCCTTTAAACCCATCCAACAAGAGATAAACACTGTATATGAACTCATACTAGCATACAACCCCCGGTGTTACAAAGGCGGAAAGGAAATCACCTCTGGGCGACACGAAAGGTTGTGGCAGCTTGCACGATCCAGGGCAGCTGAGCCAGCTGAGCCGTCAGCGCTGACTGCCTCCTTGCTTCAGCTAAATGCTGTTGCCTTCTCAAGGCCACTGAGAACAGACACTCTGCCCTACTGTCTCAATTTCAACCCAGCCCAAATTGGGTCAAAAGCCCTTTTTCCTCCACATATGCAGTTTCTGAAATAAATCTTTATTGAGCCTGGTTTTTAAGGTTATGAAAGACAGCTAAGCCTTAAGGCTCCCAAACTCTGTGATCCCTCTGGAACAGACACCAGGGCCCAGGCAATTTGCAGCTATCCAGATGCAAAAGCGGTAGAGCAAGTAGTGGTTAAGAGGAGCCAGGCTATGTACTCAGCTACTTTCTGGCTGTCTGACCTTGGACAAAGTTACTTAGTCTCTTCACCATTCAGTTTTCTCCTCAGTAAAATGGAGATAGTAATTGCACCAAAT
>NW_011495069.1:10633927-10634517 GCF_000754665.1 Bison bison bison | reverse complement strand
TTTGAAATAAAAGACCCTGATGCTGGGAAAGATTAAAGGTAAAAGGAGAAGGGGGCGGCAGAGGATGAGATGGTTAGATAGCATCACTGACTCAGTTCAGTTCGGTCACTCAGTTGTGTCCAACTCTTTGCAACCCCATGGACTGCAGCACGCCAGGCTTCTCTGTCCATCACCACCTCCAGGAGCTTACTCAAACTCATGTCCATCGAGTCAGTGATACCATCCAACCAACCATTTCACCCTCTGTCATCCCCTTCTCCCGCGTACAATCTTTCCCAGCGTACAATCTTTCTCAGCGTCAGGGTCTTTTCAAATGAGTCAGCTCTTCGCATCAGGTGGCCAAAGTATTAAGAGTTTCAGCTTCAACATCAGTCCTCCCAATGAATATTCAGGACTGATTCCCTTTAGGATGGACTGGCTGGCTCTCCTTGCAACCCAAGGGACTCTCAAGAGTCTTCTCTAACACCACAGTTCAAAAGCATCAACTCTTCGGCGATCAGCTTTCTTTATAGTCCAACTCTCACATGCATACATGACCACTGGAAAAACCATAGCCTTGGCTAGACAGACCTTTGTTGACAAAGTAATGT
>NW_011495069.1:10628570-10633827 GCF_000754665.1 Bison bison bison | reverse complement strand
TGCTTTTCAATATGCTGTCTAGGTTGGTCATAACTTTTCTTCCAAGGAGTAAGCGTCTTTTAATTTCATGGCTGCTGTCACCATCTGCAATGATTTTGGAGCCCCCCAAAATAAAGTCTGCCACTGTTTCCACATCTATTTGCCATGAAGTGATGGGACCAGATGCCATGATCTTAGTTTTTCTGAATGTTGAGCTTTAAGCCAACTTTTTCACTCTCCTCTTTCACTTTCATCAAGAGGCTCTTTAGTTCTTCTTTGCTTTCTGCTGTAAGGGTGGTGTCACTGACTCAACGGACATGAATTTCAGCAAATTCCGAGAGTGGAGGACAGAGGAGCCTGGCGTGCTGCAGGCCATGGGGCTGCAAAGAGACATGACTGAGCAACTGAACAACAATAGTACCTACACATTGTTATGACTATGACTAAATGAGCTAATACTGTAAAAGTAATTACAGGGTGGTTCGATCTCTGGGTCAGGAAGATCACCTGGAGGACGGCGTGGCAACCCACTCCAGTATTCTGATCTGGAGAATCCCATGGACAGAGGAGCCTGGCGGGCTACAGTCCATAGGGTCGCAAAGAGTCAGACATGACTGAAGTGACTTAGCATGCACACATACAATTACAGGGTAGGGTAAAGGCTCAATTGGAGAAGGCAATGGCACCCCACTCCAGTACTCTTGCCTGGAAAATCCCTTGGATGGAGTCTGGTAGGCTGTAGTCCATGGGGTCGCTAAGAGTCGGACATGACTGAACAACTTCCCTTTCACTTTTCACTTTCATGCATTGGAGGAGGAAATGGCAACCCACTCCAGTGTTCTTGCCTGGAGAATCCCAGGGACGGGGGAGCTTGATGGGGTCGCACAGAGTCGGACACGACTGAAGTGACTTAGCAGCAAGGGCTCAATAAATCAATGCTAGTGTTTAAACATCTAGGGTCTGTTCCAGATAGTGCTTAGGCACAGCTAATCTAATCTAACCACCTCTCCTTCATTTTATAGAAAAGGGATGGAGACTTTAATCAAGGCTATAAATGGCAAGAGAATTCTAAGAACCCTTCTCTGGAGCCTCTCCAGCTCCCTGTTCCACGTTCCACGGTATATGAACATGAGGTCAACGGCCTGGAACCTCCAGGCACATTTCTGCTGGCTGACCTGGGGGAGGAGAACAAAGTGCCGAAGACAAGGAAGCAGCCAAAGGCCTAGAATGCCCCACGGCTGTGTGGACTGAGCCTCTGCAGGCTGAGCTTCTACAGGCTGAGACTGGCCCAGTTTTGACTTTGTTGAGGTGGCAGTTCTATGTTTCACCCAACTTTTATTCTCCCAGGGTAGCAACTCCTCCCCTCCAACCAGCCTCTTTGAGACCCCTCTTCCCACACTAGAAATGCACCTTCACTGGGATCAGTTCAGTTGCTTTCCCCTGATGCTGGGAAAGACTGAAGGTAAAAGGAGAAGGGGGCGGCAGAGGATGAGATGGTTAGATAGCATCACTGACTCAGTTCAGTTCAGTTGCGCAGTCGTGTCCAACTCTTTGTGACCGCATGGACTGCAGCACGCCAGGCTTCCCTGTTCATCACCAACTCCCAGAGCTTACTCAAACTCATGTCCATCGAGTCAGTGATGCCATCCAACCATCTCATCCTCTGTCATCCCCTTTTCCTGCCTTCAATCTTTCCTAGCATCAGGATCTTTTCCAATGAGTCAGCTCTTCGCATCAGGGATAGAGCTGTGGTTTGCTCAACCCTGCTTGCGCAACCATGTTTGGCCTCTCTGAGCTGTGTGTATCCTCATGTAAAGGGATGCAATGACCACTTCGAGGGCTGCTGTCCAGATGGAATGAAATGTCTGCGAAGGGTTTTGCAGTGCCAAGCACACGGTACCTAGCAGCATGGACCCAATACTGCCATGAATGCTTACTACCACTGCTTGGCTCTGGACCAGGGGTAGCAAGGAAGAAGACAACTAACCCTCCACCTGCTCTCATGGAGCTTACAGACAGAAACACATACGCACGCAGAGAGAGTGTTATTACAGACAGTGTGGTCTGCTTAACAGGCAAGGTGATATAGTAGGAATATTCCAGGGACACAACAGTGTAGATGTATTTAATGCCACTGAACCATATACAGTTAAAAATGGCTACAATGGTAAATTTTATGTTATGAATTGTTTATCACAATAAAAAAAAAAGAGAGTAACTGGGATAGGAGAGGAGATATAGGTCAGACAGGTGACATCTGGGCTAAGACTTGAAATACTAGGCACAGAAAGCCAGCAGGGGAAGGCCTGGACAAAAGCATGTGATGTGCTCAGGAACCTGGGGAGACCAGCAGGGCTGCAGCTGGACAGTGATGGATCAGAGGCACAAGGGGAGCAGGGGCCGGGTCGTACAAGGCCTAGCAGGGAAAACAGACAAGCGTTAAGAAGACTGTCTCATTAACGATTGTTCTGGAAGGGACTGGAAGAGGAGGCGATTGCAAGCATCCAAATGAGAGAAGTTGGTGACATGATTTGGTCTGAGGCAACAAATAAAAATACACAATTTAGGAAACAGGCTTGCTTTGCCAGTGGATTAGATGTAGGGAATGAGGGTGGGGGAGGAACCCAGAATGACTATTTCATCCTAAAAAATCCAGGGGATCCTGGGCAGGGCCCCTTTGATCCCCCTATGAACTTAGTCCAACACAAGGACTCCTAGCCTTTGGCTTAAGTGACTAGGTAGATGGTAGACTTCCAGTTACTGAGAAGACTGGGGGACAAACAGGGTGGAGAGACTGAGAGGTTTTTGTCAAGTGTGAAGTGTGCAGGAACTGATCAAGAAGGGATGTTAAGGTGGCAGAGCTGGATGGGTTAAGGAGTGTGGGACACACCAGGGACCCACTTTTTCCAGTAAACAGCTCATAACCCTTGGCCAGGTTGGCACTGGTTCACTGGGTCTGGGGCCCTGTCCCGCCAAAGGCATATTTCCCCGTCAGCTCATCAGAATGACCTGCAGCCGTCAGCTCTGCTGGGGAGGGAGACTGAGAAGGAGCTTGGAAAAGTACTCACAACAAGAAGTTAAGTGAAAAACAAAACAAAACAAAACAGAATGGTATCAGCACATTGGTGCTGCTGTTGGGTTGAGCTATGGGAAAGGCCTGGAGTGGAGACAGAAAAACAAAGGCTATAGGAGGTATTCGGTGTCATGGATCATTAACCAAAAAAAAAAAAGAATCTACCATTCATGATCTTTTTAAAAAGACCTCCAGGGTCTGGTACTGACACAACTTCTGGGCTCATCTTATCTGTCACACCCTCCCTTCTCACAGTCTTAGACTGCTTACTCTTCTCTCCATACCAATGCGTCTCCATCCCACCCCAGCCCTATCCTACTGCAAGAACTTCTACTCAAAGTTGCCTCCATTGGTACACTACCTCGGATCCCTCTCTCAATCCTAAAGGAATCATTCTCTCCAAGAAATTAGGACAGACTTTGGATCATAATTATTTAACCAGTCTGCTCCTTCAGATGAGTCTCTTTGGGGCACTGGCCACACCTACCTTCTAACAACCTTTAACTTCTCACAACAAGCTGAAGAGGGCTCTGTCACTCTTATTTAACAGCTGAGGGAACTGGGGCGCAGAGAAGTAGATTTACTTGCTTAAGTTGGCACAGCCGGAAAAGAGAGCCAGGAATGGAATCCAGGTATACCTAAAATTAAAAGCAAAAGAACAGTTGGCTAAAGGCAGGTCATGGTCCAGGCAGTGATCGAGGCAGCCTGGACAGGGCTCCCCAGGATCTCCTATGAACCTGGCCAAAGGCAAGGAGCAGAGGGTGGGAGCCTGCTGAAAGGGACAAGACGGTGGGTGAGAGCAAAGGGGAGACACGGAAGCAGTGAGGGCCTGGGAGAGTGGGCCAGGCGGGCGACAGATCTGCTGAAGCACGTGTGGAAGGACCACAAGCACAGCTCCATGCCGCGGTACAGAGCGCGCCAGCTTTTAAGTCCAGCCCACCTGAGTCCCCTTTGAACTTGAGAGTCTTCGTCTCTCAAAGGGAGGACTCCAGGCACTGCGGTGTCTATCAACAATCCCGGAGGCAATGCGGGGGATGAGAAGGCACCTTCTAAAAGGTGGAGCCCTGCACCCATGACCCACATGCATGTTTTCTACCGCACAAATCAGTCCTTTGGACAGACTTCCTCTCTAACCACTCTGGTTTTATTTATTTCTTTAATTTCTCTTAGTTCCTTGACCAGGGATTGAACCTGTGCCCTCTACAGTGGACATGTGGTGTCTTAACCACTGGACCACCAGGGAAGTCCCTGGGTGTGTTTTCTTAACTAGACATCGAGAGTCTGGGCTGGGTATAAGTCTTAGTCTTTGTCCCCACCCCTCACTCCCCAATAGACAAACACAGCTTCCATCTTCAAGGAGTTCACAGTCTGGAAGAAGAGTGAGATACAATCTCAGTAAGTCAGATACAGAGTCAACTTCCAGTAACAGTCTCCTAAGGTGAAGATAGAGTGCCTGATGAACTATGGAATGAGGTTCGTGACATTGTACAGGAGACAGGGATTAAGACCATCCCCATGGAAAAGAAATGCAAAAAAGCAAAATGGCTGTCTGGGGAGGCCTTACAAATAGCTGTGAAAAGAAGAGAAGTGAAAAGCAAAGGAGAAAAGGAAAGATATAAGCATCTGAATGCAGAGTTCCAAAGAATAGCAAGAAGAGATAAGAAAGCCTTCCTCAGCGATCAATGCAAAGAAATAGAGGGAAACAACAGAATGGGAAAGACTAGAGATCTCTTCAAGAAAATTAGAGATACCAAGGGGACATTTCATGCAAAGATGGGCTCGATAAAGGACAGAAATGGTATGGACCTAACAGAAGCAGAAGATATTAAGAAGAGGTGGCAAGAATACACAGAAGAACAGTACAAAAAAGATCTTCACGACCCAGATAATCACGATGATGTTATCACTCATCTAGAGCCAGACATCCTAGAATGTGAAGTCAAGTGGGTCTTAGAAAGCATCACTACGAACAAAGCTAGTGGAGATGATGGAATTCCAGTTGAGCTCTTTCAAATCCTGAAATATGATGCTGTGAAAGTGCTGCACTCAATATGCCAGCAAATCTGGAAAACTCAGCAGTGGCCACAGGACTGGAAAAGGTCAGTTTTCATTCCAATCCCAAAAAAAGGCAATGCCAAAGAATGCTCAAACTACCGCACAATTGCACTCATCTCACACGTTAGTAAAGTAATGCTCAAAATTCTC
>NW_011495069.1:10625545-10628128 GCF_000754665.1 Bison bison bison | reverse complement strand
GCTGAGCGCCGAAGAATTGATGCTTTTGAACTGTGGTGTTGGAGAGACTCTTGAGAGTCCCTTGGACTGCAAGGAGATCCAACTAGTCCATTCTGAAGGAGATCAGCCCTGGGATTTCTTTGGAGGGAATGATGCTGAAGCTGAAACTCCAGTACTTTGGCCACCTCATGCGAAGAGTTGACTCAGTGGAAAAGACTCTGATGCTGGGAGGGATTGGGGGCAGGAGGAGAAGGGGACGACAGAGGATGAGATGGCTGGATGGCATCACTGACTCAATGGACGTGGGTCTGAGTGAACTCCGGGAGTTGGTTGATGGACAGGGAGGCCTGGCATGCTGTGATTCATGGGGTCACGAAGAGTCGGACACGACTGAGTGGCTGAACTGAACTGAACTGAACTGAAGGTGAAGAACTGATGCTTTCCAATTATGGTGCTGAAAAAGACCCTCCAGAGTCCTGTGGACTGCAAGGAGACCAAACCAGTCAATTCTAAAGGAGATCAACCCTGAATATTCATTGGAAGGACTGATGCTGAAGCTGAAGCTCCAATACTTTGGGCACCCGATGCAAAGAACCGGCTCATTGGAAAAGACTCCGATGTTGGGAAAGATTGAAGGAAAAGGAGAAGGGGGCACCAGAGGATGAGATGGTTAGATAGCAACACCAACACAATGGAAATTAATGTGAGCAACCTCTGGGAGATAGCAGAGGACAGAGGAGCCTGGCATGCTGCAATCCATGGGGTTACACAGTCGGACATGACTTAGCGACTGAACAACAACATGTGCCAGTCAATCCTGGAATACTCACACCCTGCCCTCACAGGTGTGATCATTCTGGTATTTACAGATATGAAAGTGAAGGCTCTGGGGAAGGGGGCCCAGGTGACACAGAAGTGGGATGACAGCCCAGGTCTGCTGACCACTCCCCACCAGGACCAGAGCATCCCCCATCCCCACTTCTCCCTAGGCCTGTTTTTTCATTTGGTAGACTAGACAGTCTACCAGGGCCCCTGTGTTCCTGCTGTGACCCTCTGTGACCTCATCTCTGCAAAAGGAGACGGCGCCCTCTCCAACCCCAGCAGCTGTCCCCACCCAGCCACCCCAATGTCAGGAGGCAAACACTTTCGAGACAGATGCAAGGGCTGAAGAATCTCTTTGTGAGGGAAGTCCCCTGGGAGGGAAGGGACGAGAGAGGCTCTGTTTGTCTGTCAACAAACACTGGGGGAGCAACTCCTTCCTGCCTGATGTCAGTTACTGAGCTGGCAGACCTCACCCAAGGGCTCCTTACCAGGATCCCCCTTCAATACAGAAGGGGTGGTGGTAGTTTAAGTCGCTAAGTTGTGTCCGACTCTTGGTGACCCCATGGACTGTAGCCTGCTGGACTCCTCTGTCCATGGGATTTTCCAGGCAAGAATACTGGAGTGGGTTGCCATTTCCTTCTCCAGGGGATCTTGCCCATCCAGGGATCAAACCTGGGTCTCCTCCATCGCAGGCAGATTCTTAACCAACGGAGCTACCAGGGAAGCCCAAAAATACAGAGGGGAGCCTAGGCTTAAGTGCATTTATTTTCCCCAGCAGAATGAGGATACACCTTACCCCAGGTGTTAGAACCACAGCTTTACAGTATATTAGTAACTCTCTTATCTTCATCTTACAGCTAAGGACCAGGCCCAGGGGGATTAGGTGGATGGCCCAGGGGTAGCCAACTAGGCAGCTGCAAAGCTGAACAGGATTCCTGCTCTTGGGATGGCTTCCCAACAAGAGCATGGAGAACTCCTAGTTTACCTTTCCAGACTCCACTCTGATGCCCTTCTTGGGTAAAACCGTCGCTGCCTTCTCCGCCCCACCCAGCACTTGCACTCCAGACCTTTGGAGACCCAGCCCCTGCTCGATCATATTGCTCTTCCTCTCCTGGTACCCTGTGCGCCAGACAAACACCGTGGTAGCTCTGATGACAACACTCACCCACACCTTCCTGCGTTTGCACGTGCTGTGTTCCCTGCCTGGATCGCCAGAAGCCCTCCACCCTCAGTCCGCCTGAATAACTTCTCTGTTCTTTCAAAACCCTGGCCAAGAGTCACCTCGGCTGGAAAGTCATCACTCATCCTCCTGCCCAGGCTTGCGTCAACGTCCGAGTTCCCCATCCACACTCCCTACACTCGACTTCTGCTATAGGCACTCAAGTCACACTTGGAGCACCTTAGTTAATATCCACGAGGAGCAGCGAGCGCCGCGGCTCCATGGGCACACCTTGGGGATCACATGGGCCTCCCCAGGGGAGGCAGGGAGCTCCATCACGGCCACCCGGGGCCCTTTCACCATTTCCCCCAGCCCTGCACGCGCGGCACGGAGGAGACCGCCAGCGATTAATCTGCTGACAGACGAGTTGATGCGGAGTTCCCGGCACACCTCTCCCACCGGTCAACAGTCGTGGCGGTGCCTGTTGACGCTGAGATTTCGCTCCCTACGCAGACCCTCGGCAGCCTACCCTCGAGCTCCTCGATCCGACCCTTGCCGGGCGGGATTCCCACCCTACTCCGCAAACCGCATTCTCCAAACCAGTGCTGGACTTTTTAAAATCA
>NW_011495069.1:10600206-10625163 GCF_000754665.1 Bison bison bison | reverse complement strand
ACCCTCCGTGCGTGACTGGCGCGACCTACCTCGCTGCAGGTCCGCCACAAGGAACTCCTCCGCTCGCCGGCCCGGCCGCGAACTGCCCCAGAGCATGCGCTCTGCAGGCCTCCGGCCCCGACCCCGGGCCAGAAAAGAAAACAAAGAGCCCGGCGCCCCCTGGCGGCCGCCCCGGGAGGTGCCGGTGGCGCGATCCGGCTAAGGCGCTCGCCACCAGGCTCTTTCCGCCCCGGCTCGGGGTTACAGAACGGGTGTGTGTTTTGAAGGCCCTAAATTGGAACGAGTGAACTGACAACCAGAAAGACTGCTTGAAATCAGGGTTTGCCTGGGGAAAAAATATGGTATGGAAGGGACTGTACGGATAAAAGAGACACTGATCGTCCCTGCTCTCAAGGGGCTTTCAGAGAAAGATGAGAAGTCAGACTATCAACAACTACTCAAGGCTGTGACAAGGGCTGTTGTGACAAGGGTAAGCACAGGGTTATATAGCTCAGCCGGGACTTCAGGAAGGCTTTCCAGGTTAAGCCCAAGAGGGTAGGGCATCCTAGGAGAAGCATCCTTACGAGGACAGAGAGCGATAAGAGCCTCTGGTGGGTTGGGGAAACGGCCCGAGTCTGACTGGGGGCAGAGGGTGCCGTGGGAGGGACTTAGCGGTTTCGTCTAAGGAGACCCCCTCTATCCTGGGGAAATGGGGAACTCTGGAAGGGATCTGAGCACATGAGTGACGGGAGCAGATTTTTGTTTTGGAACAAAATGGAGAATGGGCTTGGGTGGAGGGGAAACCAAGAGTGAGGCAGGGAGGCCAGATTAGAAAGAAGAGGAGGGTGTGAACTGAGGTTGGGAGCTAGCTAGGTAGGGTAGCTGCCTACCCTTCTCTTGTTAACATGCTCCTTCTTCAGGATGGATTCAGACAGTTCTTCAGTATTTCAGGTTCCCTGTGGTCACCTTTCAGGCCTTTTCATTGTGTCTGGGGGTTTCCCAAGTCAAAGGAGTGACCTCTGCAGAAGGATGTTTTCTCCATTTCATGTAGATTCTTGACTCTGAAAGTCATGCTATCATTCCTGAACTCTAGATGGACACTTTTGATGAGTGTCTGAAGTGAAAGTGTTAGTTGCTCAGTTGTTTCTGACTCTTGGTGATCCCATGAACTGTAGCCCACCAGGCTCCTCTGTCCCTGGGATTTCTCAGGCAAGAATACTGGAGTGGGTTGCCATTTCCTCCTCCAGGGTATCTTCCCAACCCAGGGATTGAACCCAGGTCTCCTACATTGCAGGCAGATGATTTTTTTATTTTATTTTATTTTATTTACCATTTGAGCCACCAGGGAAGCTCCTGATGAATGTTTACCAGCTGAATTTCTTCCATACAGAGCCCATCCCAAAGTACTCCCCATTTTCAAGGTTTCTTACCTCCTCAAGTTTACTTCTGCCTCCATCACGGACTCCCCTTTTGGATGATATACTGTGAAATTCCTCCAAGTTTTAACCCTGGGATCTCTCTTTGCTGTCTTCCTCCAAGATCTTATTCATTCACATAGCTTGATGTAATTATAAAAATAAGTATTGTTACCTATTTTGTAAAACCTCTAACTTGAACTTCAGACACACATCCATCCATTCGTTCATTTGTTCCTCACGAAACGCTTGACAGTTGTAAAATTTTAAAAATGCGGTTCAAAGAGGTTACGCAAGTTGTCTGGGGTCATGATACAAGTGGATGGAGTTCATAAATCTTGTTCAGGGCTGAGCCACCACCTTTTAACTGAGAGGACAGCCCATCTGGTCTGGTACTGACCTCTACGCTAGGTTTTAGTCTTATGGCTGTACGCAGAAGACTCAATACACCAAATAAGACTCATTTTCCATGGATCAAGACCCCCCCCCCCTCACCCTTCATCCTTCAAGCCAAGGTTAAAAGTTTCTCACTCAAACTGCAACATCTTTCCTGGTTCTTCCCTCTCCTCTCCATGTTTTATTTCTGCCCCTCTGGTCTAAAGCAGCACCTCCTGGCCTTCATTTCATTCCATCAAGATCCCCAAGTTAGTCTCCTTAAATCATGACTATGAGACTTCCTTAAAAATCTGTAGAGATCCACATATTTTTTTTAACTTTTTATTTTGTATTGGAATATAGCTGATTAACAATGTTTGACAGTTTCAAGTGAACAGTGAGGGGACTCAGCCATATATCCATTCTCTCCCAAACTCCCCTCCCATCCAGTCTGCCACATAACACTGAGCAGAATTCCCTGTGCTACACAGTAGGACCTTGTTGGTTACCCATCTTAAATATAGCAGTGTGTGCATGCTCATCCCAGACTCCCTAGCTATCCTTTCCCCCATCCTTCTCCCCAGCATCCATAAGCTCATTTTCTAAGTCTGAAGACTTACATATCTCTTCAGGGCTGTGCTAGGAGCACCAAATGCCCCAAGCTGTTGTTTCCCGCCTCCCTCTTGGCTTCTGCACTGTCCTCTCAATGTGCCCATGCTCATTCCTGCTTTCTTACCTTTCTCACCTTTCCTACCAGTGTTTTCTTTCCTGTCTAGCTGAATTCTTGATTTTTACATATATATCAAATATATATATTTAAGGCTAAATTTTATTTGCCATCTCCATGAAGCCTTCTTTGGCCCCATTTATCTTATCTTCTTTGAACATAAATATTAATTTTTCACTCTATTATTGTTGTATTTTATTTACTGAACATAAACCATAGTAAGGAGGACAGTCAATTGAATCTGACCTAGAAATGACACAGATGATAGAATTAGAAGTGAATGATATTAAAAGTTATTCTAAATGTATTCCATGTGTCCAAAAGTTAAGTAGGGACATGGAAGATAAAAAAGATCCAGAGTGAAAAAGTTGGCTTAAAGCTCAACATTCAGAAAACGAAGATCATGGCATCCGGTCCCACCACTTCATGGGAAACAGGTGGGGAAACAGTGGAAACAGTGTCAGACTTTATTTTTATGGGCTCCAAAATCACTACAGATGATGACTGCAGCCATGAAATTAAAAGACGCTTACTCCTTGGAAGGAAAGTTATGACCAACCTAGATAGCATATTCAAATGCAGAGACATTACTTTGCCAACAAAGGTCCGTCTAGTAAAGGGTATGGTTTTTCCAGTGGTCATGTATGGATGTGAGAGTTGGACTGTGAAGAAGGCTGAGCGCCGAAGAATTGATGCTTTTGAACTGTGGTGTTGGAGAAGACTCTTGAGAGTCCCTTGGAGACGCAAGGAGATCCAACCAGTCCATTCTGAAGAAGATCAGCCCTGGGATTTCTTTGGAAGGAATGATGCTAAAGCTGAAACTCCAGTACTTTGGCCACCTCATGCGAAGAGTTGACTCATTGGAAAAGACTCTGATGCTGGGAGGGATTGGGGGCAGGAGGAGAAGGGGACGACAGAGGATGAGATGGCTGGATGGCATCGCCGACTCGATGGACGTGAGTCTGAGTGAACTCTGGGAGTTGGTGATGGACAGGGAGGCCTGGCGTGCTGCGATTCATGGGCTCGCAAAGAGTCGGACACGACTGAGTGACTGATCTGATCTGATGTGAAGATGACAAATATAGTGGATGGCATTAATAACAGATTAGATATTGGAAAAGCAGTGATTAGTGAACCTCATGCATAGCAAAAGAAACTATCCAAAATGAAACATAGAAAAAAATTTTAAGTGAAAAGAGTATGAGTGAACTATGGAATAACTTTAATAAGTGGCCTACTCTGCAGGTAACTGGAGACCCTGAAAATGAGGAGGAACTGGGAATAGAAAATATATGAAGAGGGGACTTCCCTGGTGGTCCAGTGGCTGGAATTCCATGCTCCCAATGCAGGAGGCCAGGGTTCAATCCCTGGTCAGGGAACTAAGATCCCTCATACCACAACTAAGACCCTGCACAGCCAAATAAATAAAATGCTTTTTGTTTTTTAAAATATATGAAGAAATAATGGATAAAAAATGTTCGAACTATAAACCTATAAACTATAAGGCAACAGATGTGTGATAAAAAATAAACGTGGTCTGGAGGCTTCCCTGGTGGTCCAGTGGTTAAGAATCCACCTTGCAATGCAAGGGATGGCGGTTCGATCCCTGGTCTGGGAAGATCCCACATGCAGTGGAGCAACTTAGCCTGAGCACCACAGCTACTAAGCCTGTGCTCTAGAGCCCACGTGCCTCGACTACTGAAGCCTGTGTGCCCTAGAGTCTGTGCTCCACAAGAGAAGCCACAGCAATGAGAAGCCCTCGAGCTGCAACAAAAAGTAGCCCCCGCTAGCCGCAACTAGAGAAAGCCTGCGTGCAGCAATGAAGAGCTACCACAGACAAAAATAATGAACTAAAAGAAAAAATAAAAATAAATGTGGTTTGAACACTGCAAATAAAAGACAGATTGTCATAACAAATAGAAAAAGCAAGACCCAACCACACACTGCCTACAAGAAGTACACATTGAACATAAACACAGCTGACCCTTGAACAACACTTCTGAACTGCACAGGTCCACTTATACTCAAGAGTTTTTTCAATAAATATGAACTATGTACTATAGTACCACACAATCGGAGGTTGGTTAAACCCAAAGTTGCAGAATCACAGATATGGAGGGCCAATACAGGAGCACCCCATTGTTGTTCAAGGGTCAACTCTACACAAACAGAAAAGTACAAAGACAGAAAGAGAGACTCTGGTGACACTAGTCAAAAGAAAGCTGGAGCAGCTATATTAATAGCAAAGTCAATTTCAGAGCAGAGTATTATTGAAATAAAGAAGGTATTTGAGTCAGTTGCAGTGAGGTGGATGAACCTAGAGTCTGTTATACAGAGTGAAGTAAGTCAGAGAAGAACAAATATCGTATATTAACGCATATATGTGGAGTCTGGAAAAGTGATACTGATGAACCTATTTGCAGGGCAGGGATAGAGGTGCACACAGAGAATACTCCCGTGGAGGGAGGGGAGGAATTGGGAGAGGAGCACTGAAACGTGTACATTGTTGTTGTTTAGTTGCCAAGTCTTTTGCGACCCCACGAACTGTAGCCCGCCAGGCTCCTCTGTCCATGGGATTTCCCAGGCAAGAATACTAGAGTGGGTTGCCATTTCCTCCTCCAGGGGATCTTCCCAACCCAGGGATCGAACCTACATCTCTTCCTTCTCCTGCATTGGCAGGCAGATTCTTTATCATTTCCATTACCTGGGGTTACCATATGTAAAACAGCTAGCTAGTGGGAAGCTGCTGTATAACACAGGGAGCTCAGCCTGGTTCCGTGACAACTTAGAGGGGTGGGTTTGGGTGGGGGCGGGGCATGAGAGGGAGGTTCAAGAGACTGGGGACATATGTATACTTACAGCTGATGCACGTTGTTGTATGAGAAACTAACTCAACATTGTAAAGCAATTATCCTCCAATTAAAAATTTTAAAAAAGAAGGTACTTTCGCTATGGTAAAGGAGAAAATCAAAATGCACAATCCTAAATACATGCAACTAATAACAGTTCCCAAATACGTGTAGCAAAAACTGATAGAACTTCTAGAGGAAATAGACAAATCCTCAAAGACAGGTGGACATTTCAGTACCTTACTCTCAATATTACTGATAGGTAGGAAGAAAATCAGCCAGGATAGACTTGAACAACACTTTCAATGGATTTGAACTGATTGACATTTACAGAATACTTCATCTTTCACATTCCACCTCGATTTTTTCAGACAGTAACATACTCATGCCTTCTGAGCACACGTGAAACAATTCCCAATATACTGGGTTATAGAAAAGTCTTGTTAAATTTAAAAAGATTCAATCAAACAAAGTATATAATCAGGCTACAATGGAAAGTAGAAACCAACAACTGAAAGATCTTTGAAAAACTCCCAATTACTTAAAAATACACTTTTGGAATTCCCTGGGGGTCTAGTGGCTAGGACTCAGCATTTTCACTGCCATGGCCTGGATTCAGTCCCTGGTGGGAAACTGCAAGCCCTGCAGCGTGGCCTAAATAAATAAAAATATAAACAATAAACATGTACTTTTAAGTAGCCCACAGATCAAAGAAGAAATCACAACAGAATTTGAGAGTATTTTGAACGGAATTAAATGAAAAGAGAAGTTAGCAGAACTTGTGGGATATTGTTTCTTTTGTTTTTCACTTGTGGAATATTGTCAGAGCAGTATGTAGGGGAAACTCATAGCACTAAATGCCTGTCCTACAAAAAAAGGAAAGGTCTTAAATTAATTACCTCAGCTTCTACCTTAAGAAACTAGGAAACAGAAGAAAGAACATAATAAAGATCAAAACAGAAATCAATGAAATAGAACACAGAAAAACAAAATCATCAACCAGTGTTTGCTATGCGCCAAACATCCCATTTTTTGAGGATAAATCAACTAGTAGGTTAGATGGACATCAAGTAAAAAGTAATCACATTAGAATGATAATGATGTTATCACGATGGGATGCTCATGGTGCCCACCCTCCCTTCAAGACAGGCTGTTCTGGATCCTTAGGGGAAAGGGAGGTAAGGATGGTGGTTGAGTTCAGACTCCAAAGATGCAAACCTTCATCTAAAGATGTGTGACTTTGGGCAACTAATGTAGCCTTGATTATCTTCCTTTTCTATACATGGATATAAAAAAAAAGTCCCTGCCATGTATAAGGCTGTGTTCTTTTAAGGCTTAAAGAATGCCTGAAGTGAAGTGAAGTGAAGTGAAGTGAAGTCGCTCAGTCCTGTCCGACTCTTTGTGACCCATGGCCTGTAGCCTACCAGGCTTCTCCATCCATGGGATTTTCCAGGCAAGAATACTGGAGTGAGTTGCCATTTCCTTCTCCAGATCTTCCCGACCCAGGGATTGAACCCGGGTCTCATGCACTGTAGGCAGATGCTTTACCGTCTGAGCCACCAGGCCTAGCACATGGCAAATCATCATCAAATGTCAGATATCTTCATAAAGATACAGGTTCTGGGACTTCCTTGGCTGTACAGTGGTTAAGGCTCCACCCTTCCACTGCATGGGGGCCTGGATTTGATCCCTGGTTGGGGAACTAAGATCCCATCCATCAGAGGGTAAGATGTGCACAAAGACAGAAAGTGGTAAAAGACAGAGGTTAACAGCCAGGAAGGGCTCTCACTCCCTAGGAAACTGCACTCATGTCTATCTCAGTTCAGTTCAGTTGCTCAGTGTTCGACTCTGTGACCCTATGGACTGCAGCACATCAGGCCTCCCTGTCCATTGCCAATTCCTGCAGTTTACTCAGACTCATGTCCATCGAGTTGGTGATGCCATCCAACCATCTCATCCTCTGTCGTCCCCTTCTCCTCCTGCCTTCAATCTTTCCCAGCATCAGGGTCTTTTCAAATGAGTCAGTTCTTCACATCAGGTGGCCAAAGTATTGGAGTTCCAGCTTCAGCATTAGTCCTTCCAATGAATATTCAGGACTGATTTCCTTTAGGATGGACTGGTTGGATCTCCTTGCAGTCCAAGGGACTCTCAGGAGTCTTCTCCAACACCACAGTTCAAAAGCATCAATTCTTTGGTGCTCAGCTTTCTTTATGGTCCAACTCTCACATCCATACATGACTGCTAGAAAAACCATAGCTTTGACTAGATGGACCTTTGTTGGCAAGTAATGTCTATCTAAGTATTGATATTTTTCAGAGTTAAGTAGACCCAGGCACATAGCAGATTTATAATTTGTTACAACTGAGACATTTTATGGTGTAGTGGGTACTAATAATTAGCTGAATACAAAAGGTGGAAACAGCTAACATTTCCCGAAGTTTGAGTACAGGTTCTACAGTCAACTTTCTTGCTCAGATGCATGCTTTGCCACTTACTGGCTATATAACTTGGGCAAGTTCCTCAACTCCAAGTTCAGTCTCCACTGCAAAATGGGCAAACACTGTACCTACTTTAACAGGGGTGCATGGAGTATTAGATGAAGTAATGTACATACCTTACCACACTGCCTTTTTCAGTTAGTAGTATACCTTGATACAGTTTTGGAGATGGGTTTAAATCCTGGCTCTGCTATTTCCTAGTTAGCTGATCTTGGAGGGTACTAATCCTTGCATCTCCCCCTTTCTCTCCTGGATAGGTAGGTTCCGAGCGAAATAAGAGCTTGATTTAGTAGGTAATTTACCTTTCATGCTAAGACTTTATTCAATAAAACTGAACGGATCAACTGGTGTGGTCACTCACACAGAGCCAGACATCCTGCAGTGTGAAGTCAAGTTGCGCCTAAGGAAGCATTACTATGAACAAAGCTAGAGGAGATGATGGAATTCCAGCTGAGCTATTTCAAATCCTTAAAGATTATGCTGTTAAAGTGCTGCACTCAAACAGCACTTCAGAGCACTTGAAGTCCCTAGTTGTTTGAAGTCAGAGAATTTTCCTACAGGTTCATTGTACTTAGCAGACTGTTTTCTACAAACATTAACACTAATTCTCCTTACAAATCCAAGAAGTAGGTACTTTTAGTGTCCCCATGATTCCCAGGTGGCGCAGTTGGTAAAGAATCTGCCTGTCAATGGGTTTGAGCTCTGGGTTGGGAAGATCCCTTGGAGAAGGAAATGGCAACACACTTCAGTATTCTTGCTTGGGAAATTTGAGGGACACAGAGGCTTGCTTGGGGGGGTACAGCCCATGCGGTCAGTCAGATACAACTGAGCACGTATGCATACATTCTATGCAAGAGCACATGGACTGAGGCAGGAAGAAGTTAAGCAGCTTGCCCAAGGTCACAGGGACGACAAGTGGTATCAGGATTCAAATTCAGGCAGTCTCAGTTTAGCAACTGGTATGACTATCAAGGCCTATATGCAGAAAAAAGCCAGAAGAACCTGTTTTAGTCTATGGGTAGGTGTGTTGCAACCTGAAGTTTAGCAGAAAGGGTGTGACCTAGAATACTTCCTGACAGGTTTGCTTGAGTGAAAAGCTCCTAATGTTGGGAAAGACTGAAGGTAGAAGGGGATGACAGAGGATGAGATGGTTGGATGGCATCACTGACTCAATGGACAGGAGTTTGAGCAAGCTCCAGGAGATGGTAAAGGGCAGGGAAGCCTGGCATGCTGCAGTCCGTGGGGTTGCAGAGTCGGACACGACTGAGAGACTGACCTGACACTTGGATACTGGAAGAAATCCCACCTAGAACCCTACCTTACCCTGAGAATTTATACTAAAAACACCATTCAGATTTATTGTGCATCTACCATCCAAAAGCATTTATGTGGGAATGAGGCCTATAACGCAGGTCAGGAAGCAACAGTTAGAACTGGACATGGAACAACAGACTGGTTCCAAATAGGAAAAGGAGTACATCAAGGCTGTATATTGTCACCCTGCTTATTTAACTTATATGCAGAGTACATCATGAGAAACACTGGGCTGGAAGAAGCACAAGCTGGAATCAAGATTGCCAGGAGAAATATCAATAACCTCAGATATGCAGATGACACCACCCTTATGGCAGAAAGTGAAGAGGAACTCAAAAGCCTCTTGATGAAAGTGAAAGAGGAGAGTGAAAAAGTTGGCTTAAAGCTCCACATTCAGAAAACTAACATCATGGCATCTGGTCCCATCACTTCATGGCAAACAGATGAGGAAACAACATACAGTATCAGACTTTATTTTTTGGGGCTCCAAAATCACTGCAGATGGTGATTGCAGCCATGAAATTAAAAGACGCTTACTCCTTGAAAGGAAAGTTATGACCAACCTAGATAGCATATTCAAAAGCAGAGACATTTGCTAACAAAGGTCCATCTAGTCAAGGCTATGGTTTTTCCAGTGGTCATGTATGGATGTTAAAGTTGGGACTATGAAGAAAGCCGAGCACCAAAGAATTGACGCTTTTGAACTGTGGTGTTGGAGAAGACTCTTGAGAGTCCCTTGAACTGCAAGATCCAACCAGTCCATCCTAAAGGAGATCGGTCCTGGGTGTTCTTTGGAAGGAAATGATGCTAAAGCTGAAACTCCAATACTTTGGCCACCTCATGCGAAGAGTTGACTCATTGGAAAAGACTCTGATGCTGGGAGGGATTGGGGGCAGGAGAAGGGGATGACAGAGGATGAGATGGCTGGATGGCATCACCGACTCGATGGACATGAGTTTGAGTGAACTCTGGGAGTTGGTGATGGACAGGGAAGCCTGGCATGCTGCAATTCATGGGGTCACAAAGAGTCAGAAACAACTGAGCGACTGAATTGAACTGAGGCCAAAATGTGATCTGGACAGAGAGCCAACCCTGGGGATACAAATAGAGGACCAGTCTACTTCCTAGTTGTAGATCTGGGCAATTATTTTTCTCTTCCTGGGTTTCTCCATAAAAGCAATCAGATTAATACCCACCCCTGGGGTTGCCAAGTACTTTGAATCTGAATTCAGGCACAAGTGTCGCTACTTGTTTAGGTAGTGACTCGTATAGCTAGCCATAAAGCACCCAACAGGCTGAGGAGTTGGTTAGACAGCATCACCAACTTAACGGACAAGAACTTGAGCCAATGGAAGACAGGGGGGGACAGAGGAACCTAGGGAGGCAGTCCCAGACAGGAGCTATTCTTTTACCCTCTTTGCATTGAATCTGAACATTTTTGTTTGTGCCACAGCCCAAGTTAAAAAATTCTTATATTTGACTCCAATGGCTTCCAAACAAGGTATTTCACCCCTTCAGCTTGTAAAATTCCATTTATGGCCGCACTGAAGATCTAGACTCTACCTTCTAGATGGCTCCCCAATAGTCCCCATCCTTCAGGGTCTCATGACTTTCCCATAATGCTGCAGCCTGTAAAAGGGCTTGACAAAGTTCTATTGTGACTCAAGCACACCCGTTTGATAAAGGAGCAGACTATGACCTCTCAACACCTGTAAGTTTAGAAAAGTATAAATCTGTAACACTTAAGACAGGTTACCTTAAACACTGTGCACTTCCCAGGTGGCGTAGTGGTAAAGAATCTGCTTGCCAATGTAGGAGACACAAGAGACATGGGTTCTATCCCTGGGTTAACTGCAAGAGGAAATGGCAACCTGTATTCCTGCCTGGAAAACTCCATGGGCTGAGGGGCCCAGCAAGCTACTGTCCATGGGGTAGTGAAGAGTCCACAACTTAGTGACAGACCACCACCTTTGAATTCTCAACCCAGTAAAAAAAAAGAAAGACCAACTCAAGCTTTTAACGAGGTCCACATTGTCAAAGCCAGTTTTTCCAGTTTTCACGTAAACCATAAAAAAGGCTGATGCCTTCAAACTGTGGTGCTGCAGATGAGATGGAGAGTCCCTTGGCCAGCAAGATCAAACCAGACAGGTTACATGTTACAGGTTATCAACCCTGAATATTCATTTGAAAGACTGATGCTGAAGCTTCAATACAGAAGCCAGATGGAAAAAAACCCTGTGGCCGGCAAAGACTGAAGGCAGAGGATCAGATGGTTAGATAGCATCACTGACACAATGGACCTAAGTTTGAGCAAACACTGGGAGGACACAGGAAGCCTGCAGTCCATGGGGGTCCTAAAGAACTGGACAGGACTTGGTGACTGAACAATGAATGCATTTCCCAATAGTAGTCGTACACAAATGCCAATATTTAACACAAGAGCTTAAGACCTTCAAGCTACAGCAAAACCTACCAGGATTGACAGAACACTCATAGAATTCCCTGGCTGCTTTCACTGCAGGGAATCTGGGTTTGATCCTTAGTTAAGGACTAAGATTCTACCAGCAAAACGATGTGACAAAAACATAACAAAACCCCCAAAAGACCACACAAATACACATATAGTCATCTTTATTAAAGTTCACGATTACATTAGAAATTGATGGATTTCTTTAAGACATGCTGATTCTCATGGGCACCTACTTTCCACTTTTAAGAGTGATAGATAAAGAGGTCAATATCTTAGTGTCATTACATCAAGTTTTCACCAGATAGGAAACCTGAAAAGGTCTTTTGAGCCTTCCAGGTCACTATACTCTAAGACCTGCCCATATAGTCTCTGGCATGTCTTATAAATTTCAGAACAGTAGAACTCATGGGTTTTAAGGTGTAGTTCCAGGGGTTAAATATTGTATCTATACACTTCCAAATCTCCCAGGCCTATCTTCAATGAATGTATTACTCATTTTACTTGGTGTTTCAGAATGTAAAGAATCTACCTGCAATGCAGTAGGATCTAGGTTCAATCCCTGGGTCAGGAAGATCCCCATGGAGAAAGGAATGGGTTCCACTCCAGTAGTTTTGCCTGGAGTTAATTTTTACTTTACTAATTTCCCTGTCAAAGAAAGACTCCAAAGCATTGCTAACTGCGAAGTCGGTGAGGCTCCTCTTCTCTCCTGAAAATGACATTACAAGAAAAAAGGATTAGATTCATTTATACAATCTTAGTTCCCCGTTAAAATTTTTGTATACTAGATGTTTCCTGCATGGTTTGTCTCCTCAGTCATTGTCCAGAGGACTCTGAGAAGCTGTAGGAATATGCAGGCGCAGACTCAAGGCCCAGCTTCATCTCCAACGTTGTGGAAAGGGACTGTACGTCACTGAGCAGAGCCCTACGCTCCCGTTCGCCACCTGGACAGAGCCCGGGGAGAGTGACCTCCCGGGGTATCCACGTTGGGATATCTGAACAGTATCAGAATACGAAACCAAAGTTAGCCTAGGCACTCAGCTAACACAATGGGCCATACAGTACCATGAAACTGGTTATTATTGTAATGCCATGTAATAAGTCTACAACACTTCTCACAGAAAGGTTGGTATGTAGCAGACTTAATGTACCACTATTTTAGAGATTACATTACATTTCCCTTTATCTTCATCCCTTCACACCTATACTTGAACCATGTCAAAGTCCACAGGATTTTAAATTGCTTCTCACAAACTCCAAGTTCTTGTTAGCTACTGACTATTTTATGCTTTATCTATTAGTTACTTTCACAAGTATGCTGAAGCATATGCCCAATTTCACTTCTAATATCATAGACCCGAATCCTGAGTTCTCCCGGACTGAGCAGATACACACATTACACACACAGCTCACGCATGAAAACTTTGTGAACTTTGGTTTAATCACTTTGTCAAAATTAGTCCTTTTGCAATATAAAAATCTTCTCTATCACGAATATTAAAGACGTGAAAATCAATTTCGAGGAACAAAATTAGCAAACACCGACAGGCCAAAAGCAATTCCTAGATCTACTCACCTCAAATCCAGTTGTATTTGGAATCCCAAACAAAATGCTGCAAAAGAGGGAAAACCTTAACCCAACTGCACAGCAAAACAGGTTAAAACAATTAAAAAAAAATTCACTTCGGAGCAACCCAGATCCAGACAGATTGCTCTACAGAGCTGTTTCCTGCATGGTTTTTCTCCTCAGTCATTGTCCACAGGACTCTGAGAAGACGTAGGAATATGCAGGCGCAGACTCAAGGCCCGGCTTCATCTCCAACGTTGTGGAAAGGGACTGTACATCACCGGGCAGAGCCCTACGCTCCCGTTCGCCACCTGGACAGAGCCCGGGGAGAGTGACCTCCCGGGGTATCCACGTTGGGATATCTGAACAGTATCAGAATACTAAACCAAAGTTTAGCCTAGGCACTCAGCTAACACAATGGGCTATACAGTACCATGGAATTGGTTATTATTGTAATGCCATGTAATAAGTCTACAACGCTTCTCACAGAAAGGTTGGTATGTAGCAGACTTAATGTACCACTATTTTAGAGATTACATTTCCCTTTATCTCCATCCCTTCACACCTATACTTGAACCATGTCAAAGTCCACAGGATTATAAACTGCTTCTCACAACCTCCAAGTTCTTGTTAGCTATTGACTATTTTATGCTTTATCTATTAGTTACTTTCACAAGTATGCTGGAGCATATGCCCAATTTCACTTCTAATATCATAGACCCGAATCCTGAGTTCTCCCGGACTGAGCAGATACACACATTACACACACAGCTCACGCATGAAAACTTTGCGAACTTTGGTTTAATCACTTTGTCAAAATTAGTCCTTTTGCAATATAAAAATCTTCTCTATCACGAATAATAAAGACGTGAAAATCAATTTCGTGGAACAAAATTAGCAAACACTGACAGGCCAAAAGCAATTCCTAGATCTACTCACCTCAAATCCAGTTGTATTTGGAATCCCAAACAAAATGCTGCAAAAGAGGGAAAACCTTAACCCAACTGCACAGCAAAACAGGTTAAAACAATTAAAAAAAAATTCACTTCGGAGCAACCCAGATCCAGACAGATTGCTCTACAGAGCTGTTTCCTGCATGGTTTTTCTCCTCAGTCATTGTCCACAGGACTCTGAGAAGACGTAGGAATATGCAGGCGCAGACTCAAGGCCCGGCTTCATCTCCAACGTTGTGGAAAGGGACTGTACGTCACCGGGCAGAACCCTATGCTCCCGTACGCCACCTGGACAGAGCCCGGGGAGAGTGACCTCCCGGGGTATCCACGTTGGTCCAAATACTTCTACGTAGCAAATACAAACAGTTAAGGCGATTATACAGTTAAGGACCAGTAAGTCTATCATACAAAATTAAACATTACCCCCAAAGAAAAAATAAGTGGCAGCTGAGCCGTTTCTAAATCAGTGAATGAGCTGTCTGCAACTCTAGTGAAGACGCTAACACGCCAGGAGGCGGCATAATGGCGCATTAGGAAATGAGAGCGCCGCGCGCACTTAAGGAGGACGGCAGTCCTGCAGGTCCTCGAGTTCCGTCGCCAGCAGTCCTTAGCGACCGCCAAGAACCGAGGCGTGCGAGGCCTCTCCGACCCACCCCACCCCGTTTTTTGCGAGTAGCTGTAGTTGGCACGAACGCCGAAGACTCGGAATCATTCTAAATAGTACGGTTCCCACAGAAAAGGCAGACCGACCCCATATCAGATGAAGCGCCCACGAAGCAGGCAGTTGGTCCCACTCACCTAGAAACACTAAAGCACGACGAGAGTCTCTCCCAAAAAGACCACAGAACGCAAAGGCATCGGTATTTATAGCTCCTGGAGCCAGCGGCAGTAAAGAAATGTCTATTGCGCCTGCGCTGCGACATGCGCAGTTAGGGAATTAAAATTTCGCTAAGGGTTCTGGGAACCCGTTGCCGGTTAACGCCCCTAATCTGGCTCAGCGGCATCTCGCGATACTAGAGTCTTCCCGCAGTACCTTGAAGGAGGATGCAGGTTACAGCCAGTGCGTGTTTTTAAGTGTTTAGGCGTATAGGTTGGAGAAGGCAATGGCACCCCACTCCAGTACTCTTGCCTGGAAAATCCCACGGGCGGAGGAGCCTGGTAGGCTGCAGTCCATGGGGTCGCTACGAGTCGTACACGACTGAGCGACTTCACTTTCACTTTTCACTTTCATGCATTGGAGAAAGAAATGGCAACCCACTCCAGTGTTCTTGCCTGGAGAATCCCAGGGACGGGGGAGCCTGGTGGGCTGTCGTCTCTGGGGTCGCACAGAGTCGGACATGACTGAAGCGACTTAGCAGCAGCAGGCGTATAGTTAGTAGTAGTAGGTCAGTCGCTCAGTCGTGTACGACTCTTTGCGACCCCATGGACTGCAGGACACCAGGCTTCCCTGTCCATCACGAAGTCTCGGAGCTTACTCAGTTTTATGTCCATCGCATCGATGATGCCATCCAACCATCTCATCCTCTATCATCCCCTTCTCCTCCTGCCTTCAGTCTTTCCCAGTATCAGGGTCTTTTCCCATTGAGTCAGTTCTTCACATCAGGTAGCCAAAGTATTGGAACTTCATCTTCAGCATCAGTCCTTCCAATGGATATTCAGTGTTGATTTCCTTTAGGATTGACAGATTTGATCTCCTTGCAGTCCAGGGGACTCGCTAGAGTCTTCTGGAACACCACAGTCCAAAAGCATCAATTCTTCAGCGGTCAGCTTTCTTTATGGTCCAACTCTCACATCTATACATGATTACTGGAAAAACCATAGCTTTGCCTGGAGGGGCCTTTGTCCGCAAGGTAATGTCTCTGCTTTTTAATATGCCGTCTATGTTTGTCATAGCTTTTCTTACAAGGAGCAAGCATCTTTTAATTTCATGGCTGCAGTCACCATCCGCATTGATTTTGGAGCCCAAGAAAATAAAATCTGTCACTGTTTCCACCTGTTTGCTATGAAGTGATGGGACTGGATGCCATGATCTTCGTTTTTTCAATGTCGAGTTTTAAGCCAACTTTTTTCACTCTCTCACTTTCATCAAGAGGCTCTAGTTCCTCTGCTTTCTGCTATAAGGGTGGTGTCATATGCATATATGAGGTTACTGATATTTCTCCTGGCAATCTTGGTTCCAGCTTGTGCTTCATCCAGCCTGGCATTTCTTATGATGTACTCTGCATTTAAGTTAAAGAAGCAGGATGACAATATGCATCCTTGACGTACTCCTTTCTCAATTTGGAACCAGTGTGTTGTTCCCTGTCTGGTTCTAACTGTTGCTTTCTTGACCCGCATACAGATTTCTCAGGAGGCAGGTTAAGTGAGTGAAAATCACTCAGCCGTGTCCGACTCTTTGTGATCCCATGGGCTATAGAGTTCATGGAATTCTCCAGGCCAGAATACTGGAGTGGGTAGCCTTTTCCTTTCTAGGGGATCTTCCCAACCCAGGGATCGATTCCAGGTCTCCCACATTGCAGGCGAATTCTTTACCAGCTGAGCCACCAGGGAACCCCACTCTAGAAGAATTTTCCACAGTTTGTTGTGATCCACAACACAAGGTTTAGTGTAGTCAGCAAAGCGGGTGGTTTTTTTTTTTTTCTGGAATTCTCTTGCTTTTTCTATAATTCAGTGGATGTTGGCTATTTGATTTCTGGTTTGTCTGTCTTTTCTAAATCTAGCTTGAACATCTGGAAGTTCACATACTGTTGAAGCTTAGCTTGGAGAATTTTGAGCATTACTTTGTAAAACAGTGCCACTCTTCTCTATTTTTAAAAATAGTTATTTTTAATACAAATATATTATCAATTAATATAATGGATTATTATTTTGAAATGTATCATAAATATTTTGAAATTTTCTCAGTTTTTAGTACAGTAAGTATCAATAGGTATCACCTACAGATACAACAGTTCTTTGGGGTTTTGAGTAATGTTGTAAATTATGAAGGGGTCACGAAACAAAAAGGTTTGAGAACTAGCAGTTTAGAGAAAGAAAGACAAATAATTCTACTTTTCTGGTGATATTATGAGTATTCAGTTGCCTTTCAATCACTCGTTCAGTATTTCCATAGTGAATATGACAATTTGCTAGACATTGTGCTAGACACTGGAAATTGAGATGAACTACTTTTTCGGTCCTTGAGAACTCAAGAGTGGAGGAAACAGACATGACAGCAAATTATCTTACTACTTGATAAGTGATGTATGGCATAAATACGGTATTCTGAGGATAGAGCAATTGAAAAATTGGCTAAAGGCTGAGAGGGTTTTCCTGGGGAGTTAAAATTTGAGCTAAAACTTGAAGGAATAGTAGAAGAAAGTGTTAAGTCGCTCAGTCATGTTCAACTCTTTGAGACCCCATGGACTGTAGCCCGCCAGGCTCCTCTGTCCATGGAATTCTCCAGGCAAGAATACTGGAGTGGGTTGGCATTCCCTTCTCTGGGGAATCTTCCCGACCCAGGGACTGAACCCAGGTCTCCTGAATTGCAGGCCTATTCTTTACCATCTGAGCCATTCTTTACCAGCTGAGGGCTTCCCTTGTGGTTCAGCTGCTCAAGAATCTGCCTGCAATGCGAGAGACCTGGGTCTGATCCCTGGGTTGGGAAGATCCCCTGAAGAAGGGAAAGGCTATCCACTCCAGTATTCTGGCCTGGAGAATTCCATGGATGGTATAGTCCATGAGGTTGCAAAGAGTCAGACATGACTAAGTGGTTTTCACGTCACTTCACTTACCGGCTGAGCCACAAGGGAAGCCCAAGAATACTGGAGTGGGTAGCCTATCTCATTTCCAGCAGATCTTCCCTTCCCAGGAATTGAACTAGGGTCTCCTGCATTGCAGGCAGATTCTTAGTAGAAGACTAGCAGAAGGTTGTAGAAGAATAGTAGAAGGGTGAAGTGCAAATGATGACAGCATTCTTGGCTGAGGAACTGGTGGGTCTGTGGTCTCCCAGGAAGGGTAAGGGGTCAGCTTGATTAGGAACATCAAAAGAACTGCCTGGACTTCTCATGAGCATGAGAAGTAGTCAAGAGCTGAATACAAAATATCTTGTAGTCCAAGCAAAGTTTAAATTTTACCCTGTAGGTATCTAAGGGGCAGTAAGGTTGTTTTTTTTAATTTACAAAAAATTTTTGACTGTGCTGGGTCTTCATTGTTGGGCTCAGGCTTTCTCTACTTGGGTGAGCAGGGGCTACTCCCTAGTTGGGGTGCACAGGTTCTACGGTGCTCAGGCTTCAGTAGTTGTGGCACACAGGCTTAGTTGTTCCCAGGTAGGCAGAATCTTCCTGGACCACGGATTGAACCCATGTCCCTTGCACTGGCAGGCTGAATCTTAACCACTGGACCACCAGGGAAGTCCTAGGGGCTAATAAGTTTTGAAATAAAAGGATTGCTATGACTGTCTTTGCCTTTTAGAACGGTAACTCTAGTGGCAGTATTGGAGGATGGATTGGAAGTTATAAAGTCCCGTTAAATTGTGCTGGCTCCCAACTTGAGTGGTAAATAAGGCAAGAGGAGATAAAGGAACTGAGACATTTCTGGGGTAGAGAATTCTGCAAGGTAAGAGAGGAACTTGCAAATATAGTAATACCAAAGTTTCAGATTTGGAATGCCGAACATAGTAATACCAAAGTTTCACATTTGGGATACTGAACATATTACGATCTCTAATTCTGATAATTGATAAAGTAGGCGGTAGAGGTAGTGAGTAAGGTCCACACATGAGGTGCATGTTTTTGTTGTTGTTGTTAACCTCATTTTTTATTGAGTTGTGAACTGCTGCACAAACACTTCTAGACAACACATGACCTCAAGAAGGTAATGGCAGTTTGAGGTCTCTTTGGAGGGCTAGCAGAAGGAAGATATGGGAGCAGGTGGAGCCCAATGACTCAAGCAGTTCTGACTCATGGTTTCTCTTAACCCTAGGTAAAGGGTGGTATGCTAAACAAGACCAGCCTCTGAAGTGAAAAGTACAAGGTGAGTCATTGGTGGGGCCATCTGGATTGAAACTGGGCTGCTTGCCAGAGTGGAATACATGAGCTACAAATTGTCCTATTTTTGTGATGTCAGCCTAAGGCCTAATTATATCTGGTCCATATACAGTAAGTCCCTTTAGGGACAATTGGTCAGGATGCACTTGGTTTTCCTTGAATATATAAAGGATGATTATATAATTTGCTTTGACTTGGGGGAGGTAACTTTACCTCTGAAGTTCTTCACTGGTTCAATGAGTGTATTTTTACTTACCTCCCAGACTAGGTGGGATTAATAAAACCTAGAGGTACACAGTGTGGGGTTCACAGTTGGCTTTCAACTCTGAAGCTTATTCATTTTCTACAGTTTATACAGACAGACACAAACATTACTGACCTTCATCTCTGGCTGCGTTTAATGTTCTTACTGTAACTTTTCTCCCTCATTTACTTCTCATTTAGGATGTCTAGCAATATTTTAGGGACCTCCCCTCCCCCCCTTTTCAGCTGTGCTGTGCAGCATGCAGGATCTTAGTTCCTTGAGCAGGATCAAACCTGTGCCCCTGCAATGGGAGCATGGAAGTCTATACCATTAGACTGCCAGGGAAGTCTCTGAGGAATCATTTTTAACCTACCTTAAAACTTCTGGAATGAGGTAGAACATAAAAAAGAAATACTACATACCAAAATAATATAATTTGTTCTTTTTAATTCTAAAATACATTAATAATTAATATTGATAGGAAGACTGATATACAATGCAATTATTTATTTTACAAGGAGATTCTGTACATCAGGGAAGCATCTTGAAGTACAATACAACAGACTTCTATTTCTTCTTTACATTATGATTGTGAATTGTTACTTACATGGAAGGAGAACACAAAATCCACTTTATATATATATATATATTTATATAAACACCTGAAAGGACTTGACTCCCAAAGTAACTTGTTTCAAAAGAACATGAGTGAGATGAAAGATGAATTAGATTCCTTGGTGGCACACAGGAAGCAAACAAGTAGCTCAGGAAATCAAATCCTGTTTCAAGCTTGGCACATTAAGGGAAAGGAAGGGAGTGAATGGGGTGTGAAAAATGTCATCTGAAGCCACAGAGGATGCTGGCAAAAGCCAAGTAGTCTCCAAACCAACAAGATAGAAAGGTTAGAAGTTAACGCTTCATGTGTGGTCACCTTATATACACACCTCTAACAACTTTGTAGAATCATCTCTTTATCTTCCCTCAGTCATCCCAAACGTCAAGGAGCTGCAGGAGATGTAAGCCCAGTGTATCTCCATAGCCATAAAGCACTTGACAGTTACCGAGAAATCCAAACACCTCCCTGTTCCCCATACAGAGAGAAGCTACTACCTTTTAAGGTCACTTTAGCCTTGTTTTGACCTGATATTCTGATTCTTCAGCAAACCTTACATGGACGCAAAAGGAGGAACAGAGAAACATCTACTGAAAGAGCAGAGACAGGACAAGGACTGGCAGAAGAAGTCAGAAGAAATCCATGAAACAGCCACGATTTTCTGAACATTCAGGGGGAAAAGCCACATTCATAAAGTTTAATAGGAACTTTTTTTCCCTTCCACTTAGAATGGGTAGGAATTAGAGGGACATAGTAAGGCATATGGTTTTCAACAAAAATTCAAAGAAAGCAACTGAATCGTGTGTTTCAGGAAATCATATTAATATATATTACACATATAAAAGGGTGTGGGGGCTGAGCCAATGCCCAGGCACCAACTGCGCTGGCTGCAGCTTGGAAGAGGAGGGCTGAGTGAGGTGGCAGCTGCCAGACAGGGTGAGCAGGAGGGTCAGTGTTGGGAGTTAAGAGGAAGCGCGGCAGGAGAAGGCGACCAGTCCTGAGGAACAGAGAGGAGCGGTGGGTCATGGTCGCGCCCCTCCCACCTGCTTCTCCAAGGACCTTTTTCTGTCTAGTCCCCACACCCCCAGGACCATGCGGTGATTCTGGCTGAAACTGTGGGGGCTGACAGCACACGAGTGCTCCCGCAGTGCTCCTGCTGTAGGGGAGAGAATGCATCTGTTGGTTAGAATGATTTAGAGTTATCATCTGGTACAACAAAAATACAACAGTCTAAACAACTTGAGCCATGAGTCAGTTTTCTGCCAAGTTGGCCTTAATGTAAAGGCCCTTTTTGGTTTTGTTTTTATATATAGAAAACATATATGCTGTCTCATTTTCCCAACTTGGAATCTAGTTGCAGCTCAAGACTGTTTAACAGATAGGAAAACTGTTAAGCTCCCATCATTTCTTCACAATTTTTTAAAAAAATACAAATCAGAATAATTTGTGCCAAAAGAAGAACATGTCAGATCCTGAGCTTCTCCCGGGCTGGGTTGGCTGAAGAGGACTGTATTGCTGTATTACAAAAAGTACAGTGCAGGGCTTTTAGCTGACATGCCAGTGGGAAATGAAGGCTTCTCCCTGGAGATGGGGGCCCCATTTCCTAGACGGTTGGGGGCCCCCAGCAGGTTCCCCATCACCAACTGGACGTGATGGCTAGAATTTAGCACCTATACAGGTGGGTCTCACAATAGGACAGGGCTGGTAAGGCCAGTGGTGCAAACTGTGCCTTAGCACAGGCAGTCATCGTGGGTGAGGTTCAGCCAATAAAACTTGGAACCTGCACGTGACCCAGAACATTGAGGCTGGTGAGGGAAGACGCCTCAGGTATGCTGCATCATTACAAGGTTCAAAAGCACTGACAAAGTGTTCAGTTTTGCCCAAGGCAGCACGTGAGAATCCATTCCAGTGAAATGCTACATTCATCGAAGTGCTGTTCACTCCAGAACTGTAGCCCAGAGGACTCAATTCTGGCTGTGCTGGGAAGTGCTGAAGCTCCCTCCGTGCCTCTCTGCACACTGAAGCAGCCCTGTGTTGGGGGGTTGTTAGATCCTCTCTCAAACTTCAGCATCACGGACGGTGGTAGCTAAAAGAAATGATCAGAAAGAGCCAGGTTACCAGATGTTGCAGACTACTTTGCTATGACAGTTGACTCTTAAACAACAGGGTCCAACAACTGCACAAGTCCAATTTTATGTACATTTTTTTCAGTAGTAAATACCACAGAACTGTATGATTGAATTGGATGTATAGGAAATGGAACCATGGATACAGAGGAGCCACATATAGGGAGGGCAGCTATAAATCATATGTGGATTTTCAACTGAACTGCTTAGAGGGTTGTGGGCACCCCAACTTCTGCATTGTTCA
The DNA here is from genome assembly GCF_000754665.1 of Bison bison bison. Lineage (NCBI taxonomy): Eukaryota > Metazoa > Chordata > Mammalia > Artiodactyla > Bovidae > Bison > Bison bison. The sequence goes on along the minus strand of NW_011495069.1, from coordinate 10,602,765 downwards.
CAGGTCAACTGTATTATCTTAAAAATAAAGAAATGCTATGTTCTAATTGAAAAACAAAAAACAAAAAAAACTGCCTCTCCTCCACTCTAACCCTACCTGACATTTCTGTAGCATCTGATACTCCTGACCATCTTCTTTTCTTCTTGAAACTTCTTTTGACTTCTGTAACACTATGTTTTCCCTAGTTTTCCTTCTTTTTCAATTGCTTTTCCTCAATCTGCTTTCCAGATTCATTTTCTTCCGTCCATCATTTAAATATAAAGCACTTTTCTCCTTAAGAACCACTATCTTTTCTCATAAATTTGAATCTTTATATCTTCTTTTCCTCCCTGGACTCTAGGCTGAATAGCCAACTGTTTTCTAGGCAGCTCCCTTCAATGTGTCATAGGCTCAACATATATAATTGACTTTCTAGTTTGTTCACTGTCTGTTTTCTTCTTTTAGAACAAAAGCTCCTTAAGGACAGGGATTTTACCTTATTCTCTGCTATATCCCAAGCACCTAGCACTGTATCTATCATGTAGTGGGTGCTGAATAAATATTTACTGAATAAATGTCCTAAACTGTTCATTGAATTCCTTATAGACTAACCAGTCCTCAAAAATCATGTTAGAAATCAAAGAGTCATTTCAATTACTTCCTTTAATTTGTCCCTGGAATCAACAGAGTGCCAACTCTGGTTGATTCTATGCATGAAATGTCTTTCAAATTTATCTTCCCTGGTTTGCACTAGCAGCATGCTTAGTCTATTTCAGTTGCTTCCTAACTGGTCTCCTTGCTGCTGGTCTCTTCATTCTTCCAAATCCCCTTCCAAACTTCCACCAGGGTTTGTTCGCAAATACATGATCCCCAGAGGTTCCAACATCCTCACCTAAGAGCCAAAGCTCTCCAGAACCTGACCGTAACCCATCTTGCTAGTTTCACCTTTACCATGCTGCCCCCATCTGTCCTCTGCTCCAGCTCCATGTTCTGTTACAAAGAGCACACATTTTCCTGCCTCTCGAAGTCCCACTATAGCTGGCAGGTTTGCTTACCATCTTCCTTCCTTCCTTCTTTTTAATAAAACATTTATGGTGGGGCTACGACTTCATTGCTGTGCATGGGCTTTCTCTAGTTGTGGTGAGCGGGGGGCTTCTCACTGCAGTGCCTTCTATTATTGCAGAACACAAGCTTTAAGAGCTTGGGCTTGGTGGCTGTGGCACCAGGCTTGGTTGCCCTGGTAGAACATAGAATCTTCCCAGACCGGGGATCGAACCTGTATCCCCTACATTGGCAGGTGGATCCTTAACAACTGGACCACCAGGGAAGTCCCCTTCCTTCCTTCTCGTGCAAATAAATTATTTTACATAATGTAAGATGTAGCCGAAACGTCATTTTCTTTATGACTTTCTTGTACTGTTGCTCACTATGGTACTTTATTACTACTAAAAATAGCTAATACTGACAAGACCTTCTAGAACTAACACCCAAAAAAGATGTCCTTTTCACTATAGGGAACTGAAATGCAAAAGTAGGAAGTCAAGAAACACCTGGAGTAACAGGCAAATTTGGCCTTGGAGTACACAATGAAGCAGGGCAAAGGCTAATAGAGTTCTGCCCAGAGAACGTACTGGTCATAGCAAACACCCTCTTCCAACAACACAAGAGAAGACTCTACACATGGACATCACCAGATGGTGGACACCAAAATCAGATTGATTATATTCTTCGCAGCCAAAGATGGAGAAGCTCTATACAGTCAGCAAAAATAAGACCAGGAGCTGACTGTGGCTCAGATCATGAACTCCTTATTGCCAAATTCAGACTTAAATTGAAGAAAGTAGGAAAACCACTAGACCATTCAGGTATGACCTAAACCAAATCCCTTATGATTATACAGTGGAAGTGAGAAATAGATTTAAGGGACTAGATCTGATAGATAGAGTGCCTGATGAACTATGGACTGAGGTTCATGACACTGTACAGGAGACAGGGATCAAGACCATCCCCAAGGAAAAGAAATGCAAAAAAGGAAAATGGCTGTCTGGGGAGGCCTTACAAATAGCTGTGAAAGGAAGAGAGGCGAAAAGCAAAGGAGAAAAGGAAAGATATACCCATTTGAATGCAGAGTTCCAAAGAATAGCAAGGAGAGATAAGAAAGCCTTCCTCAACAATCAATGCAAAGAGAGAGAACAATAGAATGGGAAAGACTAGAGATCTCTTCAAGAAAACCAGAGATACCAAGGGAACATTTCATGCAAAGATGGGCTCAATAAAGGACAGAAATGGTATGGATCTAACAGAAGCAGAAGATATTAAGAAGAGGTGGCAAGAATACACAGAAGAACAGTACAAAAAAGATCTTCACGACCCAGATAATCACAATGGTGTGATCATTCACCTAGAGCCAGACATCCTGGAATGTGAAGTCAAGTGGGCCTTAGAAAGCATCACTACAAGCAAAGCTAGTGGAGGTGATGGAATTCCAGTGAGCTATTTAAAATCCTGAAATATGATGCTGTGAAAGTGCTACACTCAATATGCCAGCCAATTTGGAAAACTCAACAGTGGCCACAGGAC
>NW_011495069.1:10572028-10600106 GCF_000754665.1 Bison bison bison | reverse complement strand
TTGCACTCATCTCACACACTAGTAAAGTAATGCTCAAAATTCCCCAAGCCAGGCTTCAGCAATACGTGAACTGTGAACTTCCAGATGTTCTAGCTGGTTTAAGAAAAGGCAGAGGACCAGAGATCAAATTGCCAACATCCGCTCGATCACTGAAAAAGCAAAAGAGAGCCAGAAAAACATCTACTTCTGCTTTATTGACTATGCCAAAGCCTTTGACTGTGTGGATCACAATAAACTGTGGAAAATTCTGAAAGAGATAGGAATACCAGACCACCTGACCTGCCTCTTGAGAAACCTGTATGAAGGTCAGGAAGCAACAGTTAGAACTGGACATGGAACAACAGACTGGTTCCAAAGAGGAAAAGGAGTACGTCAAGGTTGTACATTGTCACCCTGCTTATTTAACTTATATGCAGAATACATCATGAAAAACGCCGGGCTGGAAGAAGCACAAGCTGGAATCAAGATTGCCAGGAGAAATATCAATAACCTCAGATATGCAGATAACACCACCCTTTTGGCAGAAAATAAAGAACTAAAGAGCCTCTTGATGAAAGTGAAAGAAGAGAGTGAAAAAGTTGGCTTAAAGCTCAACATTCAGAAAACGAAGATCATGGCGTCTGGTCCCATCACTTCATGGCAAATAGATGGGGAAACGGTGGAAACAGTGGCTGACTTTATGTTTTGGGGCTGCAAAATCACTGCAGATGGTGACTGCAGCCATGAAATTAAAAGACGCTTACTCCTTGGAAGAAAAGTTATGTTCAACCTAGACAGCATATTGAAAAGCAGAGACATTACTTTGCCAACAAAGGTCCGTCTAGTCAAGGCTATGGTTTTTCCAGTGGTCATGTATGCATGTGAGAGTTGGACTATAAAGAAAGCTGAGCCCTGAAGAATTGATGCTTTTGAACTGTGGTGTTGGAGAAGACTCTTGAGAGTCCCTTGGACTGCAAGGAGATCCAACCAGTCCATCTAAAGGAGATCAGTCCTGGGTGTTCATTGGTAGGACTGATGTTGAAGCTGAAACTCCAATACTTTGGCCACCTGATGCAAAGAGTTGACTTATTTGAAAAGACCCTGATGCTGGGAAAGATTGAGGGCAGGAGGAGAGGGGGATGACAGAGGTTGAGATGGTTGGATGGCATCACCAACTGAATGGACATGGGTTTGGGTGAACTCCGGGAGCTGGTGATGGACAGGGAGGCCTGGCATGCTGAGGATTACAGGGTCGCAGCGTCTGACACAACTGAGTGACTGAAGAACTGAACTGAATACTGACACAGGCAGGAAATGGTGGAGGTGGGACATGAAACCCGACAGTTTCAGCCCTCAGAATGGCTAAGGCATTTATCATATTGACTGTACAGAGTGGTATACACATCTTTTCCCAGCTTAGACTATAATCTCCTTACTGACAAGTACGGCTTGTTATTGAGGTCATATTACAGTGCCCTGAATGGCACAACTGTTGTTCAAAGAAGCTGCCTTCTCTAATTCTGTCATAGTTCAGTACAAAAAAATTATGTAGTTAAAATAACCATTTGTTCTGTATTTTTATTGAAAAATGTTTAATATTTTGTCTTCCAACTTTGCTTGTTCCTTCTTTTTACAGCAAACTGTAATTGTCATCATACCTTCTTTCTTTCTTTTTTTTTTTTCATACCTTCTTTCATTTAGCCTCTTCTTATAAGTGTTTTGAGAGTCACCTAGATACTTCTACAGATTCCATTTGTGGCTACCTGAGTCTTTAGGTATGGGCTGGGGCCTTAATCACAACAGTAATTCCAAATCAGAATGCTTCTTGGGTGCTTTGTGGCTTTTTCCATGATGTTTATACACTAAACTGGTAAGATCAACTGTGCTAAAAAGGACTGAAACCAGAGGGGGCAGGTTCCTTTCCAGCTTAGCAACCATTCCGTATCCATAACCTGGGACAGTGAGGTGCAGAAAAGAGAGCACCCAACTGCTTTTAGTCATTCATTGCTTTTCCCACATCCTGGTTGTGCAAGTCAAGCACCTTACTTAACCCTTTTGAGTCTTATTTCCTCATTAATAAAATGGGGATATGAACACACCTGGTATGTTAACTGCAAGTAACAAGTAAGATATAAAATACATAAAATGCCATACTCCATAAGGCATGAACTATGCCTCTTAGTTCTCGTCTCTTTCTCTTAATATAGTCTTTGTGCAGTTAACACCGAGTGTTGTTCTTTTAACTATGTCTTTAGAATCCTTTCAAGCTGAACAACTCTGCCTCATTTGCTTTTTGGTGGAGTTCTACTTAGCTTCCAGTATTTAGGTCTTACCGTGTAAAATGTTTACTCTCCTCATGAACTTCCATCTCTGAGCTTTTAAACTCATTTAATTCTTTCCTTATGGCAGCCTGTAGAGTAGAAACAAAAATGTTTCAGCATCTTCTGTCTGCTACAACAGCAACAGCGTGCTTTGTCATCTGATCTCTACTGTGCTTAACTCTGACCAGGCAACCCAGAGAGAGGGAAGAAGTCAGGTGAACACAGAGTTCTGTGTGTGGCTCTGAGCCTGATGCACATTGCCTTCCTGACAACCTCTGTCTCATAATAAACCTGAAATCTCCAGTTAAATCAAAACCCTTGAAGAGCTCAAAAGAGAGACTGTAGCTTTTACAGTTTCCCAAGCATGTAAAAATGCTTTCCCTGTTATAAAAGTGAAATATGGGTAATTACTAAAATATACCACCCAAACTCCCTCCAATGAAACATAACTCCCGTTAAAAAATATGCTTTATTTCCTTGCAGCTTTTTGTACCCTGCAATACAGCAGGGATTTTCTCTTCTGTAAGTTTTGGTGACGATGTCCATGTTTTAGTTTGTACTTCTTGGTATTTTGTATCATAATTAGATATTTCACATTATACAAGAAGTAGAAATTTTGTTTATGGTTCCCCGTTCTAGTTGATGTCTTGTGTCCTTCAAATAAAGAGAGACAGACAAATGACAGATACCTTGTCAGCAGGGGTCAGTTTGGTCCAAGGTTTGTCAGCTCGCCGGTCATAATCGTGAGCATCTGTCACTTCCACGTATTCATTAAACCTCAGAATCTTCCTGGCAAGTAGTTCAGCCACAGTTGGCCTTTGACTGAGCTGAAAGAAATGGAGGCCCTCAGTTCACTATGCCAGGAGTCAGGCATCAATCATGCATTCAAACTGCCTTTAATCCAGAGCTTCAACTTTCACTGCACAACAGAATCACCTTGGGACCTTTAAACACAACTGATCTCTGGGTCCATCCTCAGATTCTGAGTATCAGGAATTTGTTTAACTCCATGATGCACAGCCAAGATTGAGAACGAAGAATTGCTATTAAACCAGTATAACCAGTGCTTCTCAAACTTTAACAGGCATACAAACCATTTGGGGATATGGTTAAAGTGTAGATTCTGACTAAGCAGATTTGGAGTGGGGCCTGAGATTCTGTAGCTCTTACAAATCCCAGGTGATGCCAGTGCTGCTGGTCCGTGGACCACATGTTGGGCAGCAAAAGGGTCCAGGCTACAAATTCACATCTAAGACACTAGAAGGTGAATCCACTGAATATGAAAGCAGTATCTATTAATGAGGGACATTAAGGGTGAATTTCCTGTCAACGTGAGTAATGCCCAAGACACCAGATTCTGTAACAAATTAAGATTTAAGGGTGAACAATCAGTTAACCTGCTCAATCTGAAGCCTTTAAATCCTGTGATGGCCTTTAGCCACCCGCAATCTACCAAGGATAATTCGTCTGGTCCTGGGGAAGGGGAGAAGTAGGAAAAATCAGGAGGAGATGTCTAGTTTCCTCGCTTTCCTGGGGATTCCCGTACATTTTAAAAAATATCTACAGAACGCAGACCAATTCTAAGAATCTACAGGAGGTAATTACCAACTAATAATGAGGGAGGCAAAGGAAAAATGGCTTACTCCCAGAGTTTAAGGGCTAAACAAGCCTGCAACAGAAGTGATTCTACCCTAACTGATTTGGGACCAATGAGAAAATCTTACATGGTTTTTCACACTTTTCAGGTGTAACTAAGGGTCAATTCAGTTGTTTCTCTCATTAGAATATGAGGTTTGCCTTGGAAAAACAAGCACTACACACTCTTCCTGTTACTGTGTCCATACTCCCGCAGGTTTTAGTTGATACCAAAATTCCAGGTCTACTAAAGAAAAGGTCAAACGTGTGCAAATATTTACTGAACACCGTCATGTGCCAGGCTTTCTTTAAATAGTTAAAAAAAAAAAAAAGTTCTTGTAATGCTGTATTGTTTTCTATATTTTCATCATGTGTTCTGTTTTCACAGAAACCTATGGCAATTCAAGTCAAATTCATTTCTTTCCAGTCAAACAGGCCATTCACACACCAGACACAGACTGAGACTGAACACTTGGGGAGCATACCTTTCTAGTGAGCCGACGTTTAATTTCTCGTTTTTCTGCCTGACGATCAGCTTCATTTTTAGCTACAGTTGATAGTCAGAAACAAAGAATATTACTTCAGAATGGCAATCAGCATATCAAACTTTTCAGTGATTACACACAGATAATTCTCACAGGCTCCGAGTCAGAATAAATACTAACTGTGGGCTCAAGACAATTTTCTTGTCAACTGGTGTAGTCAAACACTGGGTCGGCGAAATGCCCAAGGTAGGTGCAGGATACTATGAGACTATTAAAATACAGTTTTCTGGAGCATTCCAGTACACAAAACAATATCATAATGATTTTCTGTAAAGGAAGCTTGGGGAACTACGTTCCTTCAGGGGGAAAAATTAAGAATACTCCTTCCTTTGCTGGAATACTCTGCTCGGCCCTTGTTGAAAAATGCTTTTCTGTTATGTATATTAAAGTCAGAAATACACAAAGAAAATCTACACAACTTCGTTTCCATATCTGGACTCACGTTGTAGTATGTTCCGTTGTTCTAGTTCTTCTGGTGTTGGTCTCTGACTCAGTCGTCTAAAAAGGAGATAAACAGGAGTTTTGTCTATGTTAAATCACCCAACCCTGTTTATACAGATCTGTTTTGGTCTTAGTTTATGTTAGCCCCTACACTAGAAAGAAATCAAAAAATTTTCAGTTTTTGTTTATGAAACATTTTTCACACTGAAAGTGTTAATACATATATTACAATGTAAAAAGGGATTATACCAGCAAACAGGAGACTAGCTTTGATGCCAACAAGTTCTGTCACCACAGAAAAGCTTAGTTAGACTCTGAGTGTACTCATGTGTAAAATGAACATCTGGACTGCTTTTGTGACTCCCAAACAGATCTGCTCCTTCAGCATATGGGTTAACACAGATCCTCAAAGATATTAATAAAGATTCTGATTTTGAGGACTGAGATTTTATGAGTATGTATGTACATACACATATATAAATATTTGTAATGCTTCCCATATGACTCTGATTCCCCTCATTTTACTTATTTATTTAAACTTTTACTTTTTGGCCATGCCTTGTAGCATGTGGGATTTTAGGTCCCCAACCAGGGCTCGAACCTGTATCCCTTGCATTGGGAGCATGGAGTCTTAACCATTGGATCACCAGGGAAGCCCCTCTCTTTTTTAAATTTTTATTTTGAAGCACTACTTTTTATTATTTGTTTTTGCCTGTGCTGGGTCTTCATTGCTGCGGGCAGGCCTTCTCTAGCTGCGGTGGCAGGGGCTTCTCACTGCGGCGGTTTCTCTTGTTGGGGAGTATGGGCTCTAGGAAGCAAAGGCTCAGTAGGTGTGGCCCATGGGCTTAGAATTCCCTGTACCCTGCACTGGCAGGAAGATTCTGATCAACTGGTCCACCAGGGAAGTCTTTCTTTTGATTTTTAAACCAGTGGTTTAGGAACCACTGGAATTTAAACTTGTCTCTTTTGGAGTTATATTCTGTAAAACCTATGATTTCAATTTTGGTCCTCTCGGAAATATTGATGAAGTTTCTTATTTCATTCCCAGATCTGAGATGTTATTCACCAATGAAAACTTGTCACTTCTAGAAACAGAAAGTTCTTCAATTCTTACTCTTAATGTATAATTCTCAACAGTATCTAATTATGTGCTAGTAACTCTTTAGTTGCATGGAAAACTCCCAGGACCATTTTATATACAATTTACAATTATATGTATTTCAAAGTTTTTCTTGTCTCTCTGAACAAGACCATCTTTTTTCAACATTCATTAAAAAACACAACACCACAGCTTTACTAAGGTATAAATGACATACAATAAATTGCATGATTTGATATTCTGACATATGTATGTACCTGTAAAATCATCACTACAATCAAGGGAAGGAACACATCCATCATCCTTGGAATGATTTCCAGGGCTGCTGTAACAAGTTACCACAAAGTGGATGGCTTATGAAGAAGATCGCTCAGTCATGTCCGACTCTTTGCGACCCCATGGACTGTAGCCTACCAGGCTCCTCTGTCCATGGGATTTTCCAGGCAATAGTACTGGAGTGGATTGCCATTTCCTTCTCTAGGGAACTTCCTGACCCAGGGATCGAACCCAGGTCTCCCATATTGTACACAGACGCTTAACCGTCTGAGCTACCAGGGAAATATTTATTCTCCCACAGTTCTGGAGGCCAGAGTCCAGAATCCAGGCGTTGGTAAGGCTGGTTGCTTCCGAAGTTTCTGAGGGAGAACTTGTTCCTGCCTCTCTCCCGGCTTCTGTGTTCTTCGGCTTTTAGATGCGTCAGCCTAGTTTCTGCCTTAGTCACCTAGCATTCGCCCTATGTGTGTCTGAGTCTCTGCGTCCCAATTTCCCTCCCCTTATGAGGACACCAGTCACTGGACTAGAGCCTACCCTAACTAATCTAGTATGTCGTTATTTTTCACTCGCTAAGTCATGTCCAACTGCTTGCAACCCCATGGACTGCAGCATGCCAGGCTCCGCTGTATTTCACTTTCTTCCCAGAGTTTGCCCAGATTCATGTCCACTGAGTTGGTGATGCTATCTATCCATTTCATCCTCTGTTGCCCCTTTCTCGGGCCTTCAATCTTTCCCAGCATCAGGGTCTTTTCCTGTGAGTTGGCTCTTCACGTCAGATGACCAATGTTCTGGAGCTTCAGCTTCAGCGTCAGTCCTTCCAATGAATATTCAGGGTTGATTTCCTATAGGATTGACCTGGTTTGATCTTGCAGCCCAAGAGACTCTCAAGAGTCTTCTCCAGCACCACAGTTCAAAATCATCCATTCTTCAGTGCTCAGCCTTCTTTATGGTTGCACTCTTATATTTGTAAGTGATTGCTGGTAAAACCATAGCTTTGACTATACGGACACTTTGTTGTCAGTAAAGTGATGTCTCTGCTTTTTAATGTGCTGTCTAGGTTTGTCATAGCTTTCCTTCCAAAGAGCAAGCATCTTTTAATTTCATGGCTGCAATCACCATCCACAGTGATTTTGGAGCCCAAGAAAATCCAGTATGACTTCATCTTAAATTGATTATATCTACACAGACCCCCTATCCAAATAAGGTCACATTCATAGGTACCATCTTTCCAGGCGGTGCAGTGGTAAAGAATTCATCTGCAATGAAGGAGTCAGGGGAGGCATGGGTTTGATCTCTGGGTTGGGAAGATCTTCTAGAGGATGAAATGGCAACCCACTCCAGTACTCTTGCTTGGAAAATCCCATGGACAGGAGAGCCTGGTGGGTTACAGTCCATGGTGTTGTAAAGAGTCGGACACAACACAGCACGTATGTACCATACGTACCAGAGATTAGGATTCATCTTGGGAGGTACAATTCTACCTACTATGACCTTCCTGACAAAGTCTCATTTCCTTTGTAATCACTACCTCCCTGCCTCCAGGCAAACACGTATCTGCTCGGTTTACTCTCAGCCCTCCTGCCCCCAGGCAAACAATGACTTGTTTTATGTATAGTTTCCATTTTCTAAAATTTTATATAAAACCATACAGTATGCACTCTTTTTGTCTAGTTTTTTTTTCACTCAGGATAATTACTGAGATCCATATAAGCAAAGGCATTATTAGTAGTTCATTCGTATTTACTGCTCTGTAGTATTCCATCATTCCTTTCCATTTCACATTATGCTCAAAATCCTTCAAGCTAGGCTTCAGCAGTACGTGAACTGGGATTTAGAAAAGGCAGAAGAACCAGAGCTCAAACTGGCAGCATTTGTTGGATCATAGAAAAAGCAAGGGAGTTCCAGAAAAACATCCACTTCTTCTTCACAGGGGCTTCCCTGGTGGCTCAGACAGTAAAGACTCTGCCTCAAATGCTAGGAGACCCGGGTTTAATCCCTGGTTGGGAAGATCCCCTGGGAAAGAAAATGGCAACCCACTCCAGTATTCTTGCCCAGAGAATCCCATGGACAGAGGAGCCTGGCGGGCTACAGTCCATGGGGTCGCAAAGAATCGAACACAACTGAGTGACTGACACTCACTTTTCTACTTCACTGACTAGGCTAAAGCCTTTGACTTTTGTGGATCACAACAAACTGGAAAATTCTTAGAGATGGGAATACCAGACTACCTTACCTATCTCTTGAAAAACCAGTATGCGAGTTAAAAAGCAACAGAACCAGACATGGAACAACTGACTGGTTCAAAATTAGGAAAGAAGTACGTTAAGGCTGTATATTATCACCCTGCTTATATACCTTACATGCAGAGTACATCATATGAAATGCTGGACTTGATGAATCATAAGCTGGAATCAATACTGTTGGGAGAAATACCAACAAATTCAGATATGCAGATGATAAGATTCTAATGGCAGAAGGTGAAGAGGCACTAAACAGCTTCTTGATGAGGGTGAAAGAGGAGAGTGAAAAAGCTGGTTTGAAACTCAACATTCAAAAAACTAAGATCAAAGCATCTAGTCCCATCACTTCATGGCAAATAGAAGGGGAAAAAGTGGAAACATTGACAGATATTATTTTCTTGGGCTCCAAAATCACTGTGGACGGTGACTGCGGCCATGAAATTAAAAGATGCTTGCTCCTTGGAAGGAAATCTATGAGAAACCTAGAGACTATATTAAAGACTATATTAAGCAGAGACATTACGTTGCTGACAAAGATCCATCTAGTCAAAGCTATGGTTTTTCCAGTAATCATATATCGACGTGAGAGCTGGACCATAAAGAAGGCTGAGCACTGAAGAACTGATGCTTTTGAACTGTGGTGCTGTAGAAGACATTTTTTTTTTTTAGCATTTTCATTTATTTGGCTGTACTTGGTCTTAATTGTGGCATTTGAGATCTAGTTCCCTGACCAGGGATCAAACCCAGGCCCCCTGCTCTGGGAGCATAGAATTTTAGTGACTGACCACCAGGGAGGTCCCTGGAGTGGAGTCTTGAGAGTCCCTTGAGCTGCAAGGAGATCAATCCAGTCCATCCTAAAGGAAATCAATATTCCTGAATATTCCTGAATATTCACTGGAAGGAGTAATGCTAAAGCTGAAGCTCCAATACTTTGGCCACCTGATATGAAGAGCTGACTCATTGGAAAAGACCCTGATGCTGGGAAAGACTGAAGGCAGGAGGAGCAGGGGCTGACACAGGATGGGATGGTTGGATGGCATCACTGACTCAATGGATGAGAGTTTGAGCAAAGTCCAGAAGATAGCAGAGGACAGGGAAGCCTGGTGTGCTGTAGTCCATGGGGTCACAGAGTCGGACACAACTGGGTGACCAAACAACAACAAATGATTAATGATGTTGAACATCTTTCCATATTCTTACTTGTCATCTGTGTATCTTTTTTCATAATGTGTCTTTTAAAGTCTTCTGCTTCCCCCACCTTTATTTCTGTTTCTAAATTTTTTTAAAAATTATTGTTTTTGGCTGAGCTGGGTCTTTGTTGCTGCACGTGGGCTTCTCTAGTTGTGGTGAGAGGGGACTACTCTCTAGTTGCGGCGTGCAGACTTCTCGTGTTGTGGCTTCTCTTGTTTGGAGCACGGGCTCTAGGGTTTGTGGGCTCCGTAGCTGTGTCGCACGGGCTTAGTTCCCCTGAGGCATGTGGAAAAAGTATCTTTCAGAGAACAAAAAATTTTGATGAAGTGCAATTTATCAGTGTTTTTCTCTTAAGAATCATGCTTTGAGATCATATCTAAGAAAATTTTGTCTAAACCATATTCTTCTATATGAGTGAGTCTCTTCCTGGGCTGTCTCTTCTGTTCCATTGATTTCTTTGTTCATCCTCCTTTATGTCAATTTCATAGTGTTTAGGTAACTTTAGCTTTATAATATGTCTTAAAATAAGACAGTGTTAGTCCTCCAGTCCTGTTCTTTTTCATAGTTGCTTTATATTTCTGACAACTGTAGAATCTGTTTGTCAGTTAAAGTCCACTAAGGGGCATTTTGATTGGAACTGCATTAAATCTGATGTCTTGATAATACTGAGACTTGTGATCCATGAAAATGTTATTTCTCTCCATATATTTAGGTTTACCATTATTTTATATTTTACAATGCACAGGTCTTACATAATCTTTCATCAGGTTTATCCACAATATTTAAAGGTTTTTTTATGGTATTGTAAATTGTTATTATAAATGTTAATCTCTCATATTTCTGCATTTCAATTTCAGACTATTCATGGCCAATGTTCAACAAGCTCTTCTAAGACTATTATGACCTGGGAAAAGATACTCAATGATGAGCAACTATCTGTGTAATAAAGCAAAAAGGAATCTATTATCAAAGATTGCCATTTTTGGATAAAATGTACAATGTGTCAGGAATATAGTAAATAATAATGTAATATCTTTGTATCGAGACAGATGGTAACTAGATTCATTGTGGTGAGCATTTTGCAATGTATAGAAATATTAAACCACTATGCTGTGTACCAGGAACTAACATAGTATTGTAGGTCAACTATACTCCAAAAATCAAATAAATTCATGGAAAAAGAGATCAGATTTGTGGTTACCAGAGGCAGGGGGTGGGAGACAGGAAACTGGATGAAGGTGGTCAAAAGGTGTAAACTTTCAGTTATAAAATAAATATTAGGGAGGTAATATAGAATGTGATTAATATAATTAATATCTATGTTATATATATCAAAGTCATTAAGAGAGTAAGTCCTAAGAGTTCTCATCACAAGGAAAAAATATATTTCCTGTTTCTTTTATTGTGTATCTATAGGAGATGATGGATTTCATTAAACTTATTGTGATAATCATTTTATGATGTATGTAAGTAAAATCATTATGCTCTATATGTTAAACTTATACAGTGCTGTATGCCAAATATATCTCAATAAAATTAAAAAGAAAAAAATCCCCATTTTTAACTAATTCCTAATCTTGATGACCTCCTGGTAATACTCAGAGAGCCACAGGTCTGCATTAAGATTGCCATCTTGGCCAACAGCAGAGCCTGGTGTCTGAGGTAGGAGAGGAGAATATATTTTAATGAACAGGCATCCTTATTTAATTATTTTTAAGGACTATGCCAAGAGTTCCACCTTCCTTTTCCTTACTCTACCTAGAGAAACATCTGAGGTGGGCAAACTTGTCTGTATACCTGGGCTCTACTTGTAGTACATATGCAGGAAGCTGGCTTGCATTCAGTTTCTCTATGCTTTTGGTTCCAGCGACTTGAAAAATATATTAATACTAACACTTTGAAAGGAGGCAGTTACATGGAACATGTGAAATAGATACAATGGAAATTGTGGGTGTGATATTTAACTGGGCTTGGACCTCAGGGCTGAGCAACAGGATAAATGCCAGAAAAGCCTTGCTGTCCTAGGAACCACCTGAATTCTTAGAAACTAAAAAAAAAAAAAAAAAAAACACACTTATGTGTTTTTGGGGCTTCCCTAGTGGCTGAGTGGTAAAGAATCCACCTGTCAATGCAGAAGATGTGGATTCCACCCAAGTCAGGAAGATCCGTTGGAGAAGCAAACAGCAACCCACTCCAGTATTCTTGCCTGGGAAATCCCATGGACAGAGAAGTCTGGCAGGCTACAATCCACGAGGTCACAAAAGAGTCAGACATGACTCAGTGACTAAACAACAACAACAGCATGTCTATCTTATGGTGTAAAGCTCTGAGAGCTATCTAGTTCCTTAATTTCCAGATTCATTGAAGATACCCATCTGTGTACTTTTTTTTAACTATGTAAAAAAAAGTACATGTACTTTTTTTTAACTATGCTTTTTTTTAAACTAACTTTTTAAAAAAACTGTTTCTAAAATTTTTTTAAAAAGGATATATGAATGCTCCACCACCAAGTAAGTCTCTAAGACATTCTCCAGGCCAGAATACTGGATTGGTTAGCCTTTCCCTTCTCCAGGGGGTCTTCTCAACCCAGGGATGGAACCCAGGTCTCCCAGGTAACCTGGGTTGCAGGCGGATTCTTTACCAGCTAAGCCACAAGGGAAGTCCAAGAATACTGGAGTGGGTAGCCCAGTCCTTCTCCAGGGGATCTTCCCCGCTCAGGAATCGAACCGGGGTTACCTGCATTGCAGGCAGGTTCTTTACCAACTGAGAAATCAGGGAAGCCCACATATACTGACATAATCAAATCAGATCAATATATTCTAAGAAAAGGCCTACCTGATCAGTGTGTTCCCAATCTGGTGCCGGATTTCATTCCACTCCTCTTTGCTTTTTCGAGGCCAAGAATTCATGTTCATTTCTGGTTCACTAGGTTTGTGGTTCAACTTCATGGCCAGCGTATCTTTCCTCTTCACTTTGTTGGCCAGAGCACCTTTGCACAAGAGAAAGAAAAACATGTAGAAGCTTCAGGCTCAACCTTACCTGGAGCTAGGTAAGAATCTGAACAAACATTATCAGAATCCCAGCTTTCTAGTTGGCCTCCAATGAGTTACCTAACATAGAGGTTGGGGTAAAGCTGAAGATATCTAAAAATCTTTGCAGCAGATGGACATGGGTTAACTCTACCTTTTCCCTTCTACCAGTTCTCTCTCTACATTTTCTTCTTAGTAAGAGTTGTTCTAAGAGGGATCATCTAAGCAGGGGACAGCCTCTGAATTACAACAGAAAGGCATTCGAACTAACACACCTCAGATGGTTCTCCTCCTCCTAAAATTGCTTTCCATTTTCAGGAATCAGGATTCTATTATTCACAGATGGGTACATATGAACATATATATTTTTTCCTTTGCCCCATGAACATAATAGTTAAGTTTATAAGGCTGAAGGAGAGTATCACTTCTGTCTTTTCCACAAAGCCCAAACACTAACTTCCCTTTACTCCACATTCTTTAATACCATCAAGATAAACATTTTTTAAATCAAAACTAAACACATAAAACCTGATTGACTCAACCTATTGGGCTCCCTCTGACTGGCTTGTATGACGGAACAGCAAGGACAAGTGTCTTTCCCAGAGGCTTCCAACAGCAGTCAGCCAGATGCCTGGGTGGGAGAGGGGGTCTGCATCCATGCATCTTACGCTTGCTAAGACCACACACAGCTGTATCTGTACGAGAGCCTTCTCCTTCTCTTTCTCTCCCCTTCTTACTATGATGGCTTTCATCTTCGTCCTCTTCATCTCGGTACTGAATGGGACCTTCTGAATCAGAGTCACTCTCTTTCCCTTCTTCTTCCTCCTGCAGACACTGCGGTAGTTTAGGAATGACTGAGGTAGATGCTACGTCTTCATCGAATGCAAATATGTGGCTTTGCTCCTCCTCTTCTTCATCGTCTGGACTAACAAATTAACATAATTACATTTCCCTTTCAGAGACATAAAGAGTAATTGATTTGCAAGTCAAAGTATTAAATAACTGAAAAAGTTGATGAGTGAAATAATTTATAGTTTTTTTCCTTATTTTTTTACAATCTTGCTAAGAAACTTTTTAGCAGCTATTAATAATCTGAAGGGCTCTGGGCTCAAATCCCAGAGCTACAACTTATTTACTAGATTTTAAGTGACCTAATTTTTCTGTAAATGGGGATGATACCTACCTGTTGGCTTGTTGTGAGAATGAAATAGACAAATTCTAGAATGCACTAGTGTCTGGCACACAGGGCCTTGATGACCTATATATAAGATGCAAGTCTGCTTTGGTGTGACTAAATGAGAAGACTACATAGCATCTGACATAGTACTTGGCTCAGGGAAGACACTCAATAAAAATACTGAACCCACTTCTCAAACCAAGGAAGCAAAGAGAAGTAAAGATGAAAACTAACTTTTCCCCTTTACATTCTGGAGGCATAAACTATGACGTAACCTACTTCAAATTCCTAAACTGTCTCTTTCCAGGATATGAAATAAGTAAGACCAGGAAGTACAAGAAATTATGGCAGAACAAATAAAAAGGAGGATACTGAAACAGCTCTACAACAATTCTTTTAGTAAGACAAATTTCCAGCTTGCCAAGAAATGTTACCCTTCAGTCACAATTTGTCTGAATTTTAAAAAGACGGACAAAGTAGGAATAACTACTGAGTGGAGACAGATGAACTAGAGAAAAGATGAGCAGTTCCAGTCTACAGAGCTGGAATACTGAACCATTTTTCAGAGCTCCCTTCTTTTTCTTTAGGTTTCTCCCTGCCCTCTCTACCAAGATCATATGCCAGGCACTCGAGCTTTCAGACTTGTCTAACTGCATTCTCACAAGCTTATGAGGTCGGTATTATTCCTGTTTACAGGCTGCACAACTAAAGAGCAGGAAGGTCAAGTGACACACACTACTGTAAGCTAGTAGTAAGAGGCAGAGCTGGGATGTGAACCCAGAGCCAGCTTACTCCAAGGTCAATGTTCTGAAGCACCACGTTACACTGCTTCCTCTATAAGACATAAAAATGCACAGTGGTTTTAATTTTGAAGTAGAGAAATTTGTAATTTCTGTATCATGGAAATTTCTGCTATGGAAACAATGTTATAGAAATGAGCAGGGTAAAAGTCCAAATTCAAGAACGTGTCTTATTTGTTGAGTACTCTTCTTAAGTTTGTTCACACTTTCTCTATAAGTAATTTTTTCCAAGAAAGGCTAGAGTAAAGAGGGAACAAGAAGCAAGCTTGAAAGGCACTCACACTTTTAGCATTTCAATAGTGATGGGAAGTGACCTGGTCCGACCCAGGGTACTGCTGTCCTCAGAAAAGTTGTCGCTGTTCTCGAAGAGCAACGAATGAGCTCTATGAGAGCCCTCCAAGGGAGGAGTCATGGGAAGTGGGCTGGTTAGGGCCTGCTGGATTCGGATGTGCAGCGGGACTGGGGGCAGCCTAGGGGGTACCTGGGGCTCCCCGAAGCTGTGGTCCAACATCCTCTTGGGTACTTCCCTTTTCTGGCTTTCCTGCTGGGGAATCTCCTGCGGTAGGTCTAAGGAAGGTGGAAACTCAATTTCTGGCACAACTTGGAAAGTCTTAGCAGGGAATGGAGGGGACTGAGGGGGTTCTGGAGGTATATGAGCAGGCAGTGGGGAGGAGGAGGGAGTCAGCAGGGGTTCAGAGCCCACAGAGCATGCGCTCTTCTCTCTCTGATCGCTTGGTGCTTTTGTGGCGGTGGTGGCAGCAGCAGACTCTGAGGTGGGTACCAAGGCTGATGGAATGCCTCTCTTCGGTGGTAAAGGTGGGGATGGCTTTGATAACAACGTACCACTGTTTATTGCTTGGGACAATTCAGCTGGAAAAGAGAAAGCAGTACCTCAATTTAAGATGGTTTTACAGTGCTTTGAGGGGCCAGCCCAGGACCTAGAATTAGAGCTGAGTTCAGTCTTCATCTTCCGTGCTAATTATACCATTTTATGGCTTTGCCATTCTCTACCTCATCGTGAAACAAACAATTAATATTTAAATATGTAGAAGGTCCAACAGACATATAGAGGTGTGAGATGACCACCACCTTAATACTCTAATGAGAAATTTCTTACTTTTTTAACAGCAGACATGACAACTTTTTATGACTTGATCTTGGTGTAGATAAAGTTAATACAAAAAGAAACAACAAAAAAAAAATGTGGCTAATAAGTTCTTTTGTCTAACAACACTTCATATTCTTATACAACAGATCATCTTTACCATCTTACAGAAGGAAAAACTGGGGCCCCAAAAGTTAGGTGGCTTGCCCAAGATCATACTACAAACTGCTAAGGACTCAGCTAGTTCCCAGGACTCATTCTTATGAGGTTCCGTCCTCTGGATTCCCCTGACTTTGTTTTTCACTAGTACCCACACCTCTTCCTGTCCTTTACATCCAATCTGCCATCTCCACTTTTCAGTACACACGGGCTCCTTGACGACAGGGCGTCCCTTGTCTCCATCAGCATATTCACAGGGTGGGGCACAGTGCCTGGCACACAGTGGTCCTCAACACATGTTTATTAGATGAGAGGCCCCTCCCCGTACCATGGCAGTATATATCCTTATGTGACCCCCCAAGCCCACACGTCTCAGGTGTCGATTGAGCGAAGTCCCTTTTAGAACTCCAAATGGCTTTTAAGAAGTGGATTCTCACATCACAAAAGGTCAACCTGGCAAAATAATTAAACAGCAGTTCTCTCTCTCTTTTTTAACTTTCTAAACAGTAGTTTTCTTGGTCACCAACCTCCGACCCTCGACCCAAACCCCTCACTTTGGTCCCACCAATTGTTTACAAAGGTTTTATATGTCTTACCTAGACAGCAACACCTCAAGTTTCCCTAAAATAAAAAAATTTAATTGCTCTAAATCCCATTCCATTGGCAGCATACAAAGTAAAAGTCTAGCTAATATGATGTTTTAATGTTATTCTTCATAAGTAAAATTTTAAAAGGTATTTCTAGAAAATACTACATATACTTATAAAAAAGGATTCAAAAAATGGAAATTTTAGGATCAATGAAAGAGATATATTCTGGTAGATTGGATTTTTGCTGGCTGGCTAAAAACTGTTGCTGTTCAGTTGCTGGAAATGGCTAAAAACAGTGGTTAGCTATTCCATCTACAACAAAATCCAACCCTGACAAGATCAAATCCGAGTATTTTAACAACTGAATTGATAAAGTAAGTTACCTTTAGTGATTTAAGGGAAACATTTACCTGAAAAGGAAAGGACTTCTGGTACACACACTGTGATAATGGCATTTGGCATGGGAAAGACGCAAAATGTTCACTGGAGGGGTTACAATTCCCTTCATCAGTTATTGATGGAGGTCCTTCCTTAGTCCCAGTACTCCTAATCAGTCCTTAGTCCTAATTCTATCATGCCTGTTAGTAGACACACCAATGTCTAAATACTGATTTCCAAATGTTTGTGTTTCATGGACCAACATTATTAAAAAGACATTCTCAATCAATCTCAGGTTGTTAATCTTTACATTTTAATTATTTTCAACTAAGGGTTTTTTGGCCATGCTGCATTGCTTTTGAGATCTTAGTTCCCTGACCAGGGATTGAACCCAGGTCCCCAGCAGTGGAAGCATGGAGCCCTAATCACTAGACCACAAGAGAATTCCCTCAACTAAGCCTCGATATTCAGTAAACCACTCATTAGCATAACCCTTTCATGAAAAAAAAAGGTCTTTTAACACAAAGAATTAAGAAGATCCATAATTTCAGAATAAAGGATAAAGTTTTTTTTTTGGCCGTGCCCTGCAGTCTGTGGGATCTCAGTTCCTTGACCATGAATTGAACCCAGACCATAGCAGTGAAAGCCTGGAATCTTAACCATTAGGCCACCAGGGAACACCCTAAAGGATAGTTCTTTAAATCTATTTAACTTTAATAAAAACTCAGTGAACTATCCTATTTTTCTCCTTCAGCTGAGGACTGCTCATGGACTGCTGTCAATCCCTCAGTCACAGCGCCTACTGCTTTGGGCTGTTCACCTGAGGCCAGGAGCGGCCTCTATAGTTTGGCCCAGGGTACAGTACAGACAGCAGTGGTTCCTGATGTGTGGTTCCCATATACAGAGCATCAGCATCATCTGCAAACTCATCAGAAATGTAAATTCTCGGGCACTACCCCAGACTTACTGAATCAGAAACTCTACGGGCAGAGCCCAGCACTCTGTGTTTTAACAAGCCCTCCAGGTGACCACAATGAGAACCCCTATGTAAACAACAGTTTGAAAACACAAATGTACAGACAGAGGCCTGCACTCTAGAGTTGAAAGGCCTGTATTTGGTTTCTCTCTCTCACTAACTATAACCTTGAGCCAATCACAACTTCTTCACTTTCTTTTTGCCCTAACTATACACTAGATAAAACAGATAAAACTTCATATGGAGGTTTTGAAAACAAGTGTAGGAAAGTTCCTCGATCCTCAGAGATAAGTCAACATGGCACTATCCATCCAAGGCTGTGATAATAGTAATAACCTCCATCCTGTTTTTCTCAAGCTACTCCAACCTGTTATACTCACAATGAATTCTAAGCCTGTTTTTCAGGGTTCTAGTCACTCCACCTAATTTGGTTAATTAGCCATTTAATGAGCACACTTTTTATTTCTTCATTCAATCATTAACAAAAACTTTAAGCAGTACTAAAGCTAATATCATTTTTCTTGAGAAACTACTTTTTTCTTCTCCTCCCTTTCTTGAAAATTCCTCTATATTTATATAAGGAAAACCAATCTAAATATAATTCCTGTACATATAAAAAACTTACTAAACCAATAAAAAGTTACTATCTTCCCTGCTTTAATTCTTCTACCACTCATTTTATTACGAGTAGCATCCTTAACTCTCCCAAGACAAAACGTGATTTTATCAAGATAGTTTAAGTAGCTTTGCAGTTCCCCATGAACATGCTATGTTAGATACTGAACCACAAGTTACACAGGCACCTCTACAATCACCACTTTATCTACTGGGTTTATGTTGAAGGAAGGCATGCATTGGCAGTTTAAAGTAGGTTAAAAAAACACAAAAAAACAAACCCTTTCACCATGTAGGTCAAACCCACGTCTGTTCGTATGTCTAGTCCACCAACTATAAACAGCAGTTCAGAAACAATGCTTTAGGAAAAATAAATATTAATCTCCTAAACCTTGAACCTAATTTCAGTGATATCTGACCCCACTGTTTCCATTCATAGCCATCTGTCTCATTTTCAAGACTTTTTTCTATACTGAGGGCATTCAAAGGGACAAGCTATGGAGAACTCTCTCACAGACCAAATCCATATTGTACCAATTACCCAATAAAACCACCATCTAAAACCAAACCAAACCCCAAACTTTGGAAAGCTAAAGACTTACGTACCAATGACAGGGTTGCTGTTTCTGTGAGTTGGTTTCGGGGGTGGAATAGGGGGCTGCTTGGCAGGGCCTGTGTGAGTAAGGCTCAGGGTAGCAGTGGTGTGAGTGCTGGCAGGAGCAGCGGGCAGAGTCCTGGGTGCTTGGGAAGGGGGCCCAGAGGAATGGACAGTTTTTGCTGGGTTCGTGGCAGCCATGGTAGCAGCAGGTGCTGTGGTGATGGCAGTGGTGGAGGCAGACGAGCTGGGTCTGGCCAAGCTGCCCGAGGAAGTGGCATCCTTTGCTTGCCCTTCATTTGCTTCGTGAGAAGAGGACAAGTGTCTTTTAGGGGGGAGTAAAGGCTGTTTGGGTATACTCTCGGGAACGAACTCTGCTTCAGAATGAGGCTGGCTTCCACTGGAGCCTGTGAAATAATAGATGGGATTTAAAAGGAAAGAGAGTCACAAGACAGGCTGAAAAAGGTAACACATCTACCACTTATGGTCAACTCCATCTATTATTTAACATACAGGTTGGTTTACAGACAAAGTTTCCCAACCTCACACACTTTAGGATATAACACTTTCTCAATCAGTAAGAGAGGCTCGTTATGATAGTGATTTTTCACACAAGAGCCAGGCAACTGGACACAGAGTCCCTTGGGTGAAGGAGGAGGGATGTTTAGCCTGAAAAAGTCCCACAGACATCTGATATTTAATAGCCTTTTCCCATTTGGCTCAGATGGTAAAGAATCTGCCTGCAATACGGGAGACCTGGGTTTGATCTCTGGGTCGGGAAGGTCCTCTGGAGAAGGAAATGGCAACCCACTCCAGTATTCTTGCCTGGAGAAATCCATGGACAGAGGAACCTGGCAGGCTACAGACCATGGGGTCGCAAAGAGTTTGACATGACTGAGCAACTAACACACCTCAGTCCTTGAGAATCACAAATTTAGGTATTTTGTAAATATAAGAATGAGGGGAGAAATTCTATTTCAAGCGGCAACTAGTTGAAGAATTGCTGGAGGGAAACAGAAGTCCCTCTGGATTTTACTTCTCCTCTGGCTCCTGCAATCCCCTGAGATAAATGAGAATGACCAGTCCATGGCTCTTAAACTAGAAAACTCAGAGTTAATTACCTAGTCGCTTCTTCGGCTCCTCTTCTGGAACAGGCTTCCTAAGACTAGCTATTCTTTCCGACTCTTCCTCTACCTGGACTGGACTAGAAGATCTGGTGCTCCCTATGAGGGTGGTGTGGCCGTTCTTTAATGTGGCATGGCTCAACTTCCCTGGATCCTCACCACCTGCAAGGTCCAAAAGAAAGAGCAAACTGGTGGACTGGCGTCATCAGGGAGGGAGAAGAGTCAGCAATTTCTAACCTTTCTTATCCCCTTCATCCAGCCCTCTTTCTGTTTTATCTTATTATTGAGATCTAAATTATTTGGATTTACAGTAGCAATGAAAATAAGTAATTCCTCTCTCCAATAAACATTTGATTGTCTATTATGTGCTTTGCTACATGAATAAGACAGATTCCTTATACATAGGTAATCACTATGTTAAATGTTAAGAGCTATAATGAATAAAGTGCTACGGTAGGAATGAAGACACAATTCTCCTGGGGGTGGCAATGGGGTTAGAAAAGCTTCACAGAAAGTGGTAGCTAAACTGGGTCTTAAAGGGGGAGCAGGAGCCTACTACTCGATGACAAGATAAGGAAAGACACGTAGGAAGAAAGAATAGCATGTATGAAGGTATGAGATTATTTGACATGTTTGGGAACTGACAATTAGTTTGGCCTGGGAAGAGAACAGATGCCCAGAAGAAAGCGTTAATAGGAATGAAAACACAAGCAAGAACAGAGAATGGAAAAGTAAGCAAGAGCCAGGCTATGAAGGGTACCAAACACCAGGTAAAGGAGTCTGGACTGAATCCTGTAGGTAACAGGAAGCCAAAGAATTCAAGTAGGAGAGAGATAAGATCTGCTCTGTCTTGTAGAAGATTAACTCTGAGAAGGATGAGAAGGATGCATTAGGCAGTGATTGGAACAGGAAAGCTAATAATGAGCAGAAGGCAGGTGAGAAATAGCAGAGGTGCCTGAGGGCATCAGGAGTAGACAGCAAGGGGGAGAACTGATAGATCAAAGGTAAACCTAACACACATGACGGATTCCTATAAGCTAAATGGCAGGATTGATCACCAGGCTGCAGGCTTTGGGATGACCACTCATCGCTATTATACTTGTAGGTTAAGAACTTTTCACGGAACAGTTAGACAAATGTTCCCAGTTACTGGTGAGGTTACCTAGACTCCTTTGGAGGAGAGAACTGAAAAACTGAGGTTAGAGTCTGAACTGTCTCACCTCCTAGGGTCATGGAAACTGGAACTAATTACTCTCTAGTTACTCTCTTTGTTTTTCATAGGGAGATACTCCTTGTAGACTCCTGCACCCCAACCCAGCATTTCCTACTAAGAAATTAGATAGTATCATTCTTTACACAGTCTCAATAACAGGTGGAGCTTGGGTTAAAAGTAGTGAAAAAAAAGTCTAAGTCAAATGAGCACTGAATGAAAATGTACTTCTAAAGTGAAAGTATTCTGACAAGCATTTGTATTTTAAATTTTAAAACAGACGGGGCAAGATGACAACAGCTATGCAAATGTAGTAAGTTACTACTCATGTTAATATAGCTCAGCTTTAACAAAAAACAGGGTTTTCTAGAATGTAAAGCAATGAATCACTTCAAAGCCAACAAAGACCCCCACTTTAGAAAAACATGTAGTGAAAGTTTAAGACACATTATTAACTAGTTTCTACTCAGCACATACCAGCAAAAGTGATCAGTCATTTCTCAAGTTACTTAATCAGGATTGTCTACTTTGAAGTAAAATTTCTTCTATTTAATGCAAAGGGTCTGTGCTAAACGCTAATGGAGTAGAATAGAAATATTAATAGAATCTGGCCTGAACATCTATGAGTGCTTTGCAACCCCCAACTCAGAAAGTCCATGATATATTTTATAATACGGTCAAGTCAGAACCATAATCAAGCCAAAAGCCGTTTCTGAGTATGAAAAGAATTGCAAGGTTCAAATACTGCTTTTAACCTAAACTGGAGATCCATAAGCAGGCTGTAAGGCCCATCTCAGTTTCTTCTTACAGAGTAAATCTTAGGTCAGTTCTCTGGTTAGCATAGGTGCATCTTGTCCAATGGTTACAATTCCCTTGTCAATTAGACCTTCAAGCTTGCTTCTAGGCTAAAAATAACTTGGACCAAAAGCCAGTAGGAAGCATATAGCAAAACTGACTGATTGAAGGTGAAAAACAAGAAGGAAGTAATGTATGGGGTTTGGTGAGTGAGAAAGAAAGGTGAGAGACAAGAGAGGGCACGGGGTAAGGAACAGCTATTATCAAAAAAGCAGCGGCCAAAGGTGCTGTAAAAGAGGCATTATAATTGTAGTTACCCACCTAAATACCTAGAAGATTTTGTATCCTACTGTAAAAAACAAATAGACTCATGAAAAAACAAGTTATACATGCTCATTACTAACCATGCAGAAAATTTAGAAAAATAGAAAAAATCTTCTATACTCCCATTCTAACATCCAGAAATAACTAATGCTAATGATATTTTAGTATATTTCCTTCAAGTTTGTTTTCTCTGCTTAATTTTTATATAGTTGAGATAATAAATACATAATTTAATTAAAATTTGCAAGTAAGCAACACAATCACATGGTCCAAAGCCTAGAGTATAATATTCCATTGGTTTGGTTCCTTTCTCCCACCAACCAAAGAATATATTTTTAAAACTTTGCTTTCAGATTTGTCTTACGCAAAGTAGCTCTAATGAAGAGAAATGAAATGCAACCAGTGTATTACAGTCTTACTTTTCTGATAAGCTGCTTCATATAAGTCACATTGGAGAAAGTTCTGACATTATTAAGCCAGCAGTGAGTGTTGAAATACCAAAGCATGATCTTCATGACAGACTAACAAGAAAGATTAGGGTAGCAATATGGGCGTGGAGATGTAGTTGATAAAAAAAGAAAAGAAAATGACACAGTTCTACAGCTAGCACAAAGCTGAGGATGTACAAAGAGAAAGAGAATGTTGGCCCCAAGGATCCTTCACCAACCACTAAATGGCAATTTCAGAGTTAAAGACCATAGCCAGATAAGGAAGGCACTTTGGAGGGAAGGTTGA
Organism: Bison bison bison; assembly: GCF_000754665.1. Lineage (NCBI taxonomy): Eukaryota > Metazoa > Chordata > Mammalia > Artiodactyla > Bovidae > Bison > Bison bison. The sequence goes on along the minus strand of NW_011495069.1, from coordinate 10,576,770 downwards.
AGGAAGTTTTTTTATTCCCCTCAGTAAGAAAATGGACTTTAATATAGAAAATAAGGAGGTAATTATTAGAAGAAATAAAATCATTTTGTTTACCCCTTAAGTTGAGATTCTTAAAAAAAAAAAAAATCAATTACCCTCACTTTTTATGTTTTATTTAATATTTTTTCTTCATTAGATGTTTTCATTCCCACAAAAAATATATGCCCACTTATATGCAATAAAGGGGTGGGGAGTGGGAGGCACAAACTGTGGGGTATAAGATAGGCTCAAAGGTGTATTGTACAACAAGGGGAAAACAGCCAATATTTTGTAATAACTCTACATGGAAAGTAACCTTGAAGATTATATTCAAAAGGCTTTCTTTAAATAAATAAAATACAGATGGTATGGCATTGAATTTTATAGAAATATCTTAATCATTATTTAGTATTTTTCATTATCAAGTTTAACACCAGTAGAAAATGGTACAAATAGAAATGTAAATTTCAAAAACATAATACCAGGAAAACACCTGAGCGAGCATCATGGACATTAAGAAATATTATAAAATGTTTCTCCTTCCCCCACAAAGCAATCACTCTTCTAACTCTTATGATAATCCTTTCTTTGTGTTTTTATTATAGTCTAATCACACAATCATATATTTCCAAACACTGTTGTTTCTTTATACTTATAGAAATAATACAATATATATTCTTTCATGACTGACTTCAATTGCTCAGTATTACTGATGAAATTCACATTAAAGGAAGTAGGTATAGTTTGTATTGCCATATAATATTTCATTTTATCAATGTATATCCCAAGTTACTTATATATTTTACTACTGAGGACATTTGGGTTGTTTCTAGTTTTGCTCTGTTAATAAACATTGCGGCTATGAGCATATTTATATATATCTCCTGATACACATGTATACATGTGTTTTTGTTCCGTATATACCAAAGACTGTACATAGGTTTACAGTCTTTGTAAACTGCCCACATTTAGTGCGGGGGGCTGCAACCGGCACCCTTAGCACGGCCGAGAGGAGCTACCCCACGTCTGCGGTCAGGGGCAGAAGCCGGGAGGACCCCATGCCGGAGAGGAGGCAGCCAAGAGGAGCTACCCCACGTCCGAGGTCAGGGGCAGCAGCCGGGAGGAGCTACCCCACGTCTGAGCAGCCGAGAGGAGCTACCCCACCTCCGAGGCCAGGGGCGGCGGCCAAGAGGAGCAACCCCACCTCCAAAGAGCGGTGGCTGCCCAGGAGGGCCTAGAGGAGCTATTCCACGTTCAAGGTCAGAAGGGGCCGCCGTGAAGAGATACCCCACGTCCAAGGTAAGAGAAACCCAAGTAAGACGGTAGGTGTTGCAAGAGGGTATCAGAGGGCAGACACACTGAAACCATACTCACAAAAAACTAGTCAATCTAATCACACTAGGACCACAGCCTTGTCTAACTCAATGAAACTAAGCCATGCCCGTGGGACCACCCAAGACAGGTGGGTCATGGTGGAGAGGTCTGACAGAATGTGGTCCACTGGAGAAGGGAATGGCAAACCACTTCAGTATTCTTGCCTTGAGAACCCCATGAACAGTATGAAAAGGCAAAATGATAGGATACTGAAAGAGGAACTCCCCAGGTCAGTAGGTGCCCAATATGCTACTGGAGATCAGTGGAGAAATAACTCCAGAAAGAATGAAGGGATGGAGCCAAAGCAAAAAGAATACCCAGTTGTGGATGTGACTGGTGATAGAAGCAAGGTCTGATGCTGTAAAGAGCAATATTGCATAGGAACCTGGAATGTCAGGTCCATGAATCAAAGCAAATTGGAAGTGGTCAAACAAGAGATGGCAAGAATGAATGTCGACATTCTGCTGCCGTTGCTGCTGCTAAGTCGCTTCAGTCGTGTCTGACTCTGTGCGACCCCAGAGACAGGCTTCCCCATCCCTGGGATTCTCCAGGCAAGAACACTGGAGTGGGTTGCCATTTCCTTCTCCAATGCATGAAAGTGAAAAGTGAAAGTGAAGTCGCTCAGTCGCGTCCCACTCTAGTGACCCCATGTACTGCAGCCCACCAGGCTCCTCCGTCCATGGGACTTTCCAGGCAAAAGGACTGGAGTGGGGTGCCATTGCCTTCTCCAGTCAACATTCTAGGAATCAGCAAACTAAAATGGACTGGAATGGGTGAATTTAACTCAGATGACCATTATATCTACTACTGTGGGCAGGAATCCCTCAGAAGAAATGGAGTGGCCATCATGGTCAACAAAAGAGTTTGAAATGCAGTACTTGGATGTAATCTCAAAAACAACAGAATGATATCTGTTCGTTTCCAAGGCAAACCATTTAATATCACAGTAATCCAAGTCTATGCCCCAACCAGTAACGCTGAAGAAGCTGAAGTTGAACAGTTCTATGAAGACCTACAAGACCTTTTAGAACTAACACCCAAAAAAGATGTCCTTTTCATTATAGGGGACTGGAATGCAAAAGTAGGAAGTCAAGAAACACCGTGAGTAACAGGCAAATTTGGCCTTGGAATACGGAATGAAGCAGGGCAAAGACTAATAGAGTTTTGCCAAGAAAATGCACTGGTCATAGCAAACACCCTCTTCCAACAACACAAGAGAAGACTCTACACATGGACATCACCAGATAGTCAACATCGAAATCAGACTGATTATATTCTTTGCAGCCAAAGATGGAGAAGCTCTATACAATCAACAAAAACAAGACCAGGAGCTGACTGTGGCTCAGATCATGAACTCCTTACTGCCAAATTTAGACTTAAATTGAAGAAAGTAGGGAAAACCACTAGACCATTCAGGTATGACCTAAATCAAATCCCTTATGATTATACAGTGGAAGTGAGAAATAGATTTAAGGGACTAAATCTGATAGAGTGCCTGATGAACTATGGACTGAGGTTTGTGACATTGTACAGGAGACAGGGATGAAGACCATCCCCATGGAAAAAAAATGCAAAAAAGCAAAATGGCTGTCTAGGGAGGCCTTACCAATAGCTGTGAAAAGAAGAGAAGCGAAAAGCAAAGGAGAAAAGGAAAGATATAAGCATCTGAATACAGAGTTCCAAAGAATAACAAGAAGAGAACAGAAAGCCTTCCTCAGCGATCAATGCAAAGAAAGAGAAGAAAATAACAGAATGGGAAAGACTAGAGATCTCTTCAAGAAAATTAGAGATACCAAGGGGACATTTCATGCAAAGATGGGCTCAATAAAGGATAGAAATGGTATGGACCTAACAGAAGCAGAAGATATTAAGAAGAGATGGCAGGAATACACAGAAGAACTGTAAAAAAAGATCTTCACAACCCAGATAATCACGATGGTGTGATCACTGACCTAGAGCCAGACATCCTGGAATGTGAAGTCAAGTGGGCCTTAGAAAGCATCACTACAAACAAAGCTGGTGGAGGTGATGGAATTCCAGTTGAGCTATTCCAAATTCTGTAAGATGATGCTGTGAAAGTGCTGCACTCAATATGCCAGCACATTTGGAAAACTCAGCAGTGGCCACAGGACTGGAAAAGGTCAGTTTTCATTCCAATCCCAAAGAAAGGCAATGCCAAGGAATGCTCAAACTACTGCACAATTGCACTCATCTCACACACTAGTAAAGTAATGCTCAAAATTCTCCAAGCTAGGCTTCAGCAATACGTGAACCGTGAACTTCTAGTTGTACAAGCTGGTTTTAGAAAAGGCAGAGGAACCAGAGATCAAATTGCCAACAATCGCTGGATCATTGAAAAAGCAAGAGAATTCCAGAAGAACATCTATTTCTGCTTTATTGACTGTGCCAAAGCCTTTGACTGTGTGGATCACAATAAACTGTGGAAAATTCTGAAAGAGATGGGAATACCAGACCACCTGACCTGCCTCTTGAGAAATTTATATGCAGGTCAGGAAGCAACAGTTAGAACTGGACATGGAACAACAGACTGGTTCCAAATAGGAAAAGGAGTATGACAGGGCTGTATATTGTCACCCTGCTTATTTAACTTATATGCAGAGTACATTATGAGAAATGCTGGGCTGGAAGAAGCACAAGCTGGAATCAAGATTGCCGGGAAAAATATCAATAACCTCAGATATGCAGATGACACCACCCTTATGGCAGAAAGTGAAGAGGAACTAAAAAGCCTCTTGATGAAGGTGAAAGAGGAGTGAAAAAGTTGGCTTAAAACTCAACATTCAGAAAACTAAGATCATGGCTTCTGGTCCCATCACTTCATGGCAAATAGATGGGGAAACAGTAGAAACACAGTCAGACTTTATTTTTTGGGGCTCCAAAATCACTGCAGATGGTGACTGTAGCCATGAAATTAAAAGATGCTTACTCCTTGGAAGGAAGTTATGACCAACCTAGACAGTATATTGAAAAACAGAGACATTACTTTGCCAACAAAGGTCCGTCTAGTCAAGGCTATGGTTTTTCCAGTGGTCGTGTATGGATGTGAGAGTTGGACTGTGAAGAAAGCTGAGCGCCGAAGAATTGATGCTTTTGAACTGTGGTGTTGGAGAAGACTCTTGAGAGTCCCTTGGAGACGCAAGGAGATCCAACCAGTCCATTCTGAAGGAGATCAGCCCTGGGATTTCTTTGGAGGGAATGATGCTAAAGCTGAAACTCCAGTACTTTGGCCACCTCATGCGAAGAGTTGACTCAGTGGAAAAGACTCTGATGCTGGGAGGGATTGGGGGCAGGAGGAGAAGGGGACGACAGAGGATGAGATGGCTGGATGG
>NW_011495069.1:10539023-10571928 GCF_000754665.1 Bison bison bison | reverse complement strand
GTGAGTCTGAGTGAACTCTGGGAGTTGGTGATGGACAGGGAGGCCTGGCGTGCTGCAGTTCATGGGGTCACAAAGAGTCGGACACGACTGAGCGACTGAACTGAACTGAACTGAGCTTTTGTAAATTAGGTTAAACTATTTTTCAATGTGATTATTCCACTTTAACGCTTATAACAATAGTTGTATGTAAATTCCACTTATTTCATACCCTCATCAGTTCTTGTTCTTGGTCATTTGGTTAATTTTAGGTTTTCTAGTTTATGCGTAGAGCTTTTATTTTGGTTTTAATTTGCATCTCTTAATTATTAATGAAGTAAGAAACCCACCTTTTTCTGTTTATTGTGCATCTGTATGTACTCTTCAGTGAACTGTCTGTTCAGTGCTTTTGCTGACTTTCCTACTGATTGCCTTTTCTTTTTTAATCAAAGTTTTAAAAATATATATTCTAGATGATGAAAGTTTTTTAAAGTCCTCTCCCCTCTCAACAACAGCAATAATAAAGAAAATTCAAATACCTAGTCAGAACCAAAGACCAAGTGTACAGAGACAGGCATATGCTATTTGAGTGTATGCATACTCACCCTGCTCAGAGTCTTCCAACAGAAGCCCTCTTTTAACCAGCTCTTCTCTCGGTTTTCGCATAGATATTTTTCTCTCTAAAACTAATATTAAATTAGAAAACAATACTCAGAAATGTGCAGACAAAAGTCAACACCTTAGGTAAAAGAATAAAGTGGTTCAATTTTCTATTCTTAGGAAAGAAAAGAATACAAAACCAACCTTCAAATTTTAAAACTTAATTTCTCTGGCATCCTGTGCTATTGGCAAAGTATCATTTCCAAAAGGAACTACACAAGTTCAGCTTTACTGCCCCCCCTTTTTTTTTCGCCACGCTATCAGGCTTATAGAACCTTAGTTTCCTGACCAAGGATTGAACTCTGGCCTTTGGTAGTGAGGGGGAGGAATCCTAACCACTGGACTGCCAGGGAATTCCTTCCTTTTTTTAGAATTATTTATTTGGCTACGACAGGGCTTAGTTGCTCTGTGGCAAGTGGGATCTTAATTCCCCAACCAGGGATGGAACCCAAGTCCTCTGAATTCCAAAGTCCCTCCTTCCTTTTCTATGGAAATTTCAATAATGAGATACTTATGGACGAACTTTTTCTGGGAGGAAGTAGCCAAAATAGGAAAAAAGCAGCATCTTAGGGCTTCCCTGGTAGTCCAGTGGTTAAGAATCTGTCTGCCAATGCAGGAAACATGGGTTTGATTCCGGGTCTGGGAAGATCCCACACGCCACAAGGCAACCAAGTGCGTGTGCCGCCGCTACTGAGACCCGGCTCCGGAGCCTACGCTCCCCAACAGGAGAAGCCGCTGCAGCGAGAAGCCTGCGCACCGCAGCTGGAGAAAGCCAACAAACGGTGATGAAGACCCAGTGCGGCTAGAAAAAGAGAGCATCTTAGACCTGCTGTAGTTCAGGAGCTCCATTCACCACTCAACTGATAAACATTAATTCCATCAAAATACTTAGTGAGTGACCACTTGTTTTTTAATTCTAAAAGATTCAATTTCCTCTTCAAATAGGGGGTTATAGAAAATTGGGAAGAGAATGAAAAAGTTAGGTACTTCCAATGGGGAACTCTTTGACTCAGAACATATACATCAATTTTAACATCTCACCTTCTGATGTCTCTTTGAATTTATCACTTTTTTTTTTCCGCCATTTCCAGGGCTTGAAGATCTTGCCAAAGCCTGAGAACTTGCTCTTCCTTTTGGTAGGAGGCGTTATGTCTCCTGCTTCCACACAGTCCATGACCATGCCTAGGTCTGCAGTGGGCTGACCTATTTCTTCTGTTGCATGAGAGGGAGAGAGGGAAGAGAACAGCCAATTTATTATTTCAACATAATCTTGAAAATGTCCCTTCCCCTCTCTTCCTGTGGTAGTTGGAAAGGATCAGAGCAATGATGAATAATCATGCAGACAGACTCCATGGACACCAGACATCAAAATCCAGGACAGATAAATTACTAAGGGGAAAAAGAACCCAATGGAGCTGACACATCATTTTAGGACAAAAATTCAATGAGATGATCATAATCAGCTCAAATCTCTTAAAGGCACATGCACACACAAATGTGAATCTCTTCCCAATATGCATGAGATCTTGCCTCAAGGTAGGCTTCTTGGCATGGGGGAAGGCCAGTTAACAATACTATCTCTTGTGTCACTGAAGCAGAGAATTCCATCGGTGAGTGAGTCACTTTCTCTGTTAAACACTGCCCTCTCCCTGCTCTCCTTTCTCAGGACATAAACAGTCAGGGAGGGGATAACAATTTCTTGTGTATGTTATCAGATTATTTTCTCCCTTTGCAAAAAAGACCTTAGGTCATTTGGGAGTACTGGAAGGGACTTGGGGGATGGGACAGGGGTGTTAGAGATGCTTCAAAACAAAGGAAAAATTTAAAGTAGAATGAGAGTTCACTTTGCTTATCACAAGATTGCTTTAGGGACAAAACTGATTCTAAAGATTTGACAAGAAACATAACTGACATGATAAATGTGCAGGACTGAAATGAAAGGCCATGAGTCCCTCATAATGACCACACATGCAGGGTTTAGTGAGTGAGCTTTAGTGGCACAGAAAGAAGCAGCCAAGACTGGGCCAAGAATAATAATAATAATAAAAAGCAGGAAGGCAACAACAAAAAAAAAAGCAGGAAGGCAACACAATACAACTTTGCACTCCACCTACTGTCCCAGGGCTCTTTGGAGAAGTCTAGAGGAGAAGAAAAAAAAAGAGTCATGTGGAATAACAATCCTGGAATTCAAGTGGGGCCTTTACTTTGTAGAAATACATCAAGTGCCACATACTATATAGTCACGTGTAATAAGTTAACATATTTATTGTAAATAACTTCACATTTGAAGCAAATAATGCATTTGGAGGTGGGGAGAAACAAAGGAGCATAATATAGGCACTAAAAAAACCTCTTAATAGATATTTTTTCACAAGAGAAAACACACAGTCAACAAGCATTATTTTTTTTTTAAGAAACACATGCCCAATTCAATCTTTTTTCAGTTGGTAGGTGATGAGTCTAGGGAAGTCTATTGGTAAAGATCAGATTTACACAATCATAATTAGAATGACTGCAGGGATGGCTGCTGATACATTATTTTGCCTAAAATGACAAGGGCAAAACAGGGGCCTGGTTTCTGAAGTGCAAGAGATGAAAAGGACACCACTGATGTCTTTACTTGAGGGCATCTTGGGTCTCGACTATTCTAATTCTTTACATGAAATGCAATAGAATATAACACTGGATCATATTTTTTCAAGGTTGGTTGCTCCTGTCCTGGGACAGACCACCAAGAGTAGCACTAGCGGGAACACGTGGTACTGCTTTTAAGAGTGAATGCTTTAACTAAGACAGTATTCTACCAATTATGGAATGTCAGTGAGACCTGAAGACACTGAAGAGCACTCATTATATAATATTTAACATATGTTCATGATAACACTTGCAGGAATGAAGCTAAGTAACATAAGCTGTTCTTTCTCAAATATTAGCCTTCCTTACTGAGGCAGGGATAGACTGAAACTTTAAATCTCTTGCCAGCCCACCCAATGACTGAACCTCACTCAGTTCCAAAAGACACATAGGAAAATGCCTGTTTGGTTAAAAGTAATAGAGAAGATAATATAAAAAACCAAAAACCAAGCCAAGACAAACAAAAAACCCTCAAACTAACAATGCAAAAGTAAAAATTCTAAGTGCTATGTGATGCTTTTACAAAGAAAAATAGGCAAAAAACTTTATAGAAATCTTAGGCAGTAACAAAATCACAGAAAGTTGTTGTCTGTAAAGTCTTAAAATGAAAATACATCCAATCTAGCCTGCTTCCACTATCTTTTTGATACCTAACCACCTTTTTGGCAAATAGATGGGGAAAAATGGAAACTGCAGATTTTATTTTCTTGGGTTCCAAAATCACTGCAGATGGTGACTGCAATCATGAAATGAAAAGATGCTTACTCCTTGGAGGAAAGGCTATGACAAACCTTAATAGCATATTAAAAAGCAGAGACATCACTTTGCGACAAAGGTCAGTATAGTCAAAGCTATGGTTTTTCCAGTAGTCATAATATGGGTGTGAGAGTTGGACCATAAAGAAGGCTGAGCATCAAAGAATTGATGCTTTTGAACTGTGGTGTTGGAGAACACTCTTGAGAGTCCCTTGGACAGCAAGGAGATCCAACCAGTCCATCCTAAAGGAAATCAACCCTGAATATTATTGGAAGGACTGATGCTGAAGCTCCAATACTTTGAACACCTGATGCGAAGAGTCAGCGCATTGGAAAAGATCCTGATGCTGGGAAAGATTGTACATGGGAAGAGAAGGAGGTGACAGAGGATGAGATGGTGGGATGGCATCACTGACTCAACGGCCATGAGTTTGAGCAAACTCTAGGAGATAAAGGAAGACAGGGAAGCCTGGCGTGCTGCAGTCCACGGGGTCACAAAGAGTCGGACACAACAACTGGGCAAGAAATCGCCTTCTAAAGTAGGACTTAGTTTATCTGTTTTGCTGCTGCTGCTACTGCTAAGTCGCTTCAGTCATGTCCAACTCTACTGTGACCCCATAGACGGCAGCCCACCAGGCTCCCCCGTCCCTGGGATTCTCCAGGCAAGAACACTGTTGTGGGTTGCCATTTCCTTCTCCAATGCATGAAAGTGAAAAGTGAAAGGGAAATCGCTCGGTCGTGTCCGACTCTTTGCGACCCCACAGACTGCAGCCCAGCAGGCTCCTCCGTCCGTGGGATTCTCCAGGTAAGAGTACTGGAGTGGGGTGCCACTGCCCTCTCTGTTATGTGTTTTAGTTCTTCATTATATTGAACAACATGTATCCCCTTTTTATTATACATTCAAAACAACAAAATCATGATATCCAATCAAACATATTTATGCCTGCTAGCGTATGAGCTCAAAATAAATTCCGTTTATATTAAGTCACAGTGTATCTGGAAAATACCAACAGCTTATGATAAAAAGGAATGCATCTGCCATCCAGTCACTGAATACAAAAAGCAAAGACAGCAGTTTTTTTCTTTGATGCTTTATGCAAATGTGCTTAATCTTCACATCCATAAAACTTTTAGAAGTGGGTATGCCTCTTGCATCATGAAGTGAGGCTCAGCCACACCCAGTCCTAACCCAGTTGTTATTATCCCCAATTTATTCATATTCTCACATTCTCCTTTCCGTATTTTCATATTCTCCCTTCTCTCCTCCTCACTTTCATGACAAACAGAACATTATTTCCGTGACTCCCAAAGCTGTTCAAATACTTGGAATCAGTTCAGTTGCCTTTTCAAAACATAGAATCTGCAGGAGGTGGGCCCTAGAAATCTGTTTTCAAAAAATTCCCCAGGTGATTCTTATGGTCAGTCAGGTTGCTAAATTCAAATCCAGATACTATCTGGAAAGCTTTTGCATGTTAAGAGACAGAGGCAGACACTATTTGCACGTAACCTAATTCTTTGTTGAAGAAAAATAAACCAGAAAATCATGGCACCATTCCAGAGTTTCCGACTCAGGTAAATTATTCCTACAGAAGAATTGGGAGGATCTTCCCTGTGAGTTTCCTAGACTCAGACAGAATTTAAATTATAAATAAATAAAAAGTTTACATTAATTTTTTCCCTAGATTTTAAAGAGAATTAGTCATTTATTATTAATTTTTTTAGCGTCTAGCCACTTACTATTGTTTTTTTTCCTTTTTCTTCTCTAGATTTATAACATACTATGTTCCACGTGTACTTGGGAATATAGTGTATTAGTGTATCAGTGAGTGAGTGTAGTGGTCTATATAAGCCAGTTATGTCAGGTTGGTCTATCATGTTATACAAATCATTAATAAGTATTCCTTTTGATACGTTGTCAGCTTGTTCTATCAGTTACTGAGAGAGGCATGTTGTTATTTCTACCTATGAAAGTGGATCTGTCTCTTTACTTCTATTAATTCTTGCTTTATATACTTTAAAGCTGTATCTTGCTGTTGAATTGACCCTTTTATCATTATGAAATTCTCTACACTGCTCTAATAACATCCTTGCTTTGTTTTTCTCTCTAGTTTGAAACTGCTGTCTTTTAGAATGCTTTTACACACAGCTGGAGGTTAGAGGTCTACCATTTTGCTGTTTATTTTCCATTTGCCTCATTTGTTCTGTGCATCCTTGACTTGCAGTCTACATTTAAGTTAGTACTTTCACAACATATAAAACAATGCAAGAACTTTACATTTCAACTCCATTATTCGTGTTGTCATATTTTACTTATACATACATATAACAATAAACCACAGAACACATTACTGTGGTTTTAACAAATACTATTCTTTTGTATTTCCTGCATACTTGCTTTCAGATATTCTTCATTTCTTCCTGCAATTCTCCGCTTCCAAGTAGAATAATTTTATTCTATTTATTTTGAAGGATATTTTCACTGGGTATAGTAGTTTCAGTTGGGGATTCAGTTTTTACATTTATTTCAAGACTTTATACATATAATTTCATTGGTTTTCTCTCCCCCCTCCCCCCCCCACCACTGGACTACTTTTTGTTGTATGTTTCATTCTTTGGATACTTTCTATCAAAATGTATAAAGGGTACAAATAGTAAAGCTAGGTATCTTATTAGAGCTTCCTTATAAACTAATTTGAGCTTCCCAGGTGGCTCAGTGGTAAAGAATCCGCCTGTTAATGCAGGAGATGCAGGAGACTTTGGTTCGATCCTTGGGTTGGGAAGATCCCCTGGAGGAGAAAATGGCAGCCCACTCCAGTATTGCTGCTGGGATAATCTCATAGACAGAGGAGGCTGGTGGACTACGGTCCATGGGGTTGCAAGGAATCAGACACAACTGAGAGATTTAGCACATAAACTAATTTGCCACCCACTTACAATGACTTCAAATTTCAGCAGGTACTTTATCAGTCCTTTGTTCATTTCTGTTAGAAGTCATTACTTTGGCAGCATTATTTACAATAGCCAGGACATGGAAGCAACCTAGATGTCCCTCAACAGATGTATGGATAAAGAAAAACAAGAATGGATAAAGAAAAACAAATATCGTATATTAATGTGTATATATGGAATCTAGAAAAATGGTACTGATGTACTATCTGCAGAGAAGGAATTAAGATATACACATAGAGAACAGATTTGTGGACAGAGAAGAAGGTGGGACGAACTGAGAAGGTCACATTGACACATATAAGACTCCTGAGAGTCCCTTGGACTGCAAGGGGATCCAACCAGTCCATTCTGAAGGAGATCAGCCCTGGGATTTCTTTGGAAGGAATGATGCTAAAGCTGAAACTCCAGTACTTTGGCCACTTCATGCGAAGAGTTGACTCATTGGAAAAGACTCTGATGCTGGGAGGGATTGGGTCGAGAAGAGAAGGGGACGACAAAAGATGAGATGGCTGGATGGCATCACTGACTCGATGGACATGAGTCTGAGTGAATTCCAGGAGTTGGTGATGGACAGGGAGGCCTGGCGTGCTTCGATTCATGGACTCGCAAAGAGTCAGACACGACTGAGCAACTGATCTGATCTGATGTAAAACAGATGGCTGGGGAAAGTTGCTATATAACCCAGGGAAACCAGCCTGGTGCTCTGTGATGACCTAGAGGGGTGGGATGGTTGGAAGAGAGGGAGGTTCAAGAGGGAGGGAATATACATATAACTGATTTGCATTAGTTTTATGGCAAAAACCAACACAACATTGTAAAGCAATTTTCCTCCAATTAAAAAATAAATTTAAAAAAATAAATTTAAAAAATGAACTTATTCCTTCATACTTAAATTGGATACAGCAATCAATTTTTATGATTTAGATCATTATTGTACACTATTTTTACACTGGATTATAGATTTTTCTTTCTTATTTATGAATCATATCCTGTATTTGGAGTCTTTCTTCACTGACGTTGTGCATCTTATTTCTTTACATCTTGTTTCAGGACTTTCCTGGCAATCCAGTAGTTAAGACTCTGTGCTTCCAGGGAAGGGGCCATGGTTAGGCAATGGCACCCCACTCCAGTACTTTTGCCTAGAAAATCCCATGGATGGAGGAGCCTGGTAGGCTGCAGTCCATGGGGTCGCTAGAGTCGGACATGACTGAGCGACTTCACTTTCACTTTTCACTTTCATGCACTGGAGAAGGAAATGGCAAGCCACTCCAGTGTTCTTGCCTGGAGAATCCCAGGGATGGGGAAGCCTGGTGGGCTGCTGTTTATGGGGTCGCACAGAGTTGGACACGACTGAAGCGACTTAGCAGCAGCAGCAGCAGGGGAACTAAGATCCCATGTGCCACTGTGGCACAGCTGAAAAAAAAAGATTCTGCTTCAAGTTGAAACAGATTCTTCATGTTGTTGATAAGACACGTGGGAGAGAGAACTCTGAAGTCACACTCTTAGGCATTTCTAGAGGAGACTAGTTTGAGAGTGCTCTAGAAACTCAACTTTTAGCCATTATTCAAAAGTAACACCTATAACTGATTAAAATGAAGTGTTGATAAAGTTATTCCCATGTACTCTTTGCTTAGGTGCCTGCTGAAGGAAATAAATTCTGAATCAAGGGAGTGTTCTCATGCATGAAAGATTTCAGAAAAAGAAGAAAGAGAAGCAGATTAATCATTCTTAATGAAAAGGGAAAGGGGTAAATCATCTCTTTTACCCCAGAATCAACTACTGACAACAGAGGGAATTCACAAAAACTTGATTCCATCAAATGTCCTACATATGAAGAGTAGGATCTTTAAGTAATTAAATGGTAGTAAGAGGTAGCCCAGAGAAGGCAATGTCACCCCCACTCCAGTACTCTTGCCTGGAAAATTCCATGGATGGAGGAGCCTGGTGGGCTGCAGTCCATGGGGTTGCTAAAAGTTGGACACAACTGAGCGACTTCACTTTCATGCATTGGAGAAGGAAATGACAACCCATTCCAGTGTTCTTGCCTTGAGAATTCCAGGGACGGGGAAGCCTGGTGGGCTGCCATCTATGGGGTCGCACAGAGTTGGACACGACTGAAGTGACTTAGCAGCAGCAGCAGCAGCAAGAAGTAGCCAGTCAAGCCTTCCCTACTTACATTCAAGAATATTTCCAAGAAGGGAAAGTAGCTGACTGAAAGTAGACTTATAATAACATTCTTTGGAAAGACCTACTCAGCCATCTGCCTAAATCCAACTTTGAAGAGTATGAAACAGGTATTAGCCTCCCATTATCAAACTCCATTTGGGCATATATTCTTCTTTAAAAAAAACCCCAAAACTAACAAAGTTTTATTTAGAACTAGGGGGGCAAGGATCAAAAAGCTTAAGTTCTCATTAACATTCACACAAAAATCTAGTAGACTCAGCTTTGGAAGATGGAAGCTGCCTAAAGATATTATTTCTGACAGTCTTATTTAGAGTGGTATATAATTGTGAATATCTTAATGTATAACAATGGGTATATAAATAAACTGAAAATTTTATATAAAACAATATATAATTATTAAAACTAGGTTTCTAGAGTAATAATTCAAGGTTAAAAACAGGGTATATATTTATTTACATTTACATTATTTACACATTACATTATCTAAACTATACTACACATTAAAAAGGAGAATGGAAGGAACTAGTCTAAAATGTAAACATAATTTGATGGTAGGATTATGGGATATTTGCTTTTCTCCTTTCTAGCTTCTTATATTTTGTGTGTGTGTGTTTTTCCTTTACAATGAACATGGATGGCTTTTATAATTGGAACAAAAACAAATTCACTTTGAAAGTGGGAGCCCATAACAGTTAATAAAGTCCAGCATATACATAAATACACAATGGAAAACAACTCTTCCTAAACATTAGGTTCCTATAAAAATGAATTATTTCCCACATAAAAATCACAGTCCGAAGTATTAACCAAATTAAACCATTCAAGGCCATTTTCTTTGGTATCTGGAATAGTGATAGATGAAGCTAGAGAACAAAGTTAATGGTAATCTAAATTCACCAGGTGTAAGCTTTTCAGCTGTGGAATGAAGGGTTTTAAAGTATGCACAAATCCTTGATAGGGGTGGCTGATTAGATGTAATTGAAGCCACTAATCTCTGTAGCATTCTTGAATCCATTAAAACTGTTCAGGTTTCTTACTATGAATTTTTGTCTGACATGAAGAAAATTCAATTGCACCACTTAGAAAACTGCAATAGAAAGAAAGAAAAACTGATGGATGAATAAATGATACAACAAAAACTATAGTTCAGATGTCTAGAAACCACTTTTTAAAATTTTAATGATACAATTACACCTCAAATATTGTTTCTGTACTCCTAAATAAAGGACTTAGAGCATGAGTTTGAAACCACTCATAAGCAAATTTGCACATCAACCAAACATTTGTCCTCAACAACTCTGATTTTACGACCATCTCCCTCCTATTGTCAATTTCACAGAAGAAATACAGGAGTCACATTTGGGTATCTCATTGTTTAAATTAATTACGGAACTTAAAATGTATTTATGGTCCCATTCTGTTTTCCATGAGAGCCAAAAGAAGGTGGTTTCCCTCCTTATTTCCCTTTGTTTGCCAGAAAACAGGGTGTAGAACGCTGCTTACAGTTTTATGGTGTGTGTTCCAAAGAAGTCACGTAACTGCAGGCCACTAGGAAAGCTGTGGAGGTCCTGGTGCTTTCTGGAGGGGGTGGAGGTTAGGAGTGCAAGATACCCAACTAAATTACAGTCTGGAGTTTGAAGCTTCAGTAGTATCTTGAAACTGTGCCCCCGTGTTTAAACTACTTACTTCCTCCTTCAAGTTGTAGTACCTCACATTTCATCGACTTCTTTTTGTAAATTTAACTAATTAAATCTTGCATTATTTTTGGCTGTGCTGGGTCTTTGTTGCTGCGTGCTGGCTTTCTCTAGGTGCGGTCAGTGGCGGCTACTCTCTAGCTGCTGTACACCATGGGCTTCTCACTGCAGCGGCTTCTCCTGTTGTGGAGCACAGGCTCTAGGCGCATGGGCTTCAGGAGTCGTAGCCAACGGGCTCAGTAGTTGAGGCTCACGGGCCCTAGAGTGCGCAGGCTTCAGTACTTGTGGCACACAGGCCTCCTCTCGGATCAGGGATTGAATCTGTGTCCCCTACACTGCAAAGCGGATTCTTAACCACTGGGCCACGAGGGACGTCCTAGACTTATTTCTTATGTATTATGTAGAGTTCTAGCAGTTTGCTCTTCAACCCTCAGTTTTTTCCTGGTTGGTATTTAACTCAATGTTTTTAGTTCAGGCTCAGTTGATTCACATGAATTTCTGAGGTGATTTTTAAATAAATGTATAGTATTATTAAAAAATTACTTAGTACTTTTCATCTTCAGATAAAGTATTCATTGACTAGTTGCTGTGGGTACATATTATACCTACATTACTTGCTAGAGATAAAGGATAAAACAGGGTTAAACAGTAAGCCCAGTTCATTTTAGAATCTGATTTACAGCCAATTCTTGGTCATCCAAGTTGGAAGGCAAGTTAAGGCACAGGCAACTGTAGTTGACAGATAACTTAGTTTTCAAGACAGTCTTCTTTACCCACTACCCTTCACTAGATTTAGTAATAAGCAACAAATTTACTGGGACTCTCTTAGTTCGAGCTCTATTTCTTATACCTTATTGAGTTTTTCTGCATATAAGTTAAATAAACAGCGTGACAATATACAGCCTTGACGTACTCCTTTTCCTATTTGGAACCAGTCTGTTGTTCCATGTCCAGTTCTAACTGTTGCTTCCTGACCTGCATACAAATTTCTCAAGAGGCAGGTCAGGTGGTCTGGTATTCCCATCTCTTTCAGAATTGTCCACAGTTGATTGTGATCCACACAGTCAAAGGCTTTGGCATAGTCAATAAAGCAGAAATAGATGTTTTTCTGGAACTCTCTTGCTTTTTCCATGATCCAGTGGATGTTGGCAATTTGATCTCTGGTTCCTCTGCCTTTTCTAAAACCAGCCTGAACATCAGGAAGTTCACGGTTCACGTATTGCTGAAGCCTGGCTTGGAGAATTTTAAGCATTACTTTACTAGCGTGTGAGATGAGTGCAATTGTGCGGTAGTTTGAGCATTCTTTGGCATTGCCTTTCTTTGGGATTGGAATGAAAACTGACCTTTTCCAGTCCTGTGGCCACTGCTGAGTTTTCCAAATTTGCTGGGATTTCTTTGGAAGGAATTATGCTAAAGCTGAAACTCCAGTACTTTGGCCACCTCATGTGAAGAGTTGACTCATTGGAAAAGACTCTGATGCTGGGAGGGATTGGGGGCAGGAGGAGAAGGAGACGACAGAGGATGAGATGGCTGGATGGCATCATTGACTCGATGGACTAGAGTTGGAGTGAACTCCGGGAGTTGGTGATGGACAGGGAGGCCTGGCGTGCTGCGATTCATGGGGTTGCAAAGAGTCGGACACAACTGAGCGACTGATCTGATCTGATCTGATTGAGTTTTTAAAAATGTATAGAATTTAAAGTGTATAAAATTCTCCTTTTACCCACAAAGCTTTTAATAATCAGTTATTGTCCAAAACTTAAAAATACATAGCTTTGTGCAATAAGATACACACATTCCATTATCAAGAGGCACCAATTATCTTTTTTTTTTAAGTTCAAGGAATACAGCATAATGATCTGATTTATATATATAGTGATCAATTACTTTTATAATCTCATGATTCTGTTTAATTTCCTTTTATGCCCATCTAACTTGAAACAGATCTTGCTTTTATACGAGCATTTTAACAGCATTAGAACTCTGTAAATGGAGAATACTAATTTATGGTACTTACACTATTGTAGTTGCTTTTGCCTTCGAAAAGAGGATTATTATTGGATTTAAAAAACTGTTTTAGAAAACTGCAACAAAATTACAGAAAGCAAAACCTGCCACTAATGAACAAAGCAGGCTTTGTCTGCAACAGGCCCATAACTTCCCTTGGAAATACTGCATAGTTCTGACCTTTGGGAAATAGAACTGGGAAAGCACTCATGAAGACAGCTCTCTTCTGTATCTTTCTCTGTACCTGCAGGTAAATTAGGTCTGAGATTCCAACTCTAGGAAAACAGTTCTTTGACCATAATTGCACCAAGAAATTATGGTGCTTTACTCTGGCAAATTGGATGTTTATAATTTTTTGATAAAAGTTGCAAGTTGCAAGTTTTTATAGTGAGGTGCGAGATAATATATTCTCTCAGGGAAAAAAACCTTAAACATCTCAAAATTAACCAGCAAGTAGAAAGAAGTAATACATTATTGTGACAATGGGCTATTCAGAAAATAATTTTTGATTGGTATTCTACATTCAATAACAACGGAAAATCCTTTAAGGAGTTCATGACAGACCCCTACACTTTCTCCTGATTCTTGCATCACATGAAGAAAGTAATCCTGTTCCTTCTTTCTCAGAAGCATTTATTTTTAGGTCTAGATAGGTATGAGAGACGTCTGATAATTCTGATGACCAAGTAGTGCCAAGTGTTCTTTCAAGTCTCATGAAGAAGTTTATTTTTAATTAGTCCATCTATTATTCATTTCTATGTTAATATTGTTATATAACTATATTAAAATTTGTCCATCCACCAATCCCCTTACTGATCTTGCCTCCAAATAACATATTATTTCTAAAGCACCCTTCCCAAACCACTATTTTCATGTCTAAGAACCCACAACAACAAATTTCAGAGCAAAATGAATCAAATGATGATGGAAAAGGAATGAAGAGAAAATATGACAATACAATATCTTTTGATGCAGCATATCCTTATACAAAGGAAAAGTGGCAGTGGGGAGAGGGCAATTAGTGAGTGAAAGGTACATGATGGGGCCAAAAAAAAAAAAAGAGCTAGACAGGGGGAATGGAAAGGCAGAAAGAGAAGGACAGTTCTAGACTAAATGGCTGGGTAGAATTTATTAAAATTCTTTCTGCCTAATTTAGGGACATGTGATAATTAGCTGTTTGTTTTCATATGATAACATAGTAAAGGATTCCAGTGAACACAGAAACAGCTTTTACATTGATTGAGAATTACAGAGTATTATTTGAAAGTTTTACCTCAGTAATTTTTATTTTTGGCCACAGAGCATGGCTTACAGGATCTTAGTTCCTTAACCAGTGATTGAATCCACACCCCCTGCAGTGGGAGCATGGACTCTTAACCACTGGACTGCCAGGGAAGTCCCTATCTCAGTAAACCTACAGACCTCTCCTATAGATATATTTCATTTTAATATGAACTGCTGAGGAACACTGTTTATTTCCTTGAATGGACATCACAGCGTAAATTCTTACTCTGCATTCAAATTCTCTATTGGCTCACCTGTTGTTAGAGAGAACCTACAGTAAAAATACTTGTTTTTACACAACATCTCATAAATTTGTATGTGAGTTCTCCTGCAAAGTTATTTATTTGAAAGCAGACTCTTCTTGGTTAACACCTCGATACTTCCATTATAAGCCATGGGCGGCTAACAACCTTAAAAAATGGAATATGTCTTATACAAATTTTAAAATATGTAAAAATTTTACTTTGAATATTTTACATTCTTTCAAAATTTACTTGTTTGTTTGTTTATGGCTGTGCTGGGTCTTTGTTGCTGTGCAGGCTTTTCTCTCGCTGCAGCAAGCAGGGGCTCCTCTAGCTGTGGTACTTGAGGTACTTGGGCTGCTCATTGTGGTGGCTTTTCTTGTTGTGGAGCATGGGGGCTCTAGACGCTCAGGCTTCAGAAATTGCAGCTCCTGGGCTCTAGAGCACAGGCTCAGCAGTTGTGGTGCATGGGCTTAGTTGCTCCGCAGAATGTGGGGTCTTCCTGGATCAGGGATTGAAGCTGTGTTTCCTGCATTGGCAGGCAGATTCTTTACCAGTGAGCCACCAGGGAAGCCCAATATTATAAAGTCTTGACTAGAAAGAAAACTTCTTAAAGGCACAGACAGGAATTATACCCATAGAGTCTGCCACATTCACAGTGCCTTGAAAATAAGAAATCAATACATTCATTTATTTATTTTTGCATCATTTGGCTTGCCAAACCCAGTACCATCAAGTTTGAAGCTTAAAACTAACTACTGTATTACAGGCCGAGAACTTTGAACAAACGATTTAGCTCTTAATTTACTTTCTACATTTATCTTTCCAAAGAATCTGGTAAAATATTCTTACCAGACACCTACCCATTGAAATGCCTTTAAAATTTCATGAAGAAACTATTATATTTGGTAAAAGACTTTATAGTAATGGTATAGTCCTCAAAGTCATCAATGTTGAGCCTTCAAGACCTGGTCCTGATTTGCTCAAATAGAACACATCCTGAATTATAAATGATAAAATGAAGTCTGTCCATGAAAATAGCTTATCGTTACCTTTGAATTACATAGATAATAGGAAATAAAATCCAAAAATTATACTCAGAATATAAAAGCCTTAGTTAGGTACCCGAGTGATCTCTATTTCTTCTTCATAGGTCTTTTTTTTTTTTTTTCCGGCCGCACTGTGCATCTTGTAGGATCTCAGTTCAAGAACCAGGGATTAAACCCAGATCATAGCAGTGAAAACCCAGAATAGTAGCCACTAGGCCACCAGGGAAATCCCTACTTCAGAAATCTTTTATTAGGGTTGTTGGTAGGCAGAAAAACTGATGAATGATGAGTCCTACTTTTTTTATAGGCAGAAAAGATTATGAATTTTATCTACTGAGATGAAATTTTTTGTCTAGTATTAGATGTTAAATTAGCATTCTGCATAAATATCACCACTCATTAGTAAGTTGTACCTGCTTACCCATCTTGCTTTTCAAAGACCTTTCATTTCCATCTCTCAGATAAATGCCTAGCATGATTTACATCCTGACTTATTAACAAAGAACTATCTTTGTAGTAGAAACCACAGGAAAATTTAATGGCCCAAAAGGGAATTGACTAAATTCTGGAGAGTGGTTACCTCTGGGAACAAAGAAGCAAAATGTTATCATAAGGGAACGTGGGAATAGAGAGAGGGAATGGGGGGAAATATCTCCATTTTTAATTTCATCTCTTAAGATAAGTAGAAGCCCCAGAGGGTCTTTTATATTTTCCTCTATACCCTTTTCTACCTATAAAATATTTCATTAAGAAAAAAAAGTGAGCTACTGAATTGATATAGACTCAGCCCTGGTGATCAAAGTAAAGTCAGTCAAGTTCTGATTTCAGTTCTAAAAATATGTGGCTGAATCACTTACTTTGCAATTGATGTGCCCAAGTTTCAATAAAACATGAAAATTACTTTGTAGGAATTTCATCTGGCAAGTTCTCAGGGGAAAATACACCTCTAGAAATGAAATTACATTAAACCACAAGACATATTTGAGAGTGCTACCTGTGTTCCCACACTTCATGGCTTTCTTTAAAGTCACTAACATTTTTTATTTCTGGGGAAAAAAAAAAGTAGCCTGGGACTGAACATATTTTATGGTGCTTCATAAATCAAAGAGAAGGTATAAGAAGGTATAAACCTTTTTTAAAAAGTATAATGTCAAGAAATGATTCACAGGTTTTTCCCCACTCTGTTTATATTTAACAACCCTTTAATGAATATCCACTTACATCTATCTTTTCCACCTTTCCATCTTCATCTTCGACAAAACCGCACAATGCTAGGAAAACGAGTCTCAGTGACAGTGAACCTCCATTTCACTTATATTCTTTGAAACTCTGGCTACTCTTACAATGATCAGCCTGGTCTCCAGCTATTTCTGAGACAATAACACTTCAAATGCATAGCACTGACTTCAAAAATATTTATACCAAGCGTTGCCTTATGAGAAACGGAAACACCAGCACAATGGAAGAAGCTTGGAAAGCTTATTTGGAAAATGTACAACTGAGCCTAAAACTTTAACTTAAATCTTAAAAATGGTCCTGTTGGGAATTCCCCGGCAGTCCAGTGGTTAGGATTCTGTGCTTTCACTGTAAAGGGCACAGTGGAACTGGTTCGGGAACTAAGATCCCTCATGCCATGGCCAAAAAAACAAATCAAACCAAAACAAAACATGTCCTGTTTATAGAAGTCAACAATTCTAGTTCTATACCGCATGTATATATCAACAGTTCAAGTCCTGTAAAACAGCAGTAAAACACCACTGACTTCTTAACAACCACGAGTTCTTGTAGCACTTATTTTCCGCAAGGGTAAGAAATTAACAGATGGTTTCCTAGCAATATTATCTTAAAAGTCCAAAAGGATCAAGTAAAACAAAACTATGAGTTGTAAATTAATATAACTGAATGAAAAATGAACTTATATTTTTCTTCATTTATTCTTCACAAAGTGATTAAATATCCTCAAGTTAAAAACATCAAAATCCTCATATTCAAATTCCTATAAAATATTCAACTTCACCTGTAAATCTGCCTTGCCTCTGTCAAGATTTTGTTTTATTGCCTTCTATTACTCACCAACTCCATCTGGATTTACCGGTCTGGAGATGTCAGCTTGCCCCATGATTATGTTGTCTGAAGTGTCTCACAACAGCAAATTGTCACGAACCAAAGCAAACTTTTCTTAAATGATAAATCCACATAAGGAGGCGTCGTGCACTCCTCTCTCAGTGTCACCGCCAGACATCAGGACATGGCACCAGGTCAGTTAATCTGCCGGAGTTTCTGTTTCCCTGTATCCCGCCCGGACCAGGCACTGGTGGTTCTCACAAATAATCTTCACGCTGGCTCTCTTCACACAGGAATGCCTGTCATTCCAGAGTGCACACTGTGAAGAGCTCCAGGGCAGGAAGGGGAGGAGACTGCCAACCACATTCTAGTTGCTGAGAGGCATAGCCCTGAAAGTCCACACCTACTTTTCCTGACACTGAGCTGGGTTACAACTTTCCAGACTCCCAGTCATGAAGCGAGACTACCAAAGACTTCAATTTAATTTTAATCACACAAAAAACATCAGGGTTATGCATAAGCAGGCTGATGGGAGCAGGAGTCCATTCCAAGGTATGTTCTAGACACAGGCTTGCCTCAAAATCAGACCATTCTGACTCTTCCCTGCTTGCCCTAAAACTGTAGTTCCTACCTGTGAGAGCATACTCAGAGAAGAATGAGATTTGTGTACTGGGAATTAATAACATTAGAAACAATATTTTAGAACTAAATAGATTTTTTTCTAAAAATAAAAAGAAATATATCTGAAAATCTGGCTCACTAAAATAGTAAAATTGAAATAAACATTTGTAAGATATTACATAATACTTCAGGTTTCCCTACTGACTCAATGGTGAAGAATCCACCTGTCAATGCAGAAGATGTGGGTTTGATCTCTGGGTTGAGAAGATCTCTTGGAGAAGGCAACTCACTGCAGTATTCTTGCCTGGGAAATCCCATGGACAGAGGAGCCTGGAGGGCTTAAAGTTCATGGGGTCACAAAAGAGTCAGACATGACTTAGCAACTGAACAACAACAACTTGTAGTACTTTTCTTTCTGTTTAAATTCAACAATAATCTTGAGAAATCAAGATTGCTGGGAGAAATATCAATAACCTCAGATATGCAGATCAGAAAGTGAAGAGGTACTGAAAAGCCTCTTGATAGTGAAAAGAGGAGAGTGAAAAAGTTGGCTTAAAGCTCAACATTCATAAAACTAAGATCATGGCATCTGGTCCCCTCACTTCATGGGAACTAGATGGGGAAATAGTGGAAACAGTGTCAGACTTTATTTTTCTGGGCTCCAAAATCACTGCAGATGATGATCACAGCCATGAAATTAAAAGATGCTTACTCCTTGGAAGGGAAGTTATGATCAACCTAGATAGCATACTCAAAAGCAGAGACATTACTTTGCCAACAAAGGTCCGTCTAGTCAAGGCTATGGTTTTTCCAGTGGTCATGTATGGATGTGAGAGTTGGACTGTGAAGAAAGCTGAGAGCCGAAGAATTGATGCTTTTGAACTGTGGTATTGGAGAAGACTCTTGAGAGTCCCTTGGAGTACAAGGAGATCCAACCAATCCATTCTAAAGATCACTCCTAGGTGTTCATTGGAAGGACTGATGCTGAAGCTGAAACTCCAGTACTTTGGCCACCTCATGCGAAGAGTTGACTCATTAGAAAAGACTCTGATGCTGGGAGGGATTGGGGGCAGGAGGAGAAGGGGACGACAGAGGATGAGATGGCTGGATGGCATCACTGACTTGATGGACATGAGTTTGAGTAAACTCTGGGAGTTAGTGATGGACAGGGAGGCCTGGCGTGCTGCGATTCATGGGGTCGTGAAGAGTTGGACACGACTGAGCAACTGAACTGAACTGAACTGAGTAATTTTGAGCACTATATTAAGGAGCTTTACACTGTCTATATCCTTTAATTATCACCACAACTAAACAGGAATTGTGAAGAATATATTATTATCAGATAAGAATACTAAAGCTAGTGAGGTCAAATCCTGTGTTTGTCAAAGCCCTAATATTCCTTTAACAAAAAACAGCTACCCCTGAAACTGAGCTTTTAGCTTAAATCTTTGTTCTGCAAATTCAGATTCCAGGAAGATTTCTAGTATCTGGATTTTTCCCTTTGCCTTTCATTAGCACTGCTCTTCTTTTCCCATTATCTTATCTCTATTATCTGTTTGCCTTTTTTTTTTTTGAATTTGTGGCCATGCTTCCCAGCATGAGAATCTTAGTCCCCCGACCAGGGATTGAACCTATGCCCCTTGTAGTGGAAATGTGGTGTCTTAACCACTGGACCTTCAAGAAACCCCCTCTATTATCTGCTTTTGATTAAATAGCAAAGGTAAGGAATAAGAGGCTGCCCTCGTAGCTCAATCGGTAAAAGAATCTGCCTGCAATGCAGGAGACCTGGGTTTGATTCCTGGGTTAGAGAAGATCTCCTGGAGAAGGATATGACAACCCATTCCAGTATTCTTGCCTGGAGAATCCCATGAACAGAGTCTGGCAGACTACAGTCCCTGGGGTTGCAAGAGTTGGACACAACTCAGTGACTAAACCACCACCAAGGAATAAGAAAATGACAATGCTAAGGCATCAGTAAGAAAAAAAATGTGTACACTTGGACAAAAATTATTTGTTAGTAATAGTAGTAAAAAAAATATGATATTGACCATGAAAATTGGAAAGAATAAAAGGAAAAATACAAAAATACATTGAAATTTTACATTGAAAGAATGCTCCAACTTTACAATGTCAAATACCTTCAAAGCGGGCCCTTACATTTATTAGCCTGAAAACACACATGTGCAATAGCACCTCTGACTCCTGGAAAATGCGGAAGCAGAGGTGGGAAAAACATCCCCAGCACCTACATATCACAGTTACCATCATCATGAAGAAAACACAGCATATAGTTTAAGAAGATGAGCTTTGGAGGCAGACTACCATTTTAATTCCAGCTCTATTACAAGGTGTGAACACTAGGCAAGTGGCTTCATCTCCCTGGGCCTCATCTGTTACCTAATCTGTAAAGTGCGCATAACAATACTTAGCAGTACAAGGCAGTAGTAAGCATTAAATGACACGAACAGAAATAAAGCACTTCATAACGTGTCTGGCTCATGGAAAAATCTCAATAAATGCAAGCAATACTCATCATTGTTGTTATAGTGAAAAAACAAGTCAAAAAAGGAGAGCTTAGGCCAGAAAACCCAGCCATTACCAAAAGGTTAGTCAGAAACGGAAGAGGATGACATTTCTGTACCATGAATCCAGAGAGCAAACTGGAAGAAGCAGGCCAAGGAGGAAGTCTGAACACAATCAGGGATGGTGCATAGAAACATTAAGCAGATGGAACAGCCCAGACGTGTGGACTACCATGAATTAGTTCAAAACAGGCACATTAAACACACACACACATACACAGAGCCCAGAAACTGTACTACAGAATCTAGTTCGTGCTGACAGAACCGTATAAGAATAGAACAGACAGGGAGTTTCTACATGGTCCAGTGATCAAGAATCTGCCTGGCAATGCAGGGGACATGGGTTCAATCCCTGGGTCAGGGGAGATCTCACATGCCACAGAGCAACAAAGCCTGCAGGCTGCAAACACTGAGCTTGCACTCTAGGGCTCCGTAAGAGAAGCCACCGCAGTGAGGAGCCCGCACACCTCAGGAAGAGTAGCCCTCGCCCACCTCAACTAGAGAAAGCCTGTATGCAGCAACAAAACCCCAGCATAGCCAAAAATACTTTTTTTTAAAAAGAGTAGAACAGATAGATTTAAGGATCCTTATCTCATATGGCTACTGTTTACCATCTGCCAATTTTAAATGCCCAGCTTGACTTGGCTCACTACTAATCTTGGGTATTTGAAAACAGAAATAAATCCAAGGCCTCCAAGGTGGCTCAGATACCAAGAATCTGCCTGCCAGTGCCAGAGCTTCAGGAGACTCGGATTCGATTCCTGGATTGGGAAGATCTCCTGGAGGAGGAAATGGCAACCCACTCCAGTATTCTTGCCAGGATAACCCCATGGACAGAGGAGATTGGAGGGCTACAGTCCATGAGGTCGCCAAGAGTCAGACATGACTGAGTGACTGAGCATGCATGCACAATAAACATAGGATTAAATAAAGAATCTTAGTGATCATCCGGCTCAATCTCCTACTCTTTATAAAAGAAAGACTGAAGGTTCAAGAGGTTAAATGCTTTGCTCAGAGACAGCACTAAAACCCAAGTCTCCTGATTCTAACTCCAGGACTCACTTTGGTTCTTGTAAAAATGGCTAAGGATATATTTATTTCCTAAAGACAGAATCATTTCCCAAGGAAATCCATACTTTACAACAATCACAAATCTCTCAGAAATTCTAATGGTGTCACCTATGTACCAAACCAGACTGGGAAACGAGTACGTCAAAGCTGTATATTGTCACCCTGCTTGTTTAACTTATATGCAGAGTTCATCATGCAAAATGCCAGGCTGGATATGGCACAAGCTGGAATCAAGATTGCCGGGAGAAATATCAATAACCTCAGATATGCAGATGACACCACCCTTAAGGCAGAAAGTGAAGAGGAACTAAGAAGCCTCTTGATGAAAGTGAAAGTGGAGAGTGAAAAAGTTGGCTTAAAACTCAACATTCAAAAAGCAAAGATGATGGCATCTGTTCCCATCTCTTCATGGCAAATAGATGGGGAAACAATGGAAGCAGTGATAGACTTTATTATCTTGATCTCCAAAATCACTGTGGATGGTGACTGCAGCCATGAAAGTAAAAGACGCTTGCTCCTTGGGAGAAAAGCTATGAAAAACCTAGACAGCATATTAAAAAGCAGAGACATTACTTTGCCGACAAAGGTCTGTCTAGTTAAAGCTATGGTATGGTTTTTCCAGTAGTCATGTATGGATATGAGAGTGGGACCATAAAGAAAGCGGAGCACCAAAGAATTGATGTTTTTGAACTATGGTGCTGGAGAAGACTCTTGAGAGTCCCTTGGACAGCAAGGAAATCAAACCAGTCCATCCTAAAGGAAATCAACCCTGAATATTCACTGGCAGGACTGATGCTAAAGCTGAAACTCCAGTACTCTGGCCACCTGACAGGAAGAACTGACTTACTGGAAAAGACCCTGATGCTGGGAAAGATTGAGGGCAGGAGGAGAAGGGGATGACAGAGGATGAGATGGTTGGATGGCATCACTGACTCAATGGACATGAGTTTGAGCAAGCTCCAGGAGTCGGTGATGCACAGGGAAGCCTGGCGCGCTGCAGTCTGTGGTGTTGCAAAGAGTCGGACACAACTGAGCGACTGTACTGAATGAACTGAGGTACCAAATCAACAAATGTTCCCTAACCAGCATGTCTCAGTTTCATTCTAACAATCAATATTCAAGATTTTTTTTTTGATGTGGACCATTTTTAAAGTCTTTATTGAATTTGCTACAATATTGATTTTATGCTTTGGTTTTGTGGTGGTGAGGCATGTGGGATCCCAGCTCCCTGACCAGGGATCAAACCTGTACCCCCTGCATTGGAAAGCAAAGTCTTAATCCCTAGAGAGCTAGAGAGTCTTCAATATTTACTCTGTAACAACAAAAGTAGACAAGTGGGGAAAGGGGAAGATATTGGCCCCCTGATGGCTTTAAAACTTAACAATAAGGCCTTGAGTTCATTCTAGCTTTCCATGCGGTACATTTTAGAAATGCAAAGGCAACTCTCACTTCAACTTTGTAAGAAGTAGACAACTCTCTCTTAAGAGTCACCTAATAAGCTTCTCTTGTAGTTCACTTGGTAAAGAATCTGCCTGCAGTGCAGGAGACCCCAGTTCGATCCCTGGACTGGGAAGATCCCCTGGAGAAGGAAATAGCAACCCACTCCAGTATCCTTGCATGGAAAATCTCATGGACAGAGAAGCCTGGTGGGCTGCAGTCCATGGGGTCGCAAAGAGTTGGGTACGACTGAGCAACTGACACTTACTTATTTAATAAGATACTTTCTTTTAGAATACTTTTCTTCCACAGATTATTGCCTCAAGGAATGGGGCAAGTCATTGATTTAAATTTGTGAATCTCTTCCAGTTTTATTCAGGGAAAGAGCAAAAGAGGCCTTATGAAGCTTAATACGCAAAGTAATCTAAGCTACAGTTTAGATTTGAGTGTGTGTGCGCTGTCACTCAGTCGTGTCAGCTCTGCAACCCCATGGACTGGCGCCCTCAGTTCCTCTGCCCATGAGATTTCCCAGGCAAGAATACTGGAGTGGGCTGCCATTTCCTCCTCCAGGGGATCTTTCTGACCCAGAAATAGAACCTGTGTCTCCTGCATTGTCAGGCAGATTGTTTACCACTGAGCCACCTGGGAAACCCCACAGCTTAGATTTAAAGAGAAACTGAAGCCCTCTAACCAGTCTCACTTTATTGAAGAACTGTTTCTAAGCAAACAAGGGTGAGCACTCAAAACCTTTAGTGATGTTTATAACAGGTTCGATTCCTGTTGGCCAGCACATCAGACAATAACATGACAACATGCTTTATATTTTCAACAGTTTACAAGATCAAAAAAGTGTAATGCTTCCATATAAATGTACTTTTATGCCGAAGTATCAGTATAAATTGGATTACCTAGGAGAGTGAGCTCTTCACTATTTCAATCACATTTCCCTCAGCTTAATTCAGCATACAACTTTCTTAAGTTTGAGATGTCTCAAGAAGGAACTTTAGTGAGAGGTTGGGAAGAAAATCACTTTCCTCTGGGAAAGGTTCACAGAGAGAAATTAACAGCTCAAACAGACACATATTCAAATGAAAAACTAATTTTCAACTTCTGGATATATAATTGAGGGAGGGAGCAGCTTTTTATTCTTTATTCCACCACCTAATTCTATCTACTCTGGCTGGCTCTGAACAGGAGATCAGTTCAGTTCAGTTGCTCACTTCTGTCCAACTCTTCGAGACCCCATGGACTGCAGCATGCCAGGCCTCCCAGTCCATCACCAGCTCCAGGAGTTTACCCAAACCCATGTCCATTGAGTCAGTGATGTCATCCAACCACCTCATCCTCTGTCGTCCCCTTCTCCTCTCGCCTTCAATCTTTCCCAGCATTAGGGTCTTTTCAAATGAGTCAGCTCTTCACATCAGGTGGCCAAAGTATTGGAATTTCAGCTTCAAACATCAGTCTGAACAGGAGATAACATCCTTTGATAATCTATATCTCAAATTCCAAGTGGAAATTATAAAGCCCTTGTAAATGCTTCATTATCTCATCTATTTGTATAAACCTCTCCCTTGGTTTGGAATTTCTTTTCCTTATCCACCTAGGGAACTCCCACTCATCCTTTAAGAATTGGTTCAAATGCTGCTTCCACTATTACAAGCCTTTTCTTAGTTATTCAAGCAGAATTCAAACAAAGATTTACTGATCACTGATTATGTGCCCAGCAATGTGTTGGAACTAAAAACAATAGTTTTTTGTCCTTAAGGTGCTTACAGTTCAAAGAAATAGGATCTAGAATAGAGCACGATAAGCACCTAGGTGCTACACAAACACACACTAGTGGGTGCAGAGGTGTCTACTTTCTCCTCAGTGATCAGAGAAAATATTGTGAATTAAATGACTTCTAAAATCTGAGTCAGTCATAGAAGAAATAACAGAGGCGAGAAAAATATCAAGGCAGCAAGAGAAAACACTGGAAGAGTAAAGAGCCAACTACGACATCATGCCAGATATATCACCCTAAATTTGCCAACAAAGGTCTGTATAGTCAAAGCTATGGTTGTTCCAGTAGTCATGTATGGATATGAGAGTTAGACCACAAAGAAGGCTGAGTGCCAAAGAATTGATGCTTTCTAAGTGTGGTGCTGAAGAGGACTCTTGAGAGTCCCTTGGATAGCAAGGAGATCAAACCAGTCAATCCGAAAGGAAATTAACCCTGAATATTCATTGGAAGGACTGATGCTGAAGCTAAAGCTCCAATACTTTGGCCACCTGACCTGAGGAGCTGACTCACTGGAAAAGATCCTGATGCTGGGAAAGACTGAGGGCAGGAGGAAAAGGGGTTGACAGAGGATGAGATGGCTGGATGGTTTCACCAACTCAATGGACACAATTTGAGCAAATTCCAGGAGGTAGTGAAGGACAGGGAAGCCTGGCATGCTGCAGTCCATGAGGCTGCAAAGAATGAGAAACAACTTAGCCACTGAACAACAACTACCACAAAAAACAAATTGCAATGGTCTTCAGACTTCTCCACTGAGCAGGAACCATGATGTATTTACACTGAAACCCTCAATGCCTGGCACAACTTAGTGCACAGTGGACATGCAAAAAGTATTTATTAATCTTCAGTACAATGGAAGAAATAGCATTCCTCAACTTTAAGCTTTGCTCACAGCACTTATAAGTTGAACAAAAAGTTCATTAGTTCTTTTCCATAAGATGGCTCTGCTGCTGCTGCTAAGTCGCTTCAGTCGTGTCCAACTCTGTGCGACCCCAGAGACAGCAGCCCACCAGGCTCCCCCGTCCCTGGGATTCTTCAGGCAAGAACACTGGAGTGGACTGCCATTTCCTTCTCCAATGCATGAAAGTGAAAAGTGAAAGTGAAGTTGCTCAGTCGTGTCCGACTCTTAGCGACCCCATGGACTGCAGCCCACCAGGCTCCTCCATCCATGGGATTTTCCAGGCAAGAGTACAGGAGTAGGGTGCCATTGCCTTCTCCGAAGATGGCTCTAAGTAGCACTCAATTATCTTTAACTTCATTCGAAACAATTTTGTTGGCTTGCACTGTGACAGCTGTTAAATCAGTATGCATTAAAAAAAATCAGAATTGGTGAATTTTTGTGTAGCCATTTTAATATTAAAGATGGAATAAAAAACAATATTTTAACATATTATGCTTTATTATTTCAAGAAAGGTAAAAATGCAACTGAAATGCAAAAATAGATTTGTGCAGTGTATGTAGAAAGTGCTGTGACTGACTGACTGTGTCAAAAGTGGTTTGGGAAGTTTTGTGCTGGAGATTTCTCCTTGGACGATGCTCCAAGGTCAGGTAGACGAGTTGAAGTAGTCAGCAATCAAACTGAGATGTGACTTGAGAACAATTAATGCTATACCAGGTGAAGGATACCTGACATACTCAAAATATCCAAATCAAGCATTGAAAAGTCATTTGCTCCAGCTTGATTATGTCAATCAATTTGACATTTGGGTTCCATAGAAGTTAAACAAACAAAAAAAACCCTTCTTGATTGTATTTTGGCAGGTGATTATCCACTTAAACGTAATGAAAATGTTCCCTTTTTAAAGCAAATGAGGAGGGGTGATGAAAAGTGAATACTGCACAATAATGTAGAATGGAAGAGATCGTGGGGCAAGTGAAATGAACCACCATCAACCACACTGAAGGCTGGTCTTTTTCCAAAGGTGATGCTGCGTATACGAGATTGACAGGGAGTCCTCTATCATGAGCTCCTTCCAGAAGACCAAACGATTAACTACGACAAATGCTGCTCCCAATTAGATCAAATGAAAGTAGCACTCGATGAAAAGCATCTGGAATTAAATCAACAGAAAACTCATAGTCTTCCATCAGAATAACGCAAGACCATGTTTATTTGATAACTAGGCAAAAACTTACAGCTTAGCTGCAAGTTCTGATTTATCTAGACATTGCACCTTCGGACGTCCATTTATACTGGTCTTTACAAAATTCTCTAAATGGAAAATAATTTCAGTTCCCTGGAAGACTGTAAAAGGCACCTGGTAAAGTCCTTTGCTCAGAAAGACAAAAAGTTTTGAGAAGATGGAATTATAAGGTTGCCTGAAAAATACTAGAAGGCAGTGGAACAAAATGGTGAACCTGTTGTTCAATAAAGTTCTTGGTGAAAATGAGAAACGTGTTTTTTAGTTTTACCTTAAAACCAAAGGAACTTTTTGGCCAACCCCATAGTAACAAAAGGCAGTTAAGGTGAAAAGTATCACAGATGAAGGGATGGAATAAATATAAAGACCATACACTAATCCATCATTCTAAACAATCTTGAGAATTGTCGTGAAACTCTCAATTTCATGGGGAAAAAAAAATGGCATCTTAGGATGGTTTTTGAGAATTTACTGCTTTGCAAGTGGTAACAACTTTCAAAGAAGACAAACGTGTCAGGTAAATGTTTACATAGATCCTCATATAATCACAACTGCTAGGCTCATGCAGAAAGCACGTCTTCTTCAAGTGAACTAACTGGAAGAACAGGCTGAAAGACATAGGCTAAACTTAAGGGGGAGCCACTGGGACTGCCATCCCTGACTCCAGTAACACCGCTTTCTTTCTGTGGCTCACTCATTGGAGGCAAAAAATGAACACCCCTGCCACCTGTTCTACATCAAATACGGCAACTGTTGTCCCTTGCCTGCCCCGCTTCCAGAAGGCTGCATGGCTTACCAGAGAGAAAAGCGAGGTTTCGGAATTATATATATGTAACTGTGGAAAATTTCAGCTTTTCCATTTACTGATTAAGAGACTCTGACTGCTGCTGCTGCTAAGTCACTTCAGTCGTGTCCGACTCTGTGTGACCCCGTAGACAGCAGCCCACCAGGCTCCCCCATCCCTGGGATTCTCCAGGCAAGAACACTGGAGTGGCTTGCCATTTCCTTCTCCAATGCATGAAAGTGAAAAGTTAAAGTGAAGTCGCTCAGTCGTGTCCAACTCTTAGCGACCCCATGAACTGCAG
Source organism: Bison bison bison (assembly GCF_000754665.1). Lineage (NCBI taxonomy): Eukaryota > Metazoa > Chordata > Mammalia > Artiodactyla > Bovidae > Bison > Bison bison. Next base: position 10,543,706 of record NW_011495069.1, on the reverse strand, counting down.
CCTACCAGGCTCCTCCATCCATGGGATTTTTCAGGCAAGAGTACTGGAGTAGGGTGCCATTGCCTTCTCCGAGAGACTCTGAACAAGTTACTTAACATATGATACAGAGATAATTATGCAGAGTTTTTGTGAGGATTAAATAAGAGAAATCTCTAAATTACAGTCTGATGATTGAAGGTGCTTAATGTATTTGGCTTCTTCTTGCCCCACTTAAGATTCTTTACATATTTAAATGACACCACAATGTTTACATTTAAGCATCACAGTTTCTTAAAAAATGGGAGAGGTTCTGACGGGCTGCTACATCACCAAGGCTATATACATGACACGAAGAAATGTAATGCTTACAAGCCTACAATATGTTGGACTGTGTTTATGGGAGAAAGAAATTGAATTATGCCAGCAGGACTGCTTTCAGATCCATGGAACAAAAGACCTCAGGCTAGGGAATGGGAGCTATTGAAATTCCTTTTGTTTTCTCTTAAAGCTTTTTTTTTTCAAAGACAGTAAGTACTTAAGGGTGCCCTAGTGGTCAGGAGCTGTTTCTAGATTTGAGGAGCTGGTCATAACAATTATAGTGAACAGGAAAGTTTCAGTTAAGAAAGACAAAGGGTTTCTCTCTGCCTAGGTTAAGGGACTAGGTAGGTCTTCACAGCACAGTAGAGTCAGCGGGAAAGGTAAGCCTATATGAAAATGAGAATTAGCTGAATGGAAATGAGCGGATGTGAAAAAAAATAATTGAGCAAAAAGATTCACAGGTTGTGTGGATGAGGGAAAAAGGGAAATGAGAAGAGGATAAAAATGACATTCATGAAACTTTAACCACTATGTGACATCAGGTATTTGGATCAAATTATTGCCAAGTTTCCTTCGAGTTCTGAAATTCTATGGCAGGGTCAAACTAATGACTTAACTAATTCAGTGTTCTGTTTCAAATAATGGTCTCAAGAAATGTTTTATTACAGAGAACAGTGGCCATGGTGCACTTAATATAGCTAACCCAACTCAATGCTTGCCATAGAATGCAAAATAAGTGCTTAATGAATTGGGGTATTATTATTGGGAAGCCACAATCCTCATTTATTCATCCCACAAATATTTCCTGAGTATCTCTAAAGTATTAGGTATTGTTTTAGGTGTTGGAAACACTGCACTAGATATAAAGAGGGAAAAATCTACGCCTTCTTTCTAGTGTGTTAGATGGTGATAACTGCTATAAAAAAAATTATTCCGGGAAAGGAAATAGGACGGGCTAAGAGAGAGGGAATAAGTTATAAACTGTGCAAGCAGAAGGGCCTCATTGGGAAGATGATACGTAAACAGAGACCTTTGCAACACATTCTTCAATTAATGTACTAAAAATAAATATTAATTGCAACTATGGTTTTTCCAGTAGTCACGTATAGATGTGAGAGTTGAACCATAAAGAAGGCTGAGCACAGAAGAATTGATGCTTTTGAACTGTGGTGTTGGAGAAGACTCTTGAGAGTCCCTTGGACTGCAAGGAGATCCACTCAGTCAATTGTAAAGGAGATCAGTCTTGGGTGTTCATTGTAGGACTGATGTTGAAGCTGAAACTCCAATACATTGGCCACCTGATGTGAAGAACTGACTCATTTGAAAAGACCCTGATGCTGGGAAAGATTGAGGGGAAGAGCAAAGGGGCCGACAGAGGATGAGATGGTGATGCCATGTCACCGACTCAATGGACATGGGTTTGGGTGAGCTCCGGGAGTTGGTGATGGACAGGGAGGCCCGGCGTGCTGTGGTTCATGGGGTTGCAAAGAGTTGGACACGACTGAGCGACTGAACTGAACTGAACTGAATGACTGGTCAGTGAAGTAAGGGTTATCAAATGGGCTGGTCAGTTCTCAAATACTTAAAAGATGTGCTAACACTGCAGTCCCTCTTCAGTTCAGCTCAGTTCAGTCACTCAGTCGTGTCTGACTCTTTGAGACCCCATGAATTGCAGCACACCAGGCCTCCCTGTCCATCACCAACTCCCGGAGTTCACTCAGACTCAAGGCCATCGAGTCAGTGATGCCATCCAGCCATCTCATCCTCTGTCATCCCCTTCTCCTCCTGCCCCCAATCCCTCTCATCATCAGAGTCTTTTCCAGTGAGTCAACTCTTTGCATGAGGTGGCCAAAGTATTGGAGTTTCAGCTTCAGCATGAGTCCTTCCAAAGAACACCCAGGACGGATCTCCTTTAGAATGGACTGGTCGGATCTCCTTGCAATCCAAGGGACTCTCAAGAGTCTTCTCCAACACCACAGTTCAAAAGCATCAATTCTTTGGCACTCAGCTTTCTTCACAGTCCAACTCTCACATCCATACATGACCACTGGAAAACCCATAGCCTTGACTAGACGGACCTTTGTTGGCAAAGTAGTGTCTCTGCTTTTCAAAATGCTATCTAGGTTGGTCATAACTTTCCTTCCAAGGAGTAAGCGTCTTTTAATTTCATGGCTGCAATCACCATCTGCAGTGATTTTGGAGCCCAAAAAAATAAAGTCTGAGCCTGTTTCCACTGTTTCCTCATCTATTTTCCATGAAGTGATGGGACCAGATGCCATGATCTTAGTTTTCTGAATGTTGAGCTTTAAGCCAACTTTTTCACTCTCCTCTTTCACTTTCATCAAGAGGCTTTTTAGTTCCTCTTACATATGATTATTTACCTAAATTAATATTAATACATTTGTATTAAATACAATTTGCAGTTCAGTTTCTCAACTGTATTAGCCACATTTCACACATGGCTACCACACTGGCCAGTGCAGATCTAGAACATTTCCATCACTGCACAAAGTTCTATCAGACAGGGCGAACCCAAAGGATTTTTAAAGCACACTTATAAGTCTTCCACTAACATCAAAACAGAGTATTTCATAGGCATGTGGTATCTATTTTCCATGCCACCAACTACTAAACATCAACTACTAAAGGCAGTATACTCTGAAGAAACATTGACAGTTTAAAAAAGTTTCCTTTTATTCAGTTACAAACTACTGAGATATTTATACTCACAATCTTTGATACTCTTCCTTTAACAGCTGAATTACTATTTCCTTTCCTAGTAACACACAAGTAAAGCCTTTGACTATTAATAACAACTTAAAGCCTAAAGAAGGATGATTTTATCTCAGTGTAAAGATATATGTAGAATTATATCCATTTGTTATTGCTTGAAAATCAGCAACCTCCATCTTACTGAACATCCATTTAATATTCTTTCTACTCCAAATAGTACTTTTTTCATGTAGTTATAGTGAAAGTGATTGAGAAATCTTATCTTAAATACAAAAATATTTTATAAAACCACATAACATCCATAAAAACTAAGTCCCAAATGGCCTCCACTAAGGAACCTGGAGGTATCAATGATGTGTAGAAACTAACCAGTCAGAAATTAAGGAGCTGCCCATCACAGGGTTTTTGACACACTGGATGTTCTCCAGTAAGGTGGCATTCATTGCTGATGACTCAGAGAGATGACTCTGAGCCAGTATCACTTCTCTCCTTCCTTCTCTCTCTTTCATAACTCTAACTTCTTTGGCCCTCAGTTTCATTTTAAGACAGTAAGAAAGAAACCTAATTACCAATACTCAGCCACATATCCAGTGGGAATACAATTCATGCCTGATGATAGCTATAACATTTGTAACAGTTATTCAGAAATTTCCAACAGGAAATCCCCTTAAACATTCTTTTCCGGTACATGTGCAGGAGCATACATACTTTATCTTCTACTAAATAAAAATTCTGAGTAATGAACACCTGGTTACACCATGAGTCAACAGTAATTCCGCAAAAGAACCAAGGGTGACTACACAAACGGTGTTTCTATCAAACTTGCTCCATCCAGTAATTCAATGTACTTTATTCTGTTTTCTATGTAAGAGATATCCATCTCTTTTATACCATTCTTTTCCCTCAAAACTCTCAAACTTTCACAACCACAGAACCTAGGAGGTGAGGCACTGGAGGAAAAATTGGTTGTATTTATAAATTCAAAGAGAAGAAGTGTTGTGGATTACACATACCTTTGCTTCTACATCTTATTTTTAAAAAAGTAACAGTGAAACATATTAACACTTTAGGGAAACAATGCATGAAGTCAGAGGAAGTAGGAACAAACTGTCCCTTCGCTCATCTGACAAAGCAATGAGACCAATTCTAGTTTTGTAGCTGTTAAGTTGCCCAGTCAGGTTCCACTCCCTGCAGACCCCATGGACTGCAGCATGCCAGGCTTCCCTAATCCTTCACCATCTTCTGCAGTTTGCTCAAACTCATGCTCATCAAGATGCTATCCAACCATCTCATCTTCTGTCGCCTCCTTCTCCTCCTGCTCTGGATCCTTCCCAGCATCAAAGTCTTTTCCAATGAGTCAGCTCTTCACATCAGGTGGCCAAAGTACTGAAGCTTCAGCTTCAGCATCAGTCCTTCCAATGAATATTCAGGGTTGATTTCCTTTAGGATTGACTGGTTTGATCTCTCTGCTGTCCAAGAGACTCTCAAGATTATTCTTCAGCACCACACTTCAAAAGCATCAGTTCTTCAGCACTCAGCCTTCTTTATGGTCCAACTCTCACATCCATACATGACTACTGGAAAAAACCACAGCTTTGACTATGTGGACCTTTGTCAGCAAAGTGATTTCTCTGCTTTTTAATACACTGTCTA
>NW_011495069.1:10514885-10538923 GCF_000754665.1 Bison bison bison | reverse complement strand
AAAATCCACCACTGTTTCCACTCCCCCCCCCCGGCCATCTATTTGCCATGAATTGATATGACCAGATGCCATGATCTTAATTTTTTGAATTTTGCATTTTAAACCAACTTTTTTTACTCTCCTTTTTCACCCTCATCAAAAGCCTCTTTAGTTCCTCTTTGCTTTCTCTCTTTAGAGCAGTATCATCTGCATATCTGAGTCTGTTCATATTTTTCTTGGCAATCTTAATTCCAGCTTGTGATTCATCTAGCCTGGCATTTCTCATGATACATTCTGCATATAAGTTAAATATGCAGGGTGACAATATATAGCCTTGTCATACTCCTTTCCCAATTTCGAACCAGTCTGTTGTTCCATGTCCAGTTCTAACTGCTGCTTCTTGTCCTGCACACAGGTTTCTCAGCAGACAGGTAAGGTGGTCTGGTATTCCTATCTCTTTAAGAATTTTCCACAGTTTGTTGTAACCCACACAAAGGCTTCTGTATAGTCAATGAAGCAGATGTTTTTCTTTAGAATTCGCTTGCTTTTTCTATGATCCATCGGATGTTTTCAATTTGATATCTGGTTCCTCTGCCTTTTCTAAAACCAGATTGTACATCTGGAAGTTCACAGTTCATGTATTGCTAAAGCCTGGCTTGGAGAATTTTGAGCATTACTTTACTAGCATGTGAGATGAGTGCAATTGTGCGGTAGTTTGAGCATTCTTTGGCATTGCCTTTCTTTGGGATTGGAATGAAAACTGACCTTTTCCAGTCCTGTGGCCACTGCTGAGTTTTTCAAATTTTTTGGCATATTGAGTGCAGCACTTGAACAGCACCATCTTTTAGGATTTAAAATTCCTCAGGTGGAATTCCATCCCCTGCACTAGCTTTGTTCGTAGTAATGCTTCCTAAGTCCCACTTGACTTCACACTCCAGGAAGTCTGACTCTAGGTAGAGTGACCACACCACTGTGGTTATCTGGGTCATTAAGACCTTTTTTGTACAATTCTTCTGTGTATTATTGCCAATCTCTTCTGATTCTGTTAGGTCCTTGCCATTTCTGTACTTTATTGAGCCCATCTTTGCACGAAATGTTTCTTTGGTATCTCTAATTTTCTTGACGAGATCTCTACTCTTTCCCATTCTTTTGTTCTCCTCTGTTTCTTTGCACTGTTCACTTAAGAAGGCTTTCTTATCTCTCCTGGATACTCTCTGGAACTCTGCATTGAGTTGAGCATATCTTTCCCTTTCTTCTTTGCCTTTCACTTTTCTTCTTTTCTCAGCTATTTGTAAGGCCTCCTCAGACAACCACTTTGCCTTCTTGTTTAACCTTTCCTAGTTTAACCTTTCTGAAAAACTAATCTTTATTAGGGCTACTACCAAGTCTATAAAAATGGAGTCACCAAATAAAATCTTTCAAGAGGCAAATTTGATTATTGTTTTTTCATCCTAAAAATAAAATAATGTCTTTTGTTGAAAAAGCCCTAAATCAAACAAGATCCAATTAGCTAGAAGTACTTTACCCCTTTTCACCTTGTTCCCAGACCTAGGCACCAAGAGCCTTCAGAATACCACCTATCCTAAAACCCAACTGCCGATAACCAAATTTGCTGTTTTCATTTGTAGTGAATGAAAAAGAAAAAAGATAAAATGATTCTTCTGGGATTTATTCACTTGGGCCAAAAATCTTCTATATCCTTAAAAAAATCTTATAAATTTTCCCAGTCTGACAGAATTTGTGCACCATAGGGTTCGAAAGTGACATCTTTTATGTGTGTTTGGGACACTAATAATTTCCTTCTTACCTGCCTCAGTTTTGTCCCATTCTGATCTAGTCTCAACAGCGGTGCCAACATGACCTTTATAAAAATACAAATCTGATAGGGTTCTTCACAGTTTACAAAAAATACTTCGATACCTGGCCCAATGCCTTTCCTTTTAGATTATAGATTTGTCTTCTCCGTCTTACTTCCCTCAGTATTAAAATCTCTAGGTCCGTCCATGTTGTTGCACCAGTGCCTCATCTTTCTACCTAAACTTTGCTCTCACCTCTCTCCTATGGCTGCTGTTGTTAGTCCTATTCCAAACCATGTGGAATTCCTAAACTATGACATATTTGCCCAGGTCTTCCTACCCACGCATTTGCTGTTCTAGCTGCCTAAAATGTCCTTTCCATCTATTTCTTAATCTGGCTAACTCCCACTCCTACAAAATTCAGTTTATGTACCACTTCTTCTAGGAAGCCTTCCATGAACATCTACCTTTCTGTACTTTAGACTGAATTATGCATGTATGGTTATATGTTACATGTTATTATAAATTCACTTCCATAGACACAGCAACACAATCTTTTCATTATTGTTGCTTTTAGATTTATAAAAAACATTTTTTTAAAAAGCTCAGCTTTTCTTCTAGTTCCTAAGAGAAACAGAAGAACTAAAGTAGTGCCATGCCGTGCCATGCTGTCACTTCAGTCATGTGACCCTATGGACTGTAGCCTGCCAGGTTCCTCTATCCATGGGATTCACCAGGCAAGATACTGGAGTGGGCTGAAAGGAGCACTACCAGTTTCTAATCGCTCAAAGCTGATTTCTGGTCTTTGCATCTTCTCCCCTTCATTCCTGTTTCCTGGTTTCTGTACATTTTACTAAATGGGGCTTCCCAGGTGGTACCAGTGGTAGAGAATCTGCCTGAGAATGCAGGAGATGCAAGAGACACGGGTTTGACCCCTGGGTGGGGAACAAACAGCAACCCACTGAGCACATGTGGCTTCCTGACCTCTGCGCTTTTCTGCTGTGCTCACTGCTGCTGCTCAGATAGTAAAAGTTTCCATCAAAAAAAAAAAAATCAAAACATAAATTATACTACACAAAATGGTTTACTGTTACATATGAACATCTCTAACAAAAGATTTGATGAAAACGAAAGCTAAAACTCAGGGAAGATAAATTAAGTTCAACTTCTTTGCATTCCTTCTCCCCATTCTCTCAGAATAACAACAACTAGCATTAATTGAGCATGTATTATAATGCCAGGGACTATTCTAAGCACTGAGTTTTGTCTAACTCTTACACCAAGCCTATAAGAAGGATAACATTTATTATCCCCATTTAATAGTTGAGGAAACTGAGTCACCCAGGGGTAAACTTGTCCAAGGAGTTCATAGCTAATAAATGGCAAAGCTAGGCTTCATATCTAAGTAATCTTTGCATCTAAACAGTAAGCACATCTAAGTGGGTGTAAATCTCCACTCCCAACTACTACTAAACAGACTTTGAATTCACACAATACCTCCTAGGTGTCAGATAAGAACATTTATTTTTAACCTTAGAAAAACTTTAGGAGATAGTACTTTAACAAAGTAAAATTCAGATACAGAAGAGTTATGTCAATTGCCCAAAATGACAATGTTAAATTTAAAACACCAAAAATTAATTCTCTCAGCTTATTTCTGATATTTTCCAGTATGACACCAACAAGAATGATGTTTCTTATTTCAAAATCAATCTTAAAGGGATTTCTTAGAAAATAAGTGAAAGGTCTATAATAAAGAAAAGCTGACTACATGGGAAAGAACCATTTCTACTCCTCAAACCAAATCTAGAACAAAAATACTTCAGTCCTAGTATTTCATGAGAAACCCAAATTTTACCACCATGTACCATCTACCCATACAACCTAAGATACTTAGGAAGCCCCTAGTTTTTCCTATTTTGCCATGTTCACCAATTTTTCCTGTTAGGTTCAAGACAAAAACAATAAGACAAACTCTCCTTAAAGTCATCAATTCTAAAGTGTTCAAAGAACACAGGTATAGAAAAGGCAATGTTAATGCTATAAAGTAAGTTTTGTTTTGACAATTTCCTTAAGTACAAGTCACGTTGAAAAATGTGGCATGAAATTTCAATAACAATTATTTTTATCTATATAAAACCATTCATTCATTCTGTGTAGCATTAATAGTTTTTCATCTCCTCTTTGAGTGCTGAAACTGTATTTTATTGTCCCCCCCTCCCCCGCCCTTCATGGCAGCTAGGGTAATGTGCCTAAGAAAACTTATTAAATGAATTAATGAATCATTCAGCCAAGCAATCAACCATCCATCTACTTTTTCTCCTTTTGACTGGTTAGGGTATGTTGTAAGTATGACAATAAATCATCAAGCAAAACTAAGTGGACGTCATTGTTAAACGTAAGCTACTGGCCCTGGATGCATTATGAGATTTTTTTTTTTTCTTTATTTAATAAATGCATGGAAGGGAAAAGGGAAAGGGAAGTCGCTCAGTCGTGTTTGACTCTTCCCGACCCCATGGACGGCAGCCTACCGGGCTCCTCCGCCCATGGGAGTTTCCAGGCGAGAGGACTGGAGTGGGTTGCCGTGGCCTTCTCCGGCATTATGAGATTATAACTAAAAGTAACAAGCACGCCCCAAAGTGCTTCACCCCAGCCAGGAATGTCTTTCCTTTGCTGCCACTTTTCTCTTTTACTATTAAGACATAATTCTTAAGGGTTCTTGCTACTCAAGCACTTTGATTATTAAGCTCTGGACTGAAAAGGGAAAGGATGGGGTGGGGATTGAGGGTGCGGCAAAATGGACAAAACAAAGCAGGCAGATCCATCTGCTTTACAGCATCTAAGTTCTTTTAGAGATCAAAGAAGAAAAACAAAATATACAATCATCGAAAGAAACCTGAAGTTTTAAGATGTTTAAGCAGTCAAGTAAAATGTAGTATTTATTTAATCTTACGCAGTGAAACAAAGGAAAGCTATAGCTACAGACTGAAATCTGATACGATGTCACTCTGGCCAGCAATGGATACACACTAGCATGATGAGGAAAAAATAAAACACCAGTCTTCAAAAGAGGAATTGAAGGCCATTAACACTATCCACAAGATAGTCCATTATACTACTATCCCCTTCTTTTAATGGAAGCCTCCGATACGGGGTGTGTATGTGTGTGCACATGTGTGTGTGTTCTGGACTCCAATGATGTTTCAAATTGCAATCTTGTAAAACCTATCCTGTCTTTGCGTCAAGTCAAGGCTCTATCATGAAAGGCCATTTTTAATATGATAGAACTCTAGAGGCCCCAGAAGCCAACCATTGAGGTGGTTTTGAAACTAATGGTCCCCTGCCTAATGCAAAATGTTCATACTAGCTGTACTTTCAACTTTTAAATCTCACTGATCATATGAAATCTGAATTTGAAGTAAAGTTGAGATTTTTTTTTTTTTTTGCCATGCCACGTGGCCTGTGGAATCTTAGTATCCAACCGTGGATTAAACCCATGCCCCCTGCAGTGGAAGCATGAAGTCTTAACCACTGGACCCCCAGGAAAGTCCCACTTATCACTGACTATTAAACCATAAAAATGTCAAGAATTTTAAAGTTTTCTTTAATAAAAGTAATACACACTTTTAAAGGGAAATATGCTAATACACTGTGCTGTGCACACTGCTCTTTATCAAGGTAAATAGTTAAGGAGAATAAGGAATATTCTCTTAGATCTTAAAATGACTATGATAATAAATACAATGTAGAACTGGTGTAAAAACTGACAGATAGTTCAACAGAACAGACTATATGATCCAAAAAATACGCTTGAGACCTTTTAAAACTTAGCTTGAGCAAAATGGCATCATAAATCAATAAAAAAGGGCAGACTAACACTATTTCTTATTAAGATTATTCATTGGTATTTTATAATTTTAGTTGTAAATACTTTCAAATCCCCTTGGTTTTTAAGATATTTATTCTACATACATAAAAAAATTTTAATGATTCATTTTTGAACATTTAAGTTGCATTTAGTCAGCCATTTTACTGAACTTTTTTTCAGTTGATTCTTTTGGGACTATTTTTCTAAAGAGAGAATAATATTAGCCAATAAGTTTATACTTATTCTGTTCGTTATTGGAACCATATCTCTAACGATTGCTCATCTTACTGTACCAAGAACCCCCAAAATAATGTTAAATAAAGTAACAGTGGGCGTTCTTTTCTTGCTCTTGCTCTAGCAGGCATTTCTTCAGTATTCATGGTAACTGCGGTAGTGTCTCTTGGTTTCACATAGCTGTTCTTTATGAAAGGGTTATATAAACACATTATAAAAGAAAAAAATGAACTAAAAGCATATATACAACATTCATGTTATGGGTTGTCACTGAACTGTGGTGGTAAAAGGAGATTAGATCTAATTTTTATAAAACATGTCCTAATGTGAAGAAGGCTGAGCGCCGAAGAATTGATGCTTTTGAACTGTGGTGTTGGAGAAGACTCTTGAGAGTCCCTTGGACTGCAAGGAGATCCAACCAGTCCATTTTGAAGATCAGCCCTGGGATTTCTTTGGAAGGAATGATGCTGAAGCTGAAACTCCAGTACTTTGGCCACCTCATGCGAAGAGTTGACTCACTGCAAAAGACTCTGATGCTGGGAGGGATTGGGGGCAGGAGGAGAAGGGGACGACAGAGGATGAGATGGCTGGATGGCATCACTGACTCGATGGCCTTGAGTCTGAGTGAACTCTGGGAGTTGGTGATGGACAGGGAGGCCTGGCGTGCTGCGATTCATGTGGTCGCGAAGAGTCGGACACGACTGAGCAACTGAACTGAACTGAATGTGAAGCAACAGTTAGAACTGGACATGGAACAACAGACTGGTTCCAAATAGGAAAAGGAGTTCGTCAAGGCTGTATATTGTTACCCTGCTTATTTAACTTATATGCAGAGTACATCATGAGAAACGCTGGGCTGGAAGAAGCACAAGCTGGAATCAAGATTGCCGGGAGAAATATCAATAACCTCAGATATGCAGATGACACCACCCTTATGGCAGAAAGTGAAGAGGAACTAAAAAGCCTCTTGATGAAAGTGAAAGAGGAGAGTGAAAAGGTTGGCTTAACGCTCAACATTCAGAAAACGAAGATCATGGCATCTGATCCCATCACTTTGTGGGAAGTAGATGGGGAAACAGTGGAAGCAGTGTCAGGCTTTATTTTTTTGGGCTCCAAAATCACTGCAGATGGTGATTGCAGCCATGAAATTAAAAGATGCTTACTCCTTGGAAGGAAAGTTATGACCAACCTAGATAACATAATAAAAAGCAGGGACATTATTTTGCCAACAAAGGTCCGTCTAGTCAAGGCTATGGGTTTTCCCAGTGGTCATGTATGGATGTGAGAGTCGGACTGTGAAGAAAGCTGAGTGCTGAAGAATTGATGCTTTTGAACTGTGATGTTGGAGAAGACTCTTGAGAGTCTCTTGGACTGCAAGGAGGTCCAACCAGTCCATTCTAAAGGAATCAGTCCTGGGTGTTCATTGGAAGGACTGATGCTGAAGTTGAAACTCCAATACTTTGGCCACCTCATGCAAAGAGTTGACTCATTGGAAAAGACTCTGATGCTAGGAGGGATTGGGGGCAGGAGGAGAAGGGGATGACAGAGGATGAGATGGCTGGATGGCATCACCGACTTGATGGACATGGGTTTGGGTGAACTCCGGGAGTTGGTGATGGACAGGGAGGCCTAGCATGCTGCAGTTCATGGGGTCGCAAAGAGTCGGACATGACTGAGCGAATGAACTGAACTGAATGTTACCGATTTTAAAATCAATTGAGTAAAAAAAAGAAAGAAAAAAATTGAGTAAAAAATGTGCTTGCTATTTTTTTTTTAATTTTATTTCTTTATTTAGCTGTGCCAGGTCTTAGTTGCCGTGTGTAGGAGCTTTCACTGCAGCATGTGGGATCTAGGTCCCCAACCAGGGATCGAACCTGGGCCCCCTGCATTGGGAGCATGGAGTCTTTTTTTTTTTTTTGATAATACATTTTTTTTCAATTTTATTTATTTGATTTTTTTTTTTCTAATTTTATTTTACTGGGTATATGATCTATCTTTTTCTCTACTGTGGTTGATATAGCATTATAACTGTCTGCTTCTCCAAAATATGAATGAAATTGTCCATAAAACCCACTGTGTTTTACCTTTTTTATCATGCCTATTAGTCTATATGGGATTTTCATATATTGAGTCACTTTGGCAAACTGTATTTCCCTAGAAAATTACCTATTTCATCAGGAATTTATTAAGAAAGGTGTCAAAGTATTCAGGGGACAATGAAGAGTATTTTCAACTTCATACCATATCTAAAAGTTAACTCAAAAAGAACCACTGCCCTAAATGTAAAACCCAAAACTGCAAAACATTTTGAAGGAAAAACAAAAATACCTTTCTAATCTTGAGTTAAATAAAGATTTCTTAGAAGACAAGGAACAGTAACCTTAAAAAGAAAAAACAAAAAAAAAACTGGACTTCATCAAAGTAAAACATCTGCTAATAAGAGAAACCACAGGCTGGGAAAAGACATTTGTAATAACACATAAAGAATTTATATGTGAGCCATGTAAAAAACATTCACAACTCAAAAAAATAAGCCAATTGTTAAAAAGACCAAGATTTGAACAGATATTTCATCAAAGAAAAGATATGAATGGCAAATAAACATATGAAAAATTACTCAATATTATTACTCATGAGGGAACTGCATATTAAAATCACAATGAGATACCGCCATACACCTATTAATTATTAGACTGGCCAAAATCCAGAACACAGACAGCACCAAATGCTGGTGAAGGTATGGAGCAACAGGAACTCATTCACTGCTGATGGGAATGCCAAATGGGACAGCCACTCAGGAAGAGAATATGGGGTATTATATTTATGTATTTTGGTTGTGCTGGATCTTTGTTGCTGTGCACAGGCTTTCTCTAGTTTCGGGGACCACAGGCTACTCGCTAATTGCAGTGCACAGGCTACTCGCTAATTGCAGTGCACAGGCTTCTCATAGTGCTGGCTTCTCTTACTGAGGGACACAGGCTCTACGGTGCGGGGGCTTCAGCAGTTGTGACACACCGGTGTAGTTACCCCATGGCACATGGAATCTTCTCGGACCAGGGATTGAACCCATGTCCTCTGCATTGGCAGGTGGATTCTTTACCACTGGCCTACCATGGAAGTCCTGGGAGTTTCTTTAAAAAACTAAACATACTCTTATACATTTAAGTATGGTACCCCTTGGTATTTACCCAAATAACTGAAAACTAATGTCCATACAAAAACTACACACAGATGTTTATACCAACTTTATTCATAACTGCCATAACCGGAAGCAAACTGATGCTCTTCAGTAGGTAAAAGGATAAATAAATCACAATACATCCAAACAAAGGATTATTTTTTAGTGCTAAAAAGGAAAGAGCTATCAAGTCACAAAAAGACATTGGAGGAGCCATAAATGCATACCACTAAATGACAGAAGTCAATCTGAAAAAACCATATGAAAAAGCTACTATATGATTCCAATGTTGTTACATTCTGGAAAAGGTATGAAAGGAATGAACTACTGATACAAGCAACAATATCTATGAATCTTGACAGCTTTATGCCAAGCGGAAACACCAGACAAAGGCTACTACTGTATAATTCTGATTATAAAAGGTAAGCAGGGGACTTTTGGCAATGAAGGAAATACTCTACATCTTGATTGTGGTGGTAGTTACACGATTTTATGTTTGTCAAACAGCACTATTACATACTTTAAAAGGTAATTTTACTGCATATAAAATTTATTCTCTTTCTTTTATATATCTTAATTTTTAACAGAGAAATATAAAGAAAGAACTAAAATGCCAATAACCCTTCAATCCAGATAAAATCCTTTTCTACGTTAAAAAACAAAATACATTTGCAAACCATACAGGAATATACAAAATGTTAACTGAAAACCATCCATCCTTCCTATCCTCCCCCCCCTTTTTTTTTGCCACGCTACACAGTCTGGGGGATCTTAGTGCCCTGATCAGGGACTGAACTCCAGCCCAAGGTAGTGAAAGCTCTGAGTCTTAACCACTGGACGCTGGGGAATTCCCACGATCCCTCCCTTTTAATTTTCATTCTTATAATCATTGCCTATGTAGTGTCCAAGACACACTGATAAAGTGCTCAGTATGCAGAAATAAATTCAGATGGAAAATCACCTACACATTTAGTCCACCTATTACACTTTCTGTAATTTTCTAGGGAGTAAGCAGTGGCCAGAAGTGATGAAAAGTGGTGAGAGGATATGGGAGATGGTCCAGAAAGTCAGCATCACTACTTTTCAGCTGGCCTTACTACAGAGATGGCTCTTTTTCTACTGACAGAAAAAATAGGGCATCTGTGTTATTAACATCCATAGTGTTCTACTTCAACTTAGGTTCTACGTACTCTATTTCCCTTAAGTTCATCAATTCTATTTCATGCTGAAAATTTAAAACCACTATAAGAAATACAGATGAATACTATTGAGCAGTGGGATAGAACAGTAAAAAGATCTTGCCCTCCATAAGTTTATACTCTTATCAGGAAATAATATGACAGAAGATACTTAATTTTATAATAATGCTATATTAAATTTCTACTGAACACGACAGGAGGGAGAAAAATAGAATTAATGTCATTTTTGGCATTGTTTCATTCCAGAGGCATTTACCTCCTACACCTTAAGAATCTCAAAACTAATTAAGTTTGTATTTTATCCTTCATTCTTAAAGAGAAGGGAGGAAAGGACTGTGTTATTAGCACATTTTGAGCTTCAAGCGGTAACAACATGATAATATCACAAAAAATTTTCCCATGAACTGAAGTGAAATGCATTAGTCTTGAGCATGGCTCCTCAACAAATGTCCTTGAAAGGTTAGGAAAACCCCCTTTAAAACATAGTAATAATTTATAAATTCAGATTTAGAATAGGAATAATTGACTTTAAGTTTGTTTAGGATATGGTTTCTGTTTTCTGCTTCAAAAAACTGATTCTCATATTTCCTATATGATACAAATTCTAATCAAAAGGAGCTATTACCTTGTAAATCTGTTCAATCTGTTCCCTGAATACCATGCATATGAATGAAAGCTTTTGAAACTAGCTTTAAACTCAGGCTTCACACCAACAATTTTTCTCATTAAATAATTATTTCATCAAACACCACCAAAAACTTTTTTCAACGAACTGTGCTCACTTCTGTGGAAGAGAGGGTATACAGAAACTTAATGAAGTTGTTAGAAAATTTAAAACATTTTGAGAAGTCAATTTAGTATACACAGATCCTCTCCTCCTCCTGGGTCTGCTGTTAGAAGAATGACTGCTAACCCACAAACATTTGCGAAGGGAGGAGAAAGAAAGCAGAAGCAGAAAAAAAGAAGCTTTTTAAAAAGCAGTGGGTAGAAACATCACATTAGCTCAAACTGTACACGTATCTTCTTTGGGCTCTTCCTTCCCCCAGCACTTATGTACAGTGTAGCCCTTACTTTAAAAAAAAACAACAAACCACTAGTAGCTTAAACCAATGTAAGCTGACAGTTAATACTCTAACTGTACTCCACCACAGGTCCCTTTGAAAGAAAAGGGACTAACATAAGGAGATTTAGGGTAAAAGCTGTTTGACTCCTTTATCACCTTCCCCATTCCATGATCCTGAATGTCTGTCCCATATGAATTCTGGCAGAACTCTGGCGACTTGTTTTCTGGAAGGGATAAAACTAAATAGTCTCTGGACTGGGGGACTCAAAAGATGATGGGAACAGAGCATGGAAAACTGAGGGCAATTGAGTGAACATAATGAATACTGATTGCAGCAACCCTCCCAGTCACCCCTCACCATCCAGTGCTGAGAAGACTCCATTCTCTGAACTGATAAAAAGAGATATTCCTCAATAATCAACTGAGCTAGATAGCTCAGCTGGTAAAGAATCCACCTGCAATGCAGGAGATCCTAGTTGGATTCCTGAGTAGGTTAGATCCCCTGGAGAAGGGAAAGGTTACCCACTCCAGTATTCTGGCCTGGAGAATTCCATGGACTGTATAGTCCATGGGGTTGTAAAGAGTTGGACACAACTGAGTGACTTTCATTTTCATTTTCACTTTCCTCAACAATAGGGACAAGAAGCTCACCCTACAGTAAGGCCCAAAGGCCACCAGCCTATGCACTTAGAGCTAATTTAAAGCTCACTGACCACTCTTAATCATAAGCTCAGCTAATTATTACTAGACTTCAGAAGAAAACTCCACATGAGATCAAAACAAAGGAAAGCAACTTTGGAGGAAAAGAACCTATGCAGGGCAAAGTAAATCTGTTGAAAACAATAAAGAATATTATGACAGAAATATTCAGAGCATAAAAGAAATCTCCTAGAAATTAAAAACATAATAGTATAAAAGAAAAATTTAATAGAATATAAAGATGAAGAAATCTTTCAAGAGCTAGAGAAAAAAAGACATGAAAATTAGAGAACTATTTCATGAGGTCCATCACCAAGTAGTTATTGGCAATCAAGAAAGAGGAAGACATGGGATTTAGGAAACAAAAGAGTCAATACAGGAGAGAAACAGAGTTCCCAGGTGAATAAGGATACCCCAGGATGACAGCTGTGTACCACACACAGGGACACATGTCCATATTGGAGCAGTGTGCCCCAACAGACATACTGAAGGCTGTCATACCAAGATGTCTGCTGCCGTTTATTCTCTTTTTTAAGGAAGATAATGCTCAGGTGAGCTGGTCTTGACTAAATGCTGGTGAATTTCTTCTCAAAATACTGAGCTTCCTGATGAAATCAGAAGACTCATTTCATCCTACAGAAGTGTTCTTTAACCTATTCCTAAAAGCTGCAGGTCGTAGAAGGAAATGGCAACCCAGTATTCTTGCCTGGAGAATCCCAGGGATGGAGGAGCCTGGTGGGCTGCTGTCTATGGGATCGACAGAGTCAGACATGACTGAAGCGACTTAGCAGCAGCAGCACCAAAAGCTGCAAGCAGGTCATGATCAACTTAGGAGAGACCACAGAGTTGCTCATTCCCTTTGACCATTATTCTTCTGCCAAGTGTCCAAGACTGAAGCCTTGCCCAAAACAATTTCCAGGACTAAGTCTTGACTCTGTCCATGACTTCCACAGAAGGGATGCTGTGAAAATTAGGAATCTGAAGCAAGTGTGGCCCACTGATGCCTGGGGTGTCCCCAAGATCCTTTTAGGACCCAAGAGGTACAATGATCTACTTAACAATAGTAAAGAATGAGGTGCATTTTTCACTGTGCTGACACTTGTACTGAGGGTACAAAAGCAATGGCAAGCAAAACTGCTGGTACCTTCACCAGATCAAGGCAGTGGCGCCAAACTGCAGCAGGACGCATAATCTTCACCACTGTACGGTTATAGTTAAAAATAATGAAAATTTAAGAAATAAAATCCTTGATAATTTGTAAAAACTATTATTAGTTTTAATAAATCTCAAGCCTTCTATATGTCTTTTTACAGCTTTGCATGATGAAATGATAAATACAATGGTCACCTTCACAAAAGGCACTTGTATAATTGAATTGCAAGCCAAACTAGTCATTTTTTTCATGAAATACCATTTTTATTGGAAAGATTACATGAAAAACTATGTTGTTCAAGCTTAGACGTTGCACAGATATTTTCTTAAAAAGGAATGGAATCTGTCACTCTAAGTAAAACTGACAGTACTTGTTGCCAGTGAGGTACACCAAGCTTTCAAGAGAAAATTTGAATTTTGGAAAACGTACCTATTACAGTGAGCTTGCCAACTTCCCAATACCTAAAGACTTTGCACTGAGACCAGTGGTGGTATTAACAAATGTAATTTTAAAATATAATAAACTGTGTAAACATCTGTCCATGTAAGTAACAAATGTCCTAGAGGCCTTAGGTCTGTCCCACTAAATCTCTCACTTTAATTTTCAGAATGCAACAAATGATTCTTTTTCAATGTATCTACATAACTGTTAGTTAATCTAACTGTAACAAAATTCTCAACCATCTTCTAAAGGCTCCATCTTCTTAGAAACAAACTCATTTTGCATTCAGAATTCTTATTCTTTGTCAATGGCACTGAGTAGACCGTAACCAGTAAACCAAATTCTTATCATACATACATTTTGTGAGCAATTAAAAAAACCCTACAAACTATTCTATAAAAATAAGCTCAAGGATATACTGTACAATGCAGGGAATATAACCAAATTAAATTTAAAAAATAAAAAAATAGAAGGGGGAAAAAATCCTCTCACTAGCACAGAAGACAAACCTTTTCTCATATTAGTGATCAAAAGCACATATTAATTTATATTTCAACTGACTAGTAGCCAAGTATAACCTTCATAGCAACTTCCCCTTTGGAATTCTCTAGTAAATTTAACGGAGAAGGCAATGGCACCCCACTCCAGTACTCTTGCCTGGAAAATCCCATGGACGGAGGAGCCTGGTAGGCTGCAGTCTATGGGGTCGCACAGAGTCGGACACGACTGAAGCAACTTAGCAGCAGCAGCAGCAGTAAATTTAAGTTATTGTTGTTTAGTCGCTAAGCCATGTCTGACTCTTTTGTGACCTCCATGGACTATAGGCTCCTCTCTTGAGGGGATTTCCCTGGCAAGAATACTGGAGTGGATTGCCATTTCCTTCGCCAGGGCATCTTCCTGACCCAGGGATCGAACCTGTGTCTCCTGCATTGGCAGGCAGAGTCTTTACCGCTAAGTCACCAAGGGAGCCCAAATTTAAGTTACATTTAATTTTAAGTTGAATTTAATTAGTTTAATAGTAAGTTTACTGAGATTAAAGTCTATTTACGATATGCTTAAATTAGGTGAGGTAAAGAGGTCACTCAAGGGGAAAAAAAATATTCCCCATAAAAGCCTTTGGAATTGTCCTATGTTACACTAGTTTATCATATGGACATGTTCTTTAGGATTTGTCACCAGGCAACTATTAATATATCAACTCAATTTACCGAATTGTTCATAAATAACGCCCCAGAAGCTACAAATTTATGAAAAAAGTACTAACTGCCCTCTACTGTTCAAACTAAGAATTTCACTGATGAGCTACATGTAATGTACACTTCAGAGTGAAAAAAAGCCAAAGTCCTAAAGAAGCCATTTAGGATCATTAAAATCAGAGGAGAAATTCTGATCTGACAAGGTTTAAAACAGCAGTCTTCTCAAAACAAGACAACAGCTATTAATCTCAGCGGTCTGATTACTTAATTGTACCAGGAGCCCAAAGAGCCTAATTTCAGTCATCTATGGTAACTGTGGGCTTCCCTGGTGGCCCAGCGGTAAAGAATCCACCTGCCAATGCAGAGGGTGCAGGGTCGGGAAGAGCCCCTGGAGAAGGAAACGGCAACCCACTCCAGTATTCTCACCAGGGAAATCCCATGGACAGAGGAGCCCACAGCCCATGGGGCTGCAAAAGAGTCGGACACAACAGTGAAGTTTTGCTTCACTATGTGTGAATAGAATAGAAACTATTCTATTCTGGAACACTTTAACTATACTATTTCAAGTTATGGGCTTCCCAGACGGTGCTAGTGGTAAAGAATCCGCCTGCCAATGCAGGAGACATAAGAGATGCAGGTTCAATCCCTGGGTTGGGAAGATGCCCGGGAGGAGGACATGGCATCCCAGTCTGGTATTCCTGCCTGGAGAATTCCCATGGAGAGAGGAGCCTGCTGGGTAACAGTCCATGGGCTGAAAAGAGTCGGACACGACTGAAGTTAACTGAGCACGCACTTCAAAAATTACACTGCCATAAAATGAGATTCAGATTTTTCCCATGTGGTGAAGAATCACAAAATGTTCAAATCAAAACCTGCCTCTAGCAGGCTGAGGTTAATCAAGGAAAACTGTCTCTGGTTGCTTTTTTTCTGCTGATGCGTGTTTTATTTTTATTTCTTTCTTCTTATTTATCTTTGGGTGTACCGGCTCTTAGTTGCAGTTCTCAGGCTTCTGGTTGTGGTGGGCAGGCTCCTCTCCAGTTGTGGCGTGTGGGCTCCAGTGCGCGAGGGCCCAGCAGCTACAGTGTGCAGGCTTGGTAGTAAGCTTCCAGGCACATAGGATCTTAGTTCCCAAGGACCCAGGGATCAAATCCAAGTCCCCTGCATTGGAAGCCAGATTCTTAACCACTGGACTACCAGTGGTGCATATTTTAAGTAGAAAGTACTTCCTAACTAGTCTTCCCAGTGTATAGTTTGGATTTGTTTTTTTTTTCTTTTTTAGCTGTTATACTTTTAATGGAGTGAGGTATAATATTCATCAATGTGCAAGAATGTTTTACATACTCATTAGCATAGTGATTAATGTAAATTTAGGGATATACAATGTGTTAAACCCCAAAAACTGTATCTGCACTCTAACTACTGAGCCCGTGCACCACAAGTAAGATCCGACTTGCTCACCGCAACTAAGACCCAATGCAGGCAAATAAATAAATAAATATTTTAAAATTAAATACATAAAACTACAAAGTTGCCTGCAACCTAAGATAATGGAAAGGCTCCTTTTAAAGTTTTTACCCATCATCTTTACTTTTAAAGTTCTCAACGGTATCTGGGAGAAGTCAAAAAGAATAGAAGGCTCATTTCAGCTATGCCTCAAGAATTCTAATGAAGCTGTATGGCAATGACACTGGAACTATGACGTTTCCCCCAAAGGGCTTTCTAGATGACCACATCACAAACTTCTGAAAGTATTTCCAGTAACATGTAGGCAAGCTGAGTGGCTTAATATTTAAAAGCCTGGAAAACAGCTAAGGTGTCTCATCCTAGAGAATTATAAAGCATGGTAGTAATACCATTTCTCTCCTACAGAGACACTTTTTAAAGCATGGAGGTAACCTTAAGGATACTAAACAGACATCAATAGTTTTCATAAAGCTTCAATAAACACCCTAAGGCACAAATGTTCAAAATGATCCACTAATTATCCCACACAGTACCTCTCTTTGTTTTCAATAGGAAAACAGAGTTGAGTACACAGTGACTGACATTTTAGTCAAAAAGGTAAATATAAAACCTTTGTGTATCTAGATTTATACTCTCTTAGGTGGTGCCAGTGGTAAAGAATCCACCTTGCAATGCAGGAAACTTAAAAGACACGGGTTTGATCCCTGGGTGGGGAAGATCCCCTGGAGAAGGGCATGGCAACCCACTCCAGTATTCTTGCCTACAGAATCCTACAGACAGAGGAACCTGGAGGGCTACAGTCCATAGAATTGCAAAGAGTTGGATATGACTGAAGTGACTTGGCTAGTCACTAGTTGCTAGTTACAGAATTTAAAACTTATTTTAACTTGTCAAATGGTTCTTTGCTTTATTTGAAGTAACTAACATTCTAGGGCACCTAGATCTCAAAGTCTGAGTGCCTCACAGCAATGTCAGAATTATTTTTTATAATACAAAAATGTTATATGCCTTTTCACTCTCATTAGCTCCAAACTGTACAGTCAGTTCTCCAAACTCTGCCGGGTATGTGACAACAAAATAAATTAAATGCAAGAAGCCAATACATGAATTCAGCTGTCTTCTATTAAACTAGACACTAAAGAGATTTGCAAAAATATAAAACAATGCCACTCTTCTTGTTAATCTTTTTTATTTGGGGAGTTATTTTTCATTAAAATTTTTTATTTATGTAACATATGAATGGTTTATTAATATTATTTTTAAATGAATTAATATTCTAAAAACATCTCCATTTTAATTTTAATATAGTAAATATAAATAGATATATGTTATACAAACAAAACTCTTTGGGGCCCTCAATTATACATAAGAGTATAAACAGATGCTGAGGTCAAAAAGTTTGAGAACTGATAGAGAGTTTAGCACAATAAACATGAAAAAAAGTCATTTTATTCTCAAAGCTTTAATGGAGGTAAGGATAAAACACAAATATCATTTACTAAGAAAAATGCAGGTGATACTTACCAAATGGATCTTCCATGCCACTATTAACCAGTTTAGGAAGGTGACAAACAGTTTCTAAAGAGAGAAAAAGGCAAATGATATACTTAAAACATAATATCCATCACCTTTTATATTCCTTAAAAAATAAACCCAATTAAGTTACATTGATTATAGTTTAAACTGGGATTTAGTTTAAGGGAGTTGAGATACATACACATAAAAATACCATAAAACATTCAAGGCTAATTTTCATTTAAAAATATACAACATCCTCAGTTTCCTCAAATAAGTTCCCTTTCTAATCTCCATCCTGAATATTACCAGAGCGTAAGGGAAAAAGGCAAGTTAAGAAAAAATTTTTAGGAAGGGGGACAAAGAGAAAAAGGGAGGGGTGAGGAGGGGGAGAAGGAAGAGAGGGAGGAATAGAGAGCAGCGGGAAAAGGCCAAGTTTCTTTTTAAAAATTATTTAATTTTTGGCTGCTTCATGGGTTTCTCTTTGGTTGCAGTGTGCAGGCTTCTCACCACGGTGGCTTCTCTTGTAGCAGAGCACAGGCTTTAGAGCATGGGCTCAGTAGTTGTGGCGCACAAGCTTAGTACCCTCATGGCATATGGAATCCTCCCGGCCCAGGGATCAAACCCCCGTCCCCTGCACTTGCAGGCAGACTCTCAACCACTCCACAACCAGGAAGTCCAAAAGTGAAGCGTTTATGCAAAAAACAAACAAATAAACCCCACAAAACTCACATAAATATCTGGGAAAGAATATGAGGATATCATAGAATGAAGGAATTGGTTTTGCCTGAAGAAAGTAGAAAGTAGTTTAGTAAGTTAAGAATGCTCAAATGTGAAAACAAAACAAAAAAAGTTTTGAAAAAAGTTGAGTAAGTATAGATATTCAACATCCCTCACCCTTAATCAAAACAAGGACCAAATCTGCTCAGTCTTGCTTTTTATCTCTTTCATGGCTTTGATCCCAAGAGTACTTATTAGTTAACAATTTGAATACTAGACTTCAATCTATAGTCTGCTTTTAAGTGAATACAACTAACAATTGGGGCCAGCAGTGATCTGAGAAAATTAGGAGTGTGACAGGGTTTTGGAGTTGAATCACTCACAGACTAGCTGGCACTGAGGACTACTCAGTGGTAGGTGTAACAGAAATAATCCCTTGCACAAGGTGCTGGTCCAGTTAAACTTTCACTAGTGGTGAAGAGTGATGATCTATCTGTGGACAGAATGCTCTAGTTGATTGGATTTATGAGACACCTGAAGAGTAAGGGGGAAATAATAATTATAATGATAATGTAACTGAATTGCTGACAAAGATCCCTCTAGTCAAAGCTATGGTTTTTCCAATAATCATGTACGGATGTGAGAGTTGGACCATAAAGAAAGCTGAACACCAAAGACTTAATGCTTTTGAACTGTGGTGTTGGAGAAGACTCTTGAGAGTCCCTTGGACTGCAAGGAGATCAAACCAGTCAATCCTAAAGGAAATCAACCCCGAATATTCATTGGAAGGACTGATGCTGAAGCTCCAATACTTCAGCCACCTGATGCAAAGAACTGACTCATTTGAAAAGACCCTGATGCTGGGAAAGACTGAAGGCAGGAGGAGAAGGGGATAACAGAGGATGAGGTGGTTGGATGGCATCATCAACCACCATCATCAGGTGGTTGATGGACATGAGCTTAAACAAGCTCCGGGAGTTGGTGATGGACAGGGAGACCTGGTGTACTGCAGGCCATGGGATCACAAAGATTGGACATGACTGAGCAACTAACTGCACTGAACTAAATTGATGGCTATTGCTAAACTCTACTGATCCTCTCGGAGAAGGCGATGGCACCCCACTCCAGTACTCTTGCCTGGAAAATCCCATGGACAGAGAAGCCTGGTAGGCTGCAGTCCATGGGGTCTCTAAGAGTTGGATACAACTGAGCAACTTCACTTTCACTTTTCACGTTCATGCATTGGAGAAGGAAATGGCAACCCACTCCAGTGTTCTTGCCTGGAGAATCCCAGGAACGGGGAGCCTGGTGGGCTTCCGTCTATGGGGTCACACAGAGTCAGACACGACTGAAGTGACTTAGCAGCAGTAGCAGCAACTGATGCTCTAGAAAAAGACAACAAAAAGCTGAGTGATTAACAGTGAACTGAAAGTCAACTATGGGGAATTTGCTGGTGGTCTAGCTCAGCTGATAAAGAATCTGCCTGCAATGCGGGAGACCTGGGTTCAATCCCTGGGTTGGGAAGATCCCTGGAGAAAGGAATGACTACCCATTCCAGTGTTCTGACCTGAGAATTCCACGGACAGAGGAGCCTGACAGGCTATAGTCCATGGGGTCACAAAGAGTCGGACACGACTGAGTGACTTTCACTTTCCAGCACAGCCTTGGTTCAAGTCCTGGTTGGAGAGCTAAACTCCCATAAGTCCTGTTCAGTTCAGTTCAGTTCAGTCGCTCAGTCGTGTCCGACTCTTTGCGACCCCATGAATCATGGCACGCCAGGCCTCCCTGTCCATCATCAACTCCCGGAGTTTACCAAAGTCCTGTGGTGTTCCTTAAATAAAGAAATAAGTAAGTAAAAAGAAATAAGAAAATCAAATATGAAGGCCACAGGACCTTTTACAAAGAAGCTCTTTAATTTACAAAGAAGCTCTTTTCTGTGGCAGCAGCAGGAGAGAAGAAGCTAGAAACCAGGCCCAGGAGTTAATCAACTGGTGCTGTGTAGCCCAGCAGCACAGAAGGTTAACTCTCGGCCAAGGGAGGTATGCTATGCCAATATCAGGGTCCTGACTGGGAAAGAATGAGACTCTTAACACACGAGATGGAGATAGTGGAGTTGATGCCCCTCCAAAATTTTGAATGTGAAAGTGTCCCCTAAAACAACAAAAGGGGCCCATCATCCCTATATGATCTGGCACTCTCCGCTCACCTGAAGATAACGCAGAGACCTTCCCACCCTGCCCAGTAAACAACGTCTCCTCAGCACCTGCCACCCCCATGCCTCCTAGGTAGGAGGCCTTTAACTTATAGTAGGTCACAACATAACCCGGTCCAGATGTGCTATGCCTCATAAGGTCTGAAAGGAACTACAACTCAAGGGTGATGCAAGACTTAGCCAACATGTACCCAACAGGGGCCAAGTGAGAGTGAATGTGAATTCTGAGGGGGCTTGAATGTGAGAACCAGAACATAAGGTTCCTGATCACTCTCCAAAGATAGAAGATCTAACACCCTGGCAAAAATCTCAGAATATGGTATGAACTGACCACTAGGATGGTTCCTAAAAGCTGGAAAAGCCATGGCCCATGATAAATAGCAATGCCAAAACTGCACAGGCAGACAGGGGAGGAAGGGATTAAAAGGCTCACATAATGAAGCCGGCTTGCTGAAATGGTCAGAAAATCCATCCAAGTATTATGTTACTTGAAGTTTCAAAGCTGTCCTCCCTAAGAGTTTGGTATAAAACTAATGCCACTGATAGCAATGGTGATGACATGATCCTAAAACAAAGGAGACCAGGCCATGGTACTTAATGTTTGAAGATGGACACAATTACTATAAGGATCACCAAAGTCAGGGTGGCAGTCAAAGGGATCTGACTCACAGACTTATGGAGATAGTTAATAAAGCCTGACATCACTAGAAGCAAAATAGACTAGCAGTTAATAAAAGCACTTCTCTATCTGTCACATCAAAAGAAATCAGGGATGGAAGATAAGGATGCTGAGGGCAGTTGCCTCAATTAAAAAAAGAAAAATCAGAATCAGTGCCCTATTGCTGAACCTGAACCAGTTTTGGATTCTGACCCCTATGACCCAAGAGAAAAGAACTTGTAACACCAAAGCAAGTATAAAAATTCCCTAAGAAACCTATGGCCTAAGAGTAGTGTTAGTCGCTCAGTTGTGTCCAACTCTTTGTGACCCCACAGATTGTAGCCCGTCAGGCTCCTCTGTCCATGGGATTCTCCAGGCAAGAATACTGGAGGCGGTTGCCATTCCCTTCTCCAATGGCCTAAGAGACCCATATGCTATAGGTCTCATGGACTCCACTAAGAAGGTTTCTGCATTTGAAGTTTAACGCTCTGCAGTCTCCAGTATTGTGGCCTCAAGAATTCCATGGACTGTATAGTCCGTGGGGTTGCAAAGAGTCAGACATGACTGAGTGACTTCGGATCTTCCCTGTAGCTCAGATGATAAAGAATCTGCCTGCAATGCAGGAGACCCAGGTTTGATCCCTGAGTTGGGAAGATGCTCTGGAGAAGGGAATGGCTTGCCTGGAGAATCTCATGAACAGAGCAGCCTGCTGGGCTACAGTCCATGGGGTCTCAAAGAGTTGGACACGACTGAACGACTAACACACTTTGTCACTATCTTAAAATCCTTAATAATTTTATCTCTGAATTTCAGTTCCATAGTGAAATCTGATAGTGAAAATGAAGCATGTGCTTGAAGCCTCAGTTCACACTCAGTCCACCTCTTCCTTTCTTTCCAGGAGGGGTCTCTTGGCCCCTCCCTCTGGCCCCACCTGGCCATCCTTTCCCTGCTCAGGCTAGGAGTGCTATGGCACTTCTGATGGGCAGTTTCTCTTGACCATTCTCAATCCAGGAGTACCCAGCACACAAATAATGCTGTCAGCTCTGTCTATGGTGGTTTACTCAGGCAATTGTGAACTGCATAAACAGGAATGCTAACTTTCTAAGGGAAGGTTGACATCAACATCTGGAGTCTGGAAGTATCATGCACTTAGGAGGACCAGGAAATAAACGAGTCCTGCCTAAGATCCAGTTCACAATGAACCCGCTGGGTGTGTGGACCTCCTGGTGGTCATTTCCCTGGACCCCAAATGTATACTAAAATAGACACGCTTGGAAATTAGTTAGTCCTTGGCCTAAGGGATAAGAGTTATTATACTGGGAAAGGCCAAGTGGAAGAAAGCCTCTAAAAGTGGGTGCCCCATCCCACTTTCCAAGATAATACATACAAAAGAAGACAATATTGTATTCTAGGCGCAAGGGAGGGGAGATGACAGATATTAGTGCTGTACTCCTACAGGATGCAGGGTTTACCATGTGGGTTCTGCAGGAACCAGACACATCCTGCAGGAAGGTAAGAGATTATCACAAAATCTAATAGTAGCCACAACTGCAGCTGCCATGCCAGATGCGGTATCATTGCTAGAGCCGATTAACACAGCCACAAGCAAAGTAAGCAGACAAACATGGAAGGATTAACTCTTTTTCTCTTACTCCTCCCAAGGAAGCAGGATCAAAAACAATTCACATGGAATGGATTACACCATACTTTTCCAGGACTATGTCAATTTTGCCACCATCTCATATAGTCCAGTCCTATGACAATATGGACTTCCTGAAAAATATCACACAGACCTACTATATTAATGGTGGTGGAAGTTTAGTTGCTAAGTTGTGCCCGACTCTAAGTTGTACGACCCCATGGATTGTAGCCCATCAGGCTCCTCTGTCCATGGGATTTCCCAGGCAAAAATACTGGAGTGGGTTGCTATTTCCTTCTCCAGGTGATTTTCTTAACCGAGGGGTCAAACCTATGTCTCCTGCATTGGCAGGTGAATTCTTTACCTGCTGAGTCGATCAGCACAGAATGAGCTCTCAATGCATGAGAAGCTGTGTCCAGGCTGGGTGAGGTGGGGGCAGGGACTAGCAAAGCTGAGGCCCAGCCCTGCCTTCAGAATCCAGTTGTTCTGCAGGAGAGTTTATTAATCAGCAGATATAGAACACCTGATGATGTGATACCAAGTCGACCATTCATCCAGAATCACCCACCATGACCTAGATTCTATGAGATATACCAAGTCGTAAGGTTGGTTGGGTCCAGCAATAATCCAGCCTTTAGGTGAAGGTGATACATCCAGTATCAAGCGCAAGTAGGACCAGAAGTCATGCGCATGAGCAGACAGCCCAAACCCTCGTATCATCTACCACTGCTGCAAAGTGCCCCTGCCTTAATATATACCTTTGGCCACTGAGGGGGCCCTCATAGCCAGCTGACAAAGGAAAAGTTCTCCCCTTCTTCACAGATGGCTGTAACAGAGTCTAAGTCAAAACTGGACAGTGGCTGCACTACAGTCTGATCAGGACATGGCACTGAAAGGCAGTGCCCAATGGGCAGAGCTTTAGACAGCAGCTTTGCCAACAAAGGTCCATCTAGTCAAGGCTATGGTTTTTCCAGTGGTCATGTATGGATGTGAGAGTTGGACTATAAAGAAAGCTGAGCGTCAA
>NW_011495069.1:10496132-10514785 GCF_000754665.1 Bison bison bison | reverse complement strand
TGTTGGAGAAAGACTCTTGAGAGTCTCTTGGATTGCAAGGAGATCCAACCAGTCCATCCTAAAGGAGATCAGTCCTAGGTGTTCATTGGAAGGACTGATGTTGAAGCTGAAACTCCAATACTTTGGCTACCTGATGCGAAGAGCTGACTCATTTGAAAAGACCCTGATGCTGGGAAAGATTGAGGGCAGGAGGAGAAGGGGACAACAGAGGATGAGATGGTTGGATGGCATCACCGACTCGACAGACATGGGTTTGGGTGAACTCCAGGAGTTGGTGATGGACAGGGAGGCCTGGCGTGCTGCAGTGCATGGGGTCGCAAAGAGTCGGACACGACTGAGTGACTGAACTGAACTCTGGAAGAAACAGGGATATTTTCTGGGTGTACCTTTGCCTTTCCTCCAGTGAACAGTATGTGAGAGTTACTGAAATGTTTAATGTACCAGTAAGCATCATCCCAAGGCTTCCTAGGCTCAGTGGTAAAGAAGCCATCTGCCAGGACAGGAGACATGGATTTGATCCCTGGCTGGGGAAGATCCTGAGGAGTAGGAAATGGCAACCCACTCCAGTATTCTTGCCTGGGAAATCCTAAGGACAGAGGAGCCTGGCGGGCTACAGTCCATGGGGTCATAAAGAGTTGGACACGAATGAATGACTGAGCAAATAAGCATCAACTCACATAACATCATTTCATGACAAGGGGCCCACTCTGTAGTAGAGTAAGTGCAAGAAGGGATGGGATTTACTGGTTTATCACATACAACATCTAGAAGCTGCTAACCTAAAAGAGTATTGGAATGGTCTGATGAAACCACAGCTGAAGCACCAACTCAATAAGATATTTTATGACAGAAGAATATAATCTTCCAGAGTATAATATATACACCAAATCAAAGACCTTCATATGTTACTATATTTTCAAAACAGGGAAAATAGATGGATGTGGGAAATGGTGGAGGGGGGGGCAGTGGCTGAAATACCATACCTTGTTTATTATCAAACCCCAAGACCTACCTGGGATCCCTGAAACTCTGAGTTCTGCAGAGTTAAAGATCTAGGTCATCAAAAAAAGGAATACTTCCACAGGAGACAAAAAGAGTCCCAAGAGGCTATAAGCTATGGCTACTGCCTGGGCATTGTGGAGTCCTTGCATCCAGGGATCACCAGGCAAGAAGAGGAACTACCATCTTGGCAGGGGTAACTAAACCTCCTTATCAGAAAGAAGGTTGCCATTCCACACCACAAAGGAGACAGTGAACGTATATTTAGAACCCAGATGATCCACTTGGGTGCCTGCTAGTATTCCTTTCCCAATTCTGATAGTATGGTAAACAGACAAGCTGGAAAACTAATCTGAGAAAAGCATGTATGTAACCAGTGGTTCAGATTCCTCAGGAATGAGGGTTTGGGTCCTACCACCAAGTAAAGTCATTGAGACTGGCAGAGATGATAGCTGAGGGCAAGGGGAATCTGAAATGGAGAGTGGAAGGAAGTAAAAATTACCAGTTGTAACCCTGAGACAGCTGCAGCAGCAGGAGATAAAGTACTAACCTTTCCATTCTAAGTATTCCCCAGGAAGAGAGGCCCTCTAGCTATACTCCCAACATATACAAAGTAGATGAGATGAAAGAAAATGAAAACACAAAATACCAAAACTTACGGGATTCACCTAGAGAGAGCAGTGCTGTGTTTGTGTGCTCAGTTGTTTAGTGCTTAGAGGGAAATTTATAGCTGTAGGAAAAAAAAAACAAAATAAAACAAAAGGAAGGAAATAATAAGAATTACAGTGGAAATCAATGAAATAGAAAATACAAAAATTAGCTCAAAATAGGACCTTCCTGGTGGTCCAGTGGCTAAGACTCCAAGCTCCCAATGCCAGGAACCTGGGTTCGATTCCTGATCACAGAACTAGATCCCACATGCCACAACTAAAGATCCCATATACTGCAGGAGAGATCAAAGATCAC
Organism: Bison bison bison; assembly: GCF_000754665.1. Taxonomy (NCBI): domain Eukaryota; kingdom Metazoa; phylum Chordata; class Mammalia; order Artiodactyla; family Bovidae; genus Bison; species Bison bison. The sequence continues at coordinate 10,512,820 of NW_011495069.1, read as the reverse complement.
GCATGACACAACTAGGACTGGGCACGGCCCAAAAAATAAACAAAACAGGAAAACTGAGCTGTGCCTATATATAGTAGGTACTTAATAACTGTTGAGCTAAGCAAGTGACTATTAAGAGCCAATTACATGCTAAGTACCACACCAGATACTATGCAAAGAAGAGTAAGTTTATGGTCCTTAATCTTAAAAGCAATACCAGTAGAGAAAAACAGATGGTCAGATTAAGGAGAAGGTATTAATACAATATATGTGTAATAATGGAAATACAGATAGTGAAGAACAGAGTCTTCCCTTTCTAACCAGATGAGAAATAGGGCTGTACTTCTACATAATGCTAAAGCTCATCTCACTCCTTGATTTTAGTTCCAAAACTCAAGGCAGATTTTAGCTGGCAAGAGGTCAAACTTGATCAAAATGAGTAGTATCTAAAAATATTATCAAGATGATGAAACCACTATATATTAGCAGAGAAGGGACAATTTAAAATATTATTTCCAGAACCATGCGGGTCGCCATGGCAGAGCTGCAGCAGCCCCGGGTGCAGGAGGCGGTGGACTCCATGGTGAAGAGTCTGGAGAGAGAGAATATCCGGAAGATGCAGGGCCTTATGTTCCGGTGCAGCACCGCCTGTTGTGAGGAAAGCCAGGCGTCCATGCAGCAAGTGCACCAGTGCATTGAGCGCTGCCATGCACCTCTGGCTCAAGCCCAGGCCCCGGTGACCAGTGAGCTGGAGAAGTTCCAGGACCACCTGGCCCGGTGCACCATGTACTGCAATGACAAGGCCAAAGATTCAATAGATGCAGGGAGTAAAGAGCTTCACGTGAAGCAGCAGCTGGAGACCTGCGTGACCAAGTGTGTGGATGACCACATGAACCTCATCCCAACCATGACCAGGAAAATGAAGGAGTCTCTCTCTTCCATTGGGAAACAGCTGTCTGCTAGTGGCCATCAGGGCTGAGGGCAGGAATCAATTTAAAAAGAGGAATGGGGATTTGGGTCTTTTAAGGAGAGTTGATGAATGAGGAAATTAAGAATGGCAGCAAGTCTAAGGCCTGTGTTTCTCTCCTCTGGATGCTGGTTCCTTTGTGTTTCGATCCTAGAGAGTGAAATGGAAAAAAAAAAAGGTGCTCAAATTTGGGTCACAGATAGCACAGGAGGTTTGTTTTAGCCTGAATTTCATGTGGAAAATACTTCTCCTGCCAATAGGGAGTCTCCCTTCTACCAAACCAGGGCCCTCCAAGGTACCAGATCCTCTTACTGCACAGATACCAAGAGGCTGGCAGGTTCACGTAACCAGCTTATGGTCTAGTGGAGTATGAAAGGAGGTGTTCTATTTGGTGTCTACCTCCTGTTTACCAGAAGGATCACAACAACATTTTCCACAAACTAATAAAATCCATGCAGTCACTAATGCAGAAGGGGGCAGTGGTCTTCCAGGGGTTTGTTTTGCTTGTTTTTCTTTTATAGACAAGGGCATGACGTTAAAATGTAAAGTTGGGAGAGGCAGTTTGGATAAAAACTTTGAAAGGGTCCCTGTAGGTACTCATTTCTGACCATCAAGATGTGGATGTGTGTTTCTTAAAATTCTCACACATTACATCATTCAGTTGGGAGACCCTGCAAAAATGTAAGAAGCGACCTCACACTGGTAAGGGAAGCAGGTGCTCTCCCTCTCACTGGCAGCCCTGGTGGGCCCTGAGGCCACCTGCGGCAAAGTCAGCCAAGCGGCCAGACAATCTTACAGTGACACTCGGCCTTGAAGGGAAACGGGATTTTGGCAGTATAATATGCTCATATTCAGGAATGAACAGTGAAAGAGGAACTATTAGCTAGTTAATTAAGAAGGTTGTGAAGGACGGGCTTTGGAAAAATCTGTTTGTCATGAAACAGAATGAAAGCCTAAACCCAGTGTTGCTTACTCTGCCCCCTGAAATAACAGAGCTTTGTTGAGACAATCCCCTGGCAACAAAAAAAGTCAAGGGAGGAAAAGTTAGCAACTCAGGGATGAACTGTGGCTCCTTCAGAACGTTAAAGGGACTGCCGTCCATTACCAAATACCACTTTTGCCAGGGCCTTTGCTACATGCGTTGTTCTTGCCGCAGTTCTGGCCCCTTATCATTTTGATAAGGACCTTGTCTTTTTACTGACTTACTACTTGAAATGATAATATTGTCTGTTTGCTGTTTCAAGACTGTGATATATTTTCCTAGTGGTTTGGTTTTCGAAATAAATAAGACTTAATTTTCTTCCAAAAAAAATAAATAAAATATTATTTCCATTTATTTCTTGGACTTTCCTGAAAAGCAAACCATTAGAGGAATAAACAAGATTAAGAAACAGTGGTCTTTTCATGAAGATGGCGCCGAAGCCAAAGCAAAGGCTTTGAAGGCCAAGAGAGCAATGTCCAAAGGTGTCCACAGCCACACACACACACAAAAGATCCAGACCAGAACACTGCGGCTCAGGAGGCAGCCCAAATATCCCCGGAAGAGCGCCCCTAGGAGAGAGCAAACTTGACCACTATGCCGTCATCAAATTCCCCCTCACCACCGAGTCAGCCATGAAGAAAATAGAAGACAACAACACACTGGTATTCATTGTGGATGTCAAGGCCAACAAGCACCAAATTAAACAGGCTTTGAGGAAGTTCTCTGACATGGACAGGCTAGAGTCAACACTCTGCTCAGGCCTGATGGAGAGAAGAAGGCATATGTTCAACTGGCTCCTGACTATGATGCTTTGGATGGTGCCTATGAAACTGGGCTCATCTATCTAAACTGAGTCCAACTGGCTAATTCCAAATATAAAAGTTTTCACCATAAAAAAAAGAAACAGTGTATCAACTGCTCTTCTAGAGTGAGCTACAATTGTTCAGACAGATGCTACTACTTAACACAAGGAGTTAACACTGTAATCTACATGTACCTTTATAATCCGACACCACAGAATCTACCCTTTTGATTGGAAAACTTTTCGTTTCTTAGAATTACTTTCTTTGCTATTTCTCAATTATTCTTGTTAATACTACATAAAAATTTGGTAGCTACAAATAGTCAGTTCATAAGAACTTCACTTGTTTTTGCTTTTTTGGGAAAATGGAACATTATAAAGAGATATAGATTAATTAAAAATGTAAATAGGACTTTGCAGAAATAAAAAATACTGAAAATTTTAAAATAGAGATTAACAATCACATTCTCAGTAAAACAATTTCACAAATGTCTTTTAAAAGGTCTGTTCAGGGACTTCCCTGGAAGTCCAGTGGTTAAGAATCTGCCTTGCAATGCAGGGGGCTTAGGTTCAATCCCTGGTCGGGGAACTTCCACATGTCCCATGGTGTGGCCAAGAAAAAAAAAGATCCCACATGCCTTGGAGCAACTAAGCCTGCACAGCACAGCCAGAGAGTCCATGAGCCACAACTAAAGATTCCACTTGCTGCAACTAGGACCCAACGCAGCCAAATAAAATAAGTATTAAAAAAAGAATAAAATCAGAAGGTCTGTTTAGTAAAAGTTACACTTGCAAAAAGATTACTTAATTTTAAACACATATAATGAACATCTAACATTAACTAAGGGTAAAGACAAAAATGAAACTAATTTTCCATTTCAAGAAAAACTGTGACCTCCTCCTCCTGGTTAAACAGTCCTCTGTTACACTAAGCAGCATGAATCAGCTTTGAAATAGAGGTGCGGCCTACTGATAAGCAAAAGTACTCTCAGGAAATATATTAGTGAGTTATAAAGGACAGGCCTCATCAAAGGCAATTCATCATCACTGACCATGACAAAATCTACACCTAGAAAAACGTAGCATGGTTTCTTCCTGGCGTTTTATATATATATATCACATTATGAGAAAATCCCCCAGAACAAAACATATATTTTAAAAGCTACAGTATTCAGTGACATGTCAAATCTTTCCAAAAAACAATTATGGCAGTAAACATTAACTCTGATGAAAATACTATTTATAAAATCTCCAAAAATAATTTAACCCAAAACTAAACATGTAAAGAAATGAAATTTCATATTTGTTGTCAACTTAACCTTTTAAAATAGCTATGTGATTGACACACATGAACAGATAAATGGGAATGACGAGAAGGAATTCACCGAGGAAATACAAACAGTTAATAAAAATGAAAATATATTCAGCCTGATTGCTAATAAGGAAAATGCCAATGTAAAGTGAGTTTTATTTTGATTTTTTTTTGCCTATCAGAATGGCTAAAAATTTGAGGTAAGAATCCACCTACCAATTCAGGGGACAGGGAGGGGTTCGATCCCTGGTCGGGAAGATTCTATGTGCCGAGGAGCAACTAAGCCCATGTGCCACAACTATTGAGCCTGTGCTCTAGAGCCTGGGAGCTACAACTACTGATCCACATGCCACAATTACTGAAGCCTGCACACTCTAGGGCCTGCAGACCACTACTAACGAGCCCCTGTGCTGCAACTAGTGAAGCCCAAGTGCCTGGAGCCTGTACAGCAACCAGAGAAAGCCTGCACGTGGCAGCAAAGACCCAGTGCAGCCACAAATAAATAAATGAATAAAAAACAGAGTAAAAGATTTAGTTTTGGGGGAAGAGAAAGGAGAAGAGGAAAGGCACTGATGGAAGGGTATAAGATGAGTACGTTCCAGAGACCTAAAGTACAGCATGATGACTATAGTTAATAACAAAGTACTGCATACTTGAAATCTGCTGAGTAGATCTGTGAACCATTCCATATTTTTACATATCATATATTAATGGACATATAGGGAATTTAGAAAAATGGTACCAACAATACTACATGCAGGGCAGCAAAGGAGACAGAGACATAAAGAACAGGCTTTTGGACTCAGTGGGAGAAGGAGAGGGTGGGATGATTTGAGAAAACAGCATTGAAACATATTCACTGTGTGACCCATAGACAGCAGCCCACCAGGCTCCCCCGTGCCTGGGATTTTCCAGGCAAGAACACTGGAGTGGGGTGCCATTTCCTTCTCCAATGCATGAAAGTGAAAAGGGAAAGTGAAGTCGCTCAGTTGTGTCTGACCTTTAGCGACCCCATGGACTGCAGCCTTCCAGGCTCCTCTGTCCCTGGGATTTTCCAGGCAAGATTATATATGACACAGGGAACCTAAAGTCAGTGCTCTGTGACAACCTGGAGGGATGTGGCGGCGAGGGAGGTGAGAGGAGGTTTCAGGAGGGAGGGGACACATGTATGCCTATGGCCGATTCATGTTGCTGTACGGCAAAAACCATCACAATATTATAATTATCCTCCAATTAAAATAAATAAAATTAAGGAGTTCCCTGCTGGCCCAGTGGTTAGAATTCCAGGCTGTCACTGCTGTGGCCTGGTTTCAATCCCTGGCAGGAAAACTACCGCAAACTGTGCAGCGTGGCCAAAAAAAGGAAATAAAAAAAAAACTTAGACAACGAAGCTCTATATAAATGTTCATATCTGCTGATCCAGTGATTTCATTCTTTTTTAACATTTATTTTTATTGCAGTATAGTTGAATTACAATGCTGTATTACTGCTATACAGCAAAGTGACTCAGCTATATATACATACATACACACACATTATTTTTCATATTCTTTTCCACTATCATTTATCATAGGATAGTAAATGTAGCAGTAATTTCATTTTAAAAGAAGAAAGTAACATGTGCAAACCTTGTGTGGCAGCATTAAGACTAATGGTTAAATAATTTGAGACCAATAACAAAGGAATCCTTAGCTCAGTTGTTAACTTTTTTTTGGAGGGGGGCAGGGCATGACTCAGGGCTCGCAGGACCTTAGTTTCCCCACCAGGGATAGAACCTGGGCTGATGGCAGTGAAAGTGCCAAGTCCTAATCACTAGACCACCAGGGAATCCCCCTTAGTTCAGTTTATTTTCATAAACAGTCGCTGTTCAGTGGGGAGAATAAAGAGGTAAATAAGCTACAGAGGGAAAAGTGCCCTGCAGAGACATGGACAAAGTGCTTTGCGATCACTCAAGGTAAAGATGAATCATTAACCTTTTCTGCCAGTTTCGGACACTGTATTTCCAACCTAAGTACAAAGAAGAGAGTAAGCAGCTGGGTAGACAGAATCAAGTATTCTGGTTATCTGCTAGATGAGACTTGAAGGGTCATGTGGGCTCAGACAGTTCTCTCTAAGAGATGATGTTGAGTTCCATCAGAATCAGCCCTCCACAAAGGAAACAAACAACCTATGCAATGTAATTAAGTTATGTCAGATAATCATAAAATTGCTATTTACCCTTAAAACACAGTCAAGGGCTAGTTTAAAAATACTCCTGGAAATGTGGATAACAAGTTCACATTTGAGAGAATAAATACAGAGAATATTTAACAATGGAGGCTGTTTTATTAAGTCACAGATTTGATTCAAGATAAAATTTGATTTTAAATGTACACTTGAAAAAAATCCAGTAACATCACATACTACAAATAAATTTCTAAATGCAATGCACTGACAGTATGTACCCTTGAAGTACCCTGGAACTGAAGGGTGCACTTTAAACCAGAGTTTACTCCCTTGTACAGCACTGATCACAGTATTAATCCTTTTCCTTGCCAGGGATAATCATATCTTTTCTCATATTTACTAAACACTCTACAGTTTACAAAGATTTCTCACATGCATTATCCTGATACTTTTGAAGAAATGGTTACTAGCTCCATTTTATAAATGAGGAAACTAAAGGTCAGCTCACATCTAGGAAGTGATGGAGCTGAAATTAGGATTTAGGTTTTCAGACTCCAAAGATAGTAAATACATTACTTTGAATAAATGTCAGAACTTTCGGACTGTAAAAACAAAGATCTAGTACTTTAAATATAATAGAGAAGTTAAACTGAAAACTAAGCTTGAATCTGAAAGCTGTGTGGTTTCAACCACCTCTTCCCTAAAAAAAAAAATCAATCACTAGACACACTTCCTCTCTTAAAACTCCTCGGAATACCATAGAAGTCCTAGAATTTGAGAAGCCAACTAATCCAGACCCTTACAGAGATGAGAAAATTGAAGCACAAGACATGTGACTTGCTCTGAGTCTCCCATTACAACATAGTGTGTCGTCTTCTCAGGCCCACATCAACAGAATTCAAAAACATCTGTGAATTGGTGGAGACAGAACGGATAGCTGACTGGCTAATCTGTCCAACCTCAGTAGGGCCCTGAGGTTCGACAGCCCTTTTGCTCATCTGCTCATCTCTGGTGGCTCGTTTACTTTTTCCATGATTGCTACTCCAAACTTTTAACACTCTTTGGAGTGGCTTGCTTCAGGGTCGGAGGCACTGACTGCAGCAGTGCTGTGTGGGACCTTTTGAAGGAGGTCACTATTATCTTCATTACCTCTACCATAGTTTGGCCTCAGGTCAAGCAACAGAGAAATAACACAGCTTCGCCCATCAACAGAAAATTGGATTAAAGATTTACTGAACATGGCCCCGCCCATCAGAACAAGACCCAGTTTCCCTCTCAGTCAGTCTCTCCCATCAGGAAGCTTCCATAAGCCTCTAATCCTTCTCCATCAGAGGGCAGACACGATGAAAACCACAGTCACAGAAAACTACCCAATCTGATCACAGGGACCACAGCCTTGTCTAGCTCAAAGAAACTATGAGCCATGCTGTATAGGGCCACCCAAGACAGACAGGTCATAGCAGAGAGTTCTGACAAAACGTGGTCGACTGGAGAAGGGAATGGCAAACCACTTCAGTATTCTTGCCTTGAGAACCCCATGAACAGAATGAAAAGGCAAAAAGGTATGACACTGAAAGATGAACTCCCCAGGTTGGTAGGTGCCCAATATGATACTCAAGAAGAGTGGAGAAATAACTCCAGAAAGAATGAAGAGACGGAGCCAAAACAAAAACAACATCCAGTTGTGGATGTGATTGGTGATGGAAGTAAAGTCTGATGCTGTAAAAAGCAATACTGCATAGGAACCTGGAACGTTAGGTCCATGAATCAAGGCGAACTGGAAATGGTCAAACGGTAGATGGCAAGAGTGAATATCAACATTCTAGGAATCAGTGACTAAAATGGACTGGAGTGGGTGAATTTAACTCAGATGACCATTATATCTACTACTGTGGGCGGGAATCCCTTAGAAGAAATGGAGTAGCCATCATAGTCAACAAAAGAGTCCAAAATGCAGTACTTGGATGCAATCTCAAAAATGACAGAATGATCTCTGTTCATTTCCAAGGCAAACCATTCAATATCTCTGTAATCCAAGTCTATGCCCCGACCAGTAATGCTGAAGAAGCTGAAGTTGAATAGTTCTATGAAGACCCATAAGACCTTCTAGAACTAACATCCAAAACAGATGTCCTCTTCATTATAGGGGACTGGAATGCAAAAGTAGGAAGTCAAGAGCTACCTGGAGTAATAGGCAAATTTGGCCTTGGAGTACAAGATAAGCAAGTCAAAGGCTAATAGAGTTTCACCAAGGGAACACACCGGTCATAGCAAACACTCTCTTCCAACAACACAAGAGAAGACTCTATACATGGACATCACCAGATGGTCAATACCAAATCAGATTGTTTATATTCTTTGCAGCCAAAGATGGAGAAGCTCTATACAGTCAGATAAAAAAGACCAGGAACTGACTGTGGCTCAGATCATGAACTCCTTATTGCCAAATTCAGACGTATATTGAAGAAAGTAGGGAAAACCACTAGACCATTCAGGTATGACCTAAATCAAATCCCTACGATTGTACAGTGGAAGTGAGAAATAGATTCAAGGGATTAGATCTGATAGACAGAGTGCCTGATAAACTATAGATGGAAGTTCGTGACATTGTATAGGAGACAGTGATCAAGACCATCCCCAAGAAAAAGAAATGCAAAAAGGCAAAATGGTTGTCAGACAAGACCTTACAAATAGCTGAGAAAAGAAGAGAAGCTAAAGGCAAAGGAGAAAGGGAAAGATACACCTATTTGAATGCAGAGTTCCAAAGAATAGCAAGGAGAGATAAGAAAGCCCTTCTCAGTGATCAATGCAAAGAAATAGAGGAAAACAATAGAATGGGAAAGACTAGAGATCTCTTCAAGAAAATCAGAGATACCAAGGGAACAGTTCATGCAAAGATGAGCACAATAAAGGACAGAAATTGGTGTGGACCTAACAGAAGCAGAAGATTTTAAGAAGATGTGGCAAGTATACACAGAAGAACTATCCAAAAACAACTTCATGACCCAGATAACCATGATGGTGTGATCACTCACCTAGAGCCAGACATCCTGGAATGTGAAGTCAAGTGGGCCTTAGGAAGCATCACTATGAACAAAGCTAGTGGAGGTGATGGAATTCCAGTTGAGCTATTTCAAATCCTAAAAGATGATGCTATTAAAGTGCTGCACTCAATAAGCCAGCAAGTCTGGAAAACTCAGCAGTGGCCACGGGACTGGAAAAGGTTAGTTTTCATTCCAATCCCAAAGAAAGGCAATGCCAAAGAATGCTCAAACTACCACACAATTGCACTCATCTCATATACTAGCAAAGTAATACTCAAAATTCTACAAGTCAGGCTTCAACAGTGTAAACCGTGAACTTCCAGCAGTACATGAACTATGAACTTCCAGATGTTCAAGCTGGATTTAGAAAAGGCAGAGGAACCAGAGATCAAACTTCTAACATCCGCTGGATCATAGAAACAGCAAGAGTTCCAGAAAAACATCTACTTTTGCTTTATTGACTATACAAAAGCCTTAGACTGTGTGAATCACAACAAACTGGATAATTCTGAAAGAGATGGGAATACCAGCCCACCTGATCTGTCTCCTGAGAAATGTGAATGCAGGTCAAGAAGAACAGCTAAAACTGGACATGGAACAACAGACTGGTTCCAAATCAGGAAAGGAGTATGTCAAGGCTGTTTATTGTCACCCTGCTTATTTAACTTATATGCAGAGTACATCATGTGAAATGCCAGGCTGGAAGAAGCACAAGCTGGAATCAAGATTGCTGGGAGAAATATCAATAACCTCAGATACGTGGATGACACCACCATCATGGCAGAAAGTGAAGAACTAAAGAGCCTCTTGATGAAAGTGAAAGAGGAGAGTGAAGAAGTTGGCTTAAAGCTCAACATTCAGAAAACTAAGATCATGGCATCTGGTCCCATCACTTCATGGGAAATAGATAGGGAAACAATGGAAACAGTGACAGACTTAATTTTGGGGGCTCCAAAATCACTGCAGATGGTGATTGCAGCCATGAAATTAAAAGACGCTTGCTCCTTGGAAGAAAAGCTATGACCAACCTAAACAGAGTGTTAAAAAGCAGAGACATTTCTTTGCATACAAAGGTCCGTCTAGTCAAAACTATGGTTTTTCCAGTAGTCATGTATGGATGTGAGAGTTGAACCACAAAGAAGGCTGAGCATCGAAGAATTGATGCTTTTGAACTGTGGTGTTGGAGAAGACTTGAGAGTCCCCTGGACTGCAAGGAGATCCAGCCAGTCCATCCTAAAGGAAATCAATCCTGAATATTCATTGGAAGGACTGATGCTGAAGCTGAAACTCCAATACTTTGGCCACCTGATGCAAAGAAGACTCTGATGCTGGGAAAGATTGAAGGCGGGAGGACAAGGGGATGACAGAGGATGAGATAGTTGGATGGCATCACCAACTCCATGGACATGAGTTTGAGCAGGCTCCAGGAGTTGGTGATAGACAGGGAAGCCTGGTGTGCTGCAGCCCATGGGGTCACAAAGAGTTGGACACAACTGAGTGACTGAACTGAACTGGAGTCCTCTAGCCCACTCTATCCTTTGACTCCGCAGATAACTTAACTCATTCATTCCGAAAGGAAAATATTAAAAAAAGAAGAAATCATAAAGCATTAACAGACCCTATAAGGAAGAAATTATTAAACTTTGAAGTAAATATATATCTGGGTTCCAGATTTCTTCAGTTCCACAAAGATGTCTTTGGGAAATTTAATCTCTCTGAGCCATACCTCCCTTCAGCTGTCAAATGGGAATATCCAATCAAGCTATGGGCTTCCCAGGTGGCGCTGGTGGGAAAGAACCCACCTGTCAATGCAGGAGACACACGAGACATGGGCTCCATCTCTGAGTCAGGAAGATCCCTTGGAGGAGAGCACGACAGCCAACTCTAGTATTCTTGCCTGGAGAATCCCACGGACAGAGGAGCCTGGAGGGCTACAGTCCACAGGGTCAGAAAGAGTCAGACGTGACTCAGCACGCACGCAAGCTATAGAATTTTTGTAAAATTAAACGAAATAGCACACAGAAAAGTACCTACATCACTGTCTGGGTACAAAACAGGCTGATGGGAAGACTTCCCTGGCAGTCCAGTGGTTAAGACTTTTTCTTCCAGTGTAGTGAGTCCAGGTTCAATCCCTGGCTGGGGAGATGAGATCCCAGGTGTCTCTCAGCCAAAAAAAAAAAAAAAGAACCAAAAACAGAAACAATTTTGTAACGAATTAAAAATCAGCTGTTGGTAACCCACTCCAAATTCAACTTCCACCTTGATCATTTCCAAATATATCTTCTTCCATCCTTTCTTCATGTTTCCTTTTCAAGGATCACCTCTCTATGAGCTTTGATTTTATCTCTTCCCAAGGTTTCTCTATTCTCTTCCTTTTCTTGTGTGTAGAACTTCAATACCTGCTTCTCTGCTGGCTCCTTTTCTTTTCCTTAAGCATGTCAAGTCTCTCTCATCCTTTAAAATCAAAACAAAACCGAAAAAAAACAAAAGCCCGCAATCCTACCTCCTATTTAGCACTTATTCTAAATATGCTCCTAAACCCTCTAAACTATCCTGAAAATAGCAAACAATTACCTGTCAAAACAGATCAGATTATATCAATTTCCTGCTAATAAACTTTTGATGGTTTAGCAATTCATTAATCATAAAGGCTAACGTCATTTTTTTTTTTTTTGGCCAAGCCTTTGCACGATTTTCAGGATCTTAGTTCCCTGACCAGAGATTGAACCCAGGCCACAGCACCGAAAGTGCTAAACCCTAACCACTGAGCCACCAGGGAAGTCCCATAGCCTGAAGTCTTCAACAAGCATTCAGAATCGTTCTCAGTATCCAGCCATCAACTGTTCCTTTCACCAGCCATTGCACTTTTCAACTCTCAGTCCCACTGGTCCAGAGATTCCTAAGAACTGCATAACTTTCTAGAATGATGTGCATATGCTTGCTCATATGCATTTTTCTGGGATGAAAAATCTATTGCTATTCTCGAATTTTCTAGATGGGGAGGAGTATCTGAATTAAAAAAAAAAAGAAAGTAAAAACCAACTGTAATTACCTTTAGCCATATCAGACACACACCTTATACTTTAGCATCTCCATTCCTATGCTCAAACTGCCCCCTCTGGCTGGAATAACTTTTAACAGTAACTTTTCTTATTAATCCTTCCAGAACAAGCGCAAAAAAAAAAAAAAAAAATTACTTCCTGTCTAATGCCTTCTTTCACTGTCTACCAGAACAGAATCATTCAGTCCCTTATCGCATCAATATAGCACACCCCTATTTAACACTCACCAGACTACTAGGTGCTGTAATGTTGTGAGCTTTAAGGCAGAAGCTATACCTTCACATCTTTGTACTGCTGGGACAGAACCCCAGTCCAAGCACATGATAGGCAAAACAAAAATATCTGCTGAGTAAAAGATCCATTTTGGCACTCAACTGTTGTCTATTTTTGTTACTCATTCACTCATTCACCAAACATTTATGAAGTTCCAGTGCAATACCTAAGCCATGTGCTAAGCAGTAAGGATGTAGACTAGGGCATGGCACCTGACATTAAGCCAGTAAGATTAATAACTGTTAACAATATAGAAGAATAACGGTCTTATTTGATCGTGCTGTTTAAAAAGGCCTACATGAAGACTTATGGTAGCCCTGGGTGAAGACGTGTCTAACAGTCACAGAAGGTTTACCAATGGGACGTCAGGTTCTCTCAGAACAGAGAATCCAGCCATTCTGTCTTTTCTTTACAAACAACTTTCCCCCAATGTTCCTTTTCTAATAGTAGTAACAATAACTTACCACAGGAATGTGGAAAGGTACAATGTAACCAAATTTTTATCCTACTTGATTCTGGAAACAATTCAAACTAGGTAGAAAAGGAATCATTACACCCATGGTAAAGATGAGAAAACTAAAGATCAAAGAGCTTCCTGCTCAAAACTGCACACTAAATAAGAGAGGATTTATTTAATATTTATTCACAGTCTTACTACTACATTCTCACCACCACCACCTCCACATCTCCGCCCAATCCACCCCTAATCAGTTTGTAAGCCTCAAAGAAAAAAGATTTTTGTTCTCATTGCTTTCTTCTCAGGCACTACAAAAAAGCTTAAAACACAACAGGCTCTCAATAAATATTCATTGACTGAATTGATTTGAAACAGAGTAGACCAACACCAAAAAACACAAGGTAAAAAAACTCCTTTCCATTATGATGGTTTCATAAAAGAGAGATTTAAAACAGGCTTCTACTAGTTAGAAAGGCTAGACTAATTGTATTGACTCAATTCCACTGGCATGTAATGCATTTTATCTAAGAAGAATTTAAGGAGGTGAAGTAGGTTTCTATTTCTGATGTCACATTCATGGCATGTACTGACATAAACCCAAGGCTTAAACTGCAAGTCTGAAACTGATCAAAAGTTTTTATTAAGAGCAAAAACTAAGAAAGCACGTTCTTGAGTCTTGACTCTTTGACTAGAAAAATATCTGAATGTCAGTCTTTCTTCAACAGCCAAAGCTGCTGTAAATATGTTCTCCAAAATACTTCTTAATATGTCTTTAAGCAAAGATTAGTCAAAATCTTTTAGTAAATAAAACTTTGAATAACCATCAGTCAAAACCACAGCTCAATAACTCACCATCCTTCCCCACCTCCAGGGCCCCATAAAACTGCCATTCTGCCTAGGCACAAGGATCCCAGCAGACCATAAGACAGGGTGACGGAAGCAATGTTCAGCATGTCTTTTCAGTATGACATTGTTTGTGATCCTAGAAACTCCATTTCCTTATAAATCAGATGCTCCAAATGAAAATATTTCCATTATTTTTCTCCGATATTTAAATTTCAGCAAATCACAAGCTGTTGGCGGTGTTATGATAAATAACTGCAATAGGTATGAGGTAATGCCAAAGAATGCTCAAACTACTGCACAATTGCACTCATCTCACACGCTAGTAAAAGTAATGCTCAAAATTCCCCAAGTCAGTCTTCAGCAATATGTGAACCGTAAACTTCCAGATGTTCAAGCTGGTTCTCGAAAAGGCAGAGGAACCAGAGATCAAATTGCCAACATCTGCTGGATCATCAAAAAAGCAAGAGAGTTCCAGAAAAACATCTATTTCTGCTTTATTGACTATGCTAAAGCCTTTGACTGTGTGGATCACAATCAACTGTGGAAAATTCTGAAAGAGATGGGAATACCAGACCACCTGACCTGCCTCTTGAGAAACCTGTATGCAGGTCAGGAAGCAGCAGTTAGAACTGGACATGGAACAGACTGGTTCCAAATAGGAAAAGGAGTATGTCAAGGCTGTATATTGTCACCCTGCTTATTTAACTTATATGCAGAGAATATCATGAGAAACGCTGGGCTGGAAGAAGCACAAGCTGGAATCAAGATTGCTGGGAGAAATATCAATAACCTCAGATATGCAGATGACACCACTCTTATGGCAGAAAGTGAAGAAGAACTAAAGAGCCTCTTGATGAAAGTGAAAAGAAGAGAGTGAAAAAGTTGGCTTAAAGCTCAACATTCAGAAAACTAAGATCACGGCATCCAGTCCCATCACTTCATGCCAAATAGATGGGGAAACAGTGGAAACTGTGGCTGACTTTATTTTTTGGGTTCCAAAATCACTGCGGATGGTGATTGCAGCCATGAAATTAAAAGACGCTTGCTCCTTGGAAGGAAAGTTATGACCAACCTAGACAGCGTATTAAAAAACAGAGACACTACTTTGCCAACAAAGGTCCGTCTAGTCAAGGTTATGGTTTTTCCAGTAGTCAGAAGTGGACTCTGGACTTCCACTGCAGAAGGCATGGGTTTGAGCCCTGGTAGGGGAGAAGGCAAGGGCAACCCACTCCAGTACTCTTGCCTGGCAAATCCCATGGACAGAGGAACCTGGTAGGCTGCAGTCCATGGGGTCACTAAGAGTCGGACATGACTGAGCGATTTCACTTTCCCTTTTCACTTTCATGCACTGGAGAAGAAAATGGCACCCCACTCCAGTGTTCTTGCCTGGAGAATCCCAGGGACAGGGGAGCCTGGTGGGCTGCCGTCTCATGGGGTCGCACAGAGTCGGACATGACTGAAGTGACTTAGCAGCAGGGGAACTAAATCTTGCAGGCCAGGTGGGAGGCTTCAAAAAAGGTACTGATAGCACTGTCATGTTTGAACAAATAATTAACAGTCAAGTTCTAGAATAATTCTGTGGATGCTTCTTCAAAGCAGAGTCAGAAAAACGCAATCTCCACTCATTGACAGATTACAAATCGAATATTTCCTATTTTCAGTAATCAGGTATGGATGTGAGAGTTGGGCCATAAAGCAGGTTAAGCTCTGAAGAATTGATGCTTTCAAACTGGGGTGCTGGAGGAAACTATTGAGAGTCCCTTGGACAGCAAGGAGATCAAACCAGTCAATCTTAAAGGAAATCAACCCTGAATATTCATTGGAAGGACTGATGCTGAAGCTGAAGATGCAATACTCTGGCCACCTGATGCGAAGAGCCAACTCATTGGAAAAGACCCTGATGCTGGGAAAGACTGAAGGCAGGAGGAAAAGGGGACGACTGAGGACAAGATGGCTGGATAACATCACCAGCTCAATGGACATGAATTTGAGCAAACTCTGGAAGATAGTAAAGGACAGGAAAGCCTGGCGTGCTGCACTCCAAGGGGTCGCAAAGAGTCCGACCAACTGGATTTAGGGACTGAACAACAACAAACCCCTACACAATATCAGTAACACAATTTGGGATTCTCAGCAGTAAATCACTTCTATTATGAGTTAGTTTTCTAGAAGCCACTAGGTTTTTGGTTTCTCTATAAGTCAAGTCCTTCTACTAATGGACGTCTGCTTTCAACTTTTGTTTTAAGCAGAAGTAAAACATGGATTTGAGGGGAATAGAGGGCGGTCGGATGAACTACTGTAGACATTTTTTTGCGTGCTGTGATAGAGGCTGCTCGTTGCCCTAGAAATCACTTTCTCTCCTCCGAGATTCTAGAGGTATGTGAACTACCATTCTGGCCATTCGCATAGGTTCTGTGATTTCCTCGATCACGGCCGCGACCCATACAGACAGAGCAGCAAATCCGATTCTTTCCCGGTTTCTCTGGGAGCGGGGCTAGCTTCTTTCCCATAGGCCCATCCCCCTATCGAGAAAAATGCCTGGAGGAGATTAGTGTCGTGAAGCCACCCGGGGCTGACGTTTAAGAGTTGGACAATAAACTCGAGGTTTTCGGCAGAAACTCCGTCTGCCTCGCCTGTGCTCCGAAGCCTTCGAGCTGCCCAGCTGGGATGCAGAGGTATGAGGGAGGGCAGGTTTGAAAAATGGACTTCGACCTGATCTGGTTACAGTGACCGGATTCCCAGGGACCGGCCCCCATCAGGGAATGGCCCGGAGGGCTCCCCCGAGGAGGTGACTCGAC
>NW_011495069.1:10486587-10496032 GCF_000754665.1 Bison bison bison | reverse complement strand
GGGCCCCGCCAAGTCGGTGGGCGGAGAGGGCAAGCCCGCGCGGGGCAAGCCGCAGGCGGAGAAGCCACGGGGAACGGTTGTGGGAGGGCGGAGGAGGAGGCGGCGGCCATCCCCCGCCCTGCCCTGGCTCGAAGCGACCCCGGCCCGGCCGTTACCCTGGCCCGCACCGCAAGCCCCTCGCGGAGCCGAGAACGCGGCCGGACCTACCGAGCACCCACAGGCCGACCCTGCGCACTTCCCGCTCACTTTCCTTTACTCGCCGAACTCACCCGGGGCGCCGCCGCCGCCTCTTCAGCCTCCACAGCAGTTTCCCCCGGAAATCCTGCCTGGCCTGCAGGCCGCCAGGCTGCAGCCTCAGGCTTCGGCCCCCAGGAGGGGGGAAAGGCAGCGGGCCGGACAGTGAGGGGTAGGAAGTGTCGCCGCGGGGCCTCATGGGACTTGTAGTCTCCGAGAGGAGCCGGCCACGGTAGGGGCCGGACAAAATGGCGGGAACCTCTCTCGGCCTTGGGCTGGTCGTTCCCATACGGCGTCTCGCAGCATGCCCCGCACTTTTCCTGGTCCGGAGGAGGACAAAGGCATTTGGACTTGGAAGGAGAGAGTTCAGTACTGGGCTCCAGGGAGTGCTCAGGGTGCAGGTGTGCTGTTACAGAAATCTGTCCGGCCCCTGTCCGGCTGAATTTCAATTATGAAGTGAAGTGAAGTCGCTCAGTCGTGTCCGACTCTTTGCGACCCCATGGACTGTAGCCTACCAGGTTTCTCCTTCCATGGGATTTTCCAGGCAGGAATAATCTTCCCAAAGTGGTGGCGGGTGGGGGTGGTGGTGGAGGGGTGTGAAGCAAAACTATTGAGGGTCAATTTGAAATGCAGTACACTTAAAATCAAGTTATCCTCAATTTTAGTGCATAAGGAAGAAACCCAGGATTCATTTTTATTATCTCCTTCAGCCGCTTAAGTCCAGTCATCCCAGTTCCTTATCAGTTTTCCCACTCCTGTCTAGGGGAACGCACCATCACCTTTCCAAATTTCTTTAGTTTCAGGCCTCCAGGCAGTGGACATCCTTCAAACACCTTCCTTCCCACTGCCAGAGGATCTTTGTAAATGCCAAACCCATTGTGTCACAAAAAAGTTAGACCTAAATGTAAAACTTTGAGCTACAAAACCTATAGAGTAAAATACAGGAGAAAATTCGTGTGACTTTCAAACACACAATAAAGGAAACAAACTGATAAACTGCACATCGTCAGAATTAACAGTTCTGCTCTTTAAAACACGGTTATGAAAATGAAAAGGCAAGCCAAAGACCTGGGTGAAATGGTAGCAAAACCTATAGCTAACAAAGGACCAGTATCTACAACACACAAAGAACTCTTTCAACTCAAGACAAACAGCCTAGTTCAAAAAGAAAAAAAGATTTAAGAGAGACACTTTATCAAAGATGATAAATGGATGGCAAATAAATGCATAAAAGATGTTAAGGAAATGCAAATTAAAACCGCAGTAAGGTAACATTATACACCCACTGAAATGGCTAACATTAAAAAGACTGGCAGTTATCAAGTGTTAGCAAGACTGTAGCGCAACGGGAATTCTCATTCATTGCTGGTGGGATTGTAAGATGATACAGCCACTCTGAGAAACAGTCTGGCAGTTTCTTTAAAAATTAAATATACATCTACCATATGGCCCAACCACTTACCTACGTTAGGTATTTACGCAAGAAAATGAAAGCGTACATCTGCAGAAAGACTTGAAGGTGAATGTTCACAGCAGCTTTATTTGTAACTAGCCAAAGACTAGAAACAACTCAAATGTCCTCCAAAAGGTAAATGGAAGGATTTCCCTGGTTGTCCAGTGGCTAAGACTCCATGCACCCAAATGCAGAGGGTCCAGGTTCAATCCCCCGTCAGGGAACTAGATCTAACATGTTACAGCTAAGAGTTCTCATCTGCAACTGAAAGATCCTGAGTGCCACAACCAAGACGAGGCACAGCCAAGTAAATACATGTTTATTTTAAAGTGGGCATTTCCCTGGTGGTACAGTGAATAAGAATCTCCCTGCCAATGCAGGGGAGACGGGTTCAATCCCTGGTCTGGGAAGATTCCATATACTGCAGAGCAACTAAAGCTGGATGCCACAACTACTGAGCCTACATCCTGCAGCTTCGGAAGCCTGTGAGCCTAGAGCCTGCATACAGCAACAAGAGACGGCCTGGTAATGAGAAGCCCTCGCGCCGCGACTGGAGAGTACCTCGCTTTTCTGCAACAGAGAAAAGCCAGCACAGCAACAAAGACTCAGCACAACCAAAACATAAATAAATAAATGTATAATAAAAAAGTAAATGAATATTTATACAATGGAATACTCTTCAGTAATAAAAAGAAATGAGCTACTAATACATATGATTTAATGATGAATCTTAAAATAATTACTGAGTGAAAGAAGTCAGACATAAAAGAGTATATCTGATATGGTTACATTTACATAAATTCTAGGAATTATCCTGAAAAAAAGCAGAATAGGTGGTTGCCTGGGGCCAAAGAAGCAGGAGCACAACAGGGTGGGATAATAAAGGAATTGAGGAAACTTTTGGGGTGACAGGTGTTGACGAAAAAAAAATGCACAACATAAAAGTTGATAGTAATGTTTTATTTGGTGGATAAAACTGAAGACTTAACCCTGGGACACAATATCTCAGATAACTCAGACTGTGCTGAAGCAGCAAGGAGGGAGCCAGGATATGCAGGAGTTTTTGCAACAAAGACTGAGTAATGGGAACATGAAAAGCTTCAGTTCAGTTCAATTCAGTTCAGTCGCTCAGTTGTGCCCAACTCTTTGCAACCCCACGGGCTGCAACAACCCAGGCTTCCCTGTCCATCACCAACTCCTAGAGCTTGCTCAAATTCATATCCATCGAGTCAGTGATGCCATCCAACCATCTCATCATCTGTTGTCCCCTTCTCCTCCTGCCTTCAATCTTTTCCAGCATCAGGGTCTTTTCTAAGTCAGTTCTTCGCACCAGGTAGTCAAAGTATTGGAGATTCAGCTTCAGCCCTTTCAATGAATATTCAGGACTGATTTCCTTTAGGATTGACTGGGTTGATCTCCTTGCTGTCCAAATGACTCTCAAGAGTCTTCTGCAACACCATGGTTCAAAAGCATCAATTCTTCTGTGCTCTGCTTTCTTTATGGTTCAACTTTCTCATCTATACATGACTACTGGAAAAAAACATAGCTTTGACTAGATGAACCTTTGTCAGCAGAGTAATGTCTCTGCTTTTTAGTATGCTATCTAGGTTGGTCATAACTTTTCTTCCAAGGAGCAAGTGTCTTTTATGGCAGCAGTCACCATCTGCAGTGATTTTGGAGCCCAAGGAAAGAAAGTCTGTCACTGTTTCCATTGTTTCCCTATCTATTTGCCATAAAGTGATGGGACCAGATGCCATGATCTTAGTTTTCTGAATGTTGAGTTTTAAGCCATCTTTTTCACTCTCCTCTTTCACTTTCATCAAGAGGCTCTTTAGTTCCTCTTCGCTTTCTGCCATAAGGGTGGTTTCATCTGCATTTCTGAGGTTATTGATATTTCTCCTGGCAATCTTGATTCCAGGTTGTGCTTCATCCAGTCTGGCATTTAGCATGATTTACTCTGCATATAAGTTAAATAAGTAAGGTGACAATATACAGCCTTGACGTACTCCTTTCCCAATTGCAACCAGTCCATTATTCCATGTCCAGTTCTGTTGCTTCTTGACCTGCATACAGATTTCTCAGGAGGCAGGTCAGGTGGTCTGGTATTCCCATCTCTTTAAAAATTTTTCACAGTTTGTGGTGATCCACACAGTCAAAGGCTTTATCGTAGTCAAGAAATAATCAAGATTATTGTTAATTAAAGAAAACCAGATGTCCCAAGGAATTTAGTGGTTTTCTACATATGGGAAGATGAAAGAGTTTGGGCCCACTGAAATCATTTCTTTGATCAGCACTTCAGGTTTCTAGGGCTAGCATCCTGTGTTTTCTCATCCTGAGTTACCTCAGGGTGCTAGATGGCTGGCGGTCATCCTATCTCTATCTTGCGTTCCCTCGGGGCTTACCATCCGGGAGACTTGATGGCAGCAACATCCTTTGTTTAACTGATATGGCAGGCAATAGTTTTCATTCACACAGGTGTGTTACCTTTCTTGATTGTGGTTATGGTTTCAAAGGTATATAATGAATTTTAAATAAACCAAAACTGGGAATTCTGACTCTGGGGCTTTCACTGTATAGGGTGCAGGTTCAATCGCTGGTGGAGGAGCTGAGATCCCGTAAGCCTCACAGTGTTGGGGGAGGGGGTGGTGATAAAACAACTCATCAAACTGCATGCTTTAAATATATGCTGTTTATTGTTTGCCAATTATATGCCATTAAACCTGAAAAATAATACAATAAAAAATTGTTTTAAAAAAAGGAAAACTTCTTCAGTGGCTTCCCAGTACCCTAGGACAAAAGCAAAAGTCAGGAGATGTGGATTCAATCCCTAGGTTGGGAAGATCCCCTGGAGAAGGAAATGGCAACCCACTCCAGTATTCTTGCCTGGGAAATCCCATGGACAGAGGAGCCTAGCCGGCTACAGTCCATGGGATCACAAAGAGTCGGACGTGACTGAGCGACTAAGCGTACACAATAATGGTGGTAACAGTAATAGTAATAATGAAACTGCTACTTTTTCTTGAACATTTGCCAAGAACCAGAAATTTTACATATGTTGTAATTAGAATTTCCCCCAGAAAACCAAACCCAAGACAACGGCTAGTTGCTGATAATTTAGTTGGAACGTGACCTCAAGGATTTAATGTAAAAATAAAGAGTAAAATGGGGAAAGAAGAAAAGTCAACACAAAAATTCATTACCAAGATGTTCACTGCTGCCGGTGCCTGGGGCTAGATCCTACCAATGTCATCTGAGGATTTCCTAGAAAGCTTCTCAGTGTAATCAACCTGTCACAAAGAAGCATTTATCCGTTGACTCCCATCCCCCTCTGGTTAGGATGACCCAAGGGCATCAACTTTCCTCCCACTTCCAGGTAGGCTCCCACCAGTGTCTTAGGGAAGAGTTCCAGAACAGCTTGCAGAAGGAGCCAGGAGAGTTGAAGCCCCCACCCAACTGTTTTCTGCCGTTTGAGCTAGAATCTAAGGTCAGACTGAGATGACAGGAGGCAAAAGAGGTCCCACACCATCTGTTGCAAGACTCAGATTTGCCCATTCTCTACACTCGAATCCATTGTTATCATCTCATCTTCAGTCATAGCTGGCTACATTCTCACTGATGCTCATAATTCTTTGCAAAATGTTTGTTGTCCCATATGCCTTTTGTGCCCTTTAATACACTATAATCAACTATATGGATGATTCTCACAAATAATATTAAATGAAAGAAGCCAGACCAAGTAGTGTATACTTGTATAATTTCACATAAATAAAAAACGAAACAGGCAAAAATAGTCTGTTGAAAGCTGGGATAGCAGCTACCTTTCCAAGTGGAAAAGCAGTGTCTGGAAGATTGGGTGAGAGGAGATTTTCTAAATGCTAATGATATTCTGGGTTTTGATCTGTGTGCTGGTTACATGTGTATATTCAGTTTGTCAAAATTAATCAACAGGATGTGTATGCTTTTCTGCACATATATACTTCTGATAAAATTTTTAAGTGGGAGGTGGCCCAAGCAAGTCCTCTCTTGTCTTCTGAGTGGTGAATTAACAGTAAAGACTATTTTCAACTATTAGCATTTCTGGATTTGGGGCTTTGGGAAACTATTGGAGCATAATATTAATTTAACAGCACAAGCTTTGGCAACAGAGAGCTGTTCGGTCAGTTTCTATTTGGGTGCCGTCAGCCAAGTTATTTAAACCCAGAAAGATTCAGTCTCTACACTCCTGTTTCTATTCAGATCAAATAAATTTTTTAAAAAGAATTCAGTTTCCTCATTTTACAATAGGAAACATAATACTAACAGTACCTAATATATAGGTTGGTGAGAATTAAAGTAACATATATAAGGTACCAGCAAAATACCTGGTTAAAATAATAGTATCTATTTATTATTACACAGTACCAGCTCAAAAAAAAAAGTTATGATGAGTAATATTAGTTTTCATCTTTATATTTTTTTTAAGCTTCCAATTTTTCAGCAGGGAACACTGACTCAGGCTGCAGGTACAAGCTTGATCATTGTAGCAGTGTTAGAAATAAAGAAATAAAGAAAAAAATTGAGACAATCTACCTGGAGAATAGGCAAGTTAATTGTGATCTATCTGTAATCCAGAATACATCAAAACAGTTAAAATGAATAATCTAAAGCTAGTGGTTATCAATATGGATAAAACAAAATACTGAGGGGAAAAAAGCTGTAGGATAGATACATCTTGATACCTTGTGTATAAAATTTTTAAATGTGCCAAACAGCACTGTGTATTGTTTGTGTTCACAAATACATTGTCAAAATACAAAATCATATGTATAAATAAAATATTCAGGTAAGTGATTATTTTTAAACCCTGTTCTAGCACCTTAAAATTTTATTTATTTATTTTTGGCTGTGCTGGGTCTTAATTGATTGAATGTGCTTTCTCTAGTTTCGGAGAGCAGGGGCTACTCTGTAGTTGCTTTACTCAAGCCTCTCTTTCTCTTGTTTCAGAGGATGGGCTATAGAGCATGTAGCCATTTGTAGTTTCGGCACACGGGCTCAGTGGTTGTGGTGAGTGGGCTTAGCAGCCCTGAGGCATGTGGGATCTTCCCAGACCAGGGACTGAACCTATGTCCCTGTATTGGGAGGCAGATTCTTAACCACTGGACCACCAGAGAAGCCCTGGAAAGTGACTACCTCTTGATGAGAAAGGAAAGAGGTAGGTGAAAGGAAGAATACTTTGGGGCTTAAAACATGTCTCTGATTTTTTTTTTTCCTTGAAAAAACTGCAAGGAAATAAGGCAAAACGCTAAAATTTAACAAAGTTGATGAAAGGTACTTGAGTGTTACATAAAAGGCTGAAATATTTCAGCCTGCCTGAAATATTTCTCTATTAAAAAAAAAAAAGCTTAACCATTCAAAAGAATGAAATAATGGCACTTGCAGCAACATGGATGGATCCAGAGATTATTATCTTGAGTGAAGCAAGTCAGACAGTCACAATATCATGTGATGTTGCTTACGTATGGAATCTTAAAAAAAAAAAAAAACAGAAATAGACTCAGACTTAAGAGAACGAATTTATGGTTACAAGAGGGGAAGGAGGGCAGGGAGGGATAGATTAGGAGTTTAGGCTTGACGTGTCACACACTGCTATCTTTAAAATAGGTAACTGGGGAATTCCCTGGTGGTCCAGTGAACTGCAAGCTTCCACTGCAGGAGGTGCAGGTTCCATCCCTGGTTGGAGAACTAAGCTCCTGCAAACTCCCGCAAGGCACAGCCAAAAATAATAAATAAATACTACATACATATAGAGAGATACACACACACATACATATATACATGTTGTTGTTCACTCGCCAAGTCGTGTTCGACTCTTTTTGACCCCATGGACCACAGCACGCCAGGTTTCCCTATCCCTCACCATCTCTCAGAGTTTGCCCAAGTTCATGTCCATTAAATCGGTGGTGCCATCCAACCATTTCATCCTGTTGCCCTCTTCTGCTTTCAATTTCTCCCAGCATCATGAGTTGGCTCTTTGCATCAGGTGGCCAAAGTATTGGAGTTTCAGCCTCAGCATCAGTCCTTCCAATGAGTGTTCAAGGTTGATTGCCTTTAGGATTGACTGATTTGATCTCCTTGCTGTCCAAGGAGATCCATATATACATACATACATAAAATAGATAACCAACAAAGACCGATGGTATAGCTATTTACAAAAAAGCTGTTAATTAAAACAAAAACAAAAAAACATGGACTTCCTGGGTGGTTCAGTGGAAGACTGTGCTCCCAATGCAGAGGGCCCGGGTTCAATTCCTGGTTGGGGAACTAGATCCCACATGCTGCAACTAAGACCAAG
Organism: Bison bison bison; assembly: GCF_000754665.1. NCBI lineage: Eukaryota > Metazoa > Chordata > Mammalia > Artiodactyla > Bovidae > Bison > Bison bison. Next base: position 10,488,014 of record NW_011495069.1, on the reverse strand, counting down.
TGCAATCAAATAAAAATAAATAAATTTAATTATTTTTTAGAAAAGATGGGAGCAGATGAGTGTGCAAAATACTTTTAAAAAACATTTCTGGTAAGGAAAAACTATTTATTTATATCAATAAGTGCTGTTATGTCAACTTGAAATCAATGACTTTGGTGAGGAGGTGAAGTACGAGGTTTTGTCTTATTTTGTTCTTTCAGTTCAGTTCAGTTCAGTCTCTCAGTCGTGTCCGACTCTTTGCGACCCCATGAATCACAGCACGCCAGGCTTCCCTGTCCATCACCAACTCCCGGAGGTCACCCAAACTCACATCCATCCAGTCGGTGATGCCATCCAGCCATCTCATCCTCTGTTGTCCCCTTCTCCTCCTGCCCCCAATCCCTCCCAGCATCAGAGTCTTTTCCAATAAGTCAACTCTTCGCATGAGGTGGCCAAAGTACTGGAGTTTCAGCTTCAGCATCAGTCTTTCCAAAGAAATCCCAGGGCTGATCTCCTTCAGAATGGACTGGTTGGATCTCCTTGCAGTCCAAGGGACTCTCAAGAGTCTTCTCCAACACCACAGTTCAAAAGCATTAATTCTTCAGGGCTCAGATTTCTTCACAGTCCAACTTTCATATCCATACACAACCACTAGAAAAACCACAGCCTTGGCTAGATGGACCTTTGTTGGCAAAGTAATATCTCTGTTTTTGAATATGCTATCTAGGTTGGTCATAACTTTCCTTCCAAGGAGCAAGTGTCTCTTAATTTCATGGCTGCAGTCACCATCTGCAGTGATTTTGGAGCCCCCCAAAATAAATCCTGACATTGTTTCCACTGTTTCCCCATCTATTTCCCATGAAGTGATGGGACCAGATGCCATGATCCTCGTTTTCTGAATGTGGAGCTTTAAGCCAACTTTCTCACTCTCCTCTTTCACTTTCATCAAGAGGCTTTTTAGTTCCTCTTCACTTTCTGCCATAAGGGTGGTGTCATCTGTATATCTGAGGTTATTGATATTTCTCCCAGCAATCTTGATTCCAGCTTGTGCTTCCTCCAGCCCAGCATTTCTCATGATGTACTCTGCATAAAAGTTAAATAAGCAGGGTGACAATATACAGCCTTGACATACTCCTTTTCCTATTTGGAACCAATCTGTTGTTCCATGTCCAGTTCTAACTGTTGCTTCCTGACCTGCCTACAGGTTTCTCAAGAGGCAGGTCAGGTGGTCTGGTATTCCCATCTCTTTCAGAATTTTCCACAGTTGATTGTGATCCACACAGTCAAAGGCTTTGGCATAGTCAATAAAGCAGAAATAGATGTTTTTCTGGAACTCTCTTGCTTTTTTGATGATCCAGCAGATGTTGGCAATTTGATCTCTGGTTCCTCTGCCTTTTCTAAAATCAGCTTGAACATCTGGAAGTTCATGGTTCATGTATTGCTGAAGC
>NW_011495069.1:10423196-10486487 GCF_000754665.1 Bison bison bison | reverse complement strand
CCACTGCTGAGTTTTCCAAATTTGCTGGCATATTGAGTGCAGCACTTTCACAGCATCATCTTCCAGGATTTGAAATAGTTCAACTGGAATTCCATCACCTCCACTAGCTTTGTTCATAGTAATACTTTCTAAGGCCCACTTGACTTCACATTCCAGGATGTCTGGCTCTAAGTGAGTGATCACACCATCGTGATTATCTTGGTCATGAAGATCTTTTTTGTACAGTTCTTCTGTGTATTCTTGCCACCTCTTCTTAATATCTTCTGCTTCTGTTAGGTCCATACCATTTCTGTCCTTTATCGAGCCCATCTTTGCATGAAATGTCCCCTTGGTATCTCTAATTTTCTTGAAGAGATCTCTAGTCTTTCCCATTCTGTTATTTTCCTCTATTTCTTTGCATTGATCACTGAGGAAGGCTTTCTTTAAAAACATACAATGAATTTCTTGCACTTTGGTGTTCAGCTCTATGAGTCAAACACATAAATTCCTGTGTTTCCACTACCATAATAATCTAATTAAAAACTGTCCATCACCCCAAAATTTTCCTTTGTGCTGTCTTTTGTGGTCAACACCTTCTTCTCACCGAGCCTGTGGCATCTACTGATTTGTTTTCTGTTCCTATGATTTGGGTTTTCCAGAAAGGATTCTCTGAGGTGGGAAAATAGTGTGATTTGAATGTGATAGAGAAACTGATTCAATCTATAATGTGTGCTCTTTTGTGCTATTGAATTTTTCCTTAAATGTACACATTACTATGCCTTAAAAATAACAACAAAATAAGATTTTTGCAAAAGAAAAAGCTAAGATCTCAGAAGGGGATGACAGAGGATGAGATGGTTGGATGGCATCACCGACTCAATGGATGTGAATTTGAGTAAGCTCCAGGAGTTGGTGATGGATAGGGAAGCCCAGCTGCAGTCCATGGGGTCGCAAAGAGTTGGACACGACTGAGCGACTGAACTGAACTGAACTGAACTGAAGATCTCAGAAAGTGTTGGGGACCACTGAAAACCAGTTCCACCTAACACAGTTTAAACTCCCCACTGGGCGGAATGACTTCACCTTAGTTTCAGATCCTGAGATCTTTTCTTTCACAAACTGTGAAAGGCTACCAAAGCCTTGGTAGTCCTTTATGGGCTGAGAACCAGGTCCAATTAATTGGCAAAGAATTTACTGGGCCAATCAGAGAACAATATGCAAATAAATAAAAACTATTAAACTTCCTCACCCTTGCTTTGGACTTTGCAGAATTGAGGCTGTGAATGTTGCTGCCCCCTGCTGGCCACATCTCTCAACAGCAGATGCATTGAACTAAAAGGATCCCACTTCAATTAAGACCTCTGTGGGACTCTGGATTAGAGAAACAGGACTTAAAATAAATTTTACTCTTTGCTGGTCAGACCACTGCTCTGACACAAACATAAGCTGATAATTATTGTTGTTAAGTCACTAAGTCATGTCCAACTCTTTGCGACCCACTGGACTCCAGCATGCCAGGCTTCCCTGTCCTTTTTCACTGTCTCCCAGAGTTTTCTCAAACTCATGTCCATTGAGTTGGTGATGCCATCCAGTTGTCTCATCCTCTGTTGTCCCATTCTCCTGCTTCCCTCAATCTGCCAAAGTATCAGGATCTTTTCCAATGAGTCAGCTTTTCGCATCAGGTGGCCAAATTTATAGGAGCTTCAGCTTCAGCATCAGTCCTTCCAATGAATATTCAGGGTTGATTTCCTTTAGGACTGACTGATTTGATCTCCCTACTGTCCATTATATCTACTACTGTGGGCAAGAATCCATTAGAAGAAATGGAGTAGCCCTCATAGTCAACAAAAGCATCCGAAATGCAGAACTTGGGTGCAATCTCAAAGATGACAGAATGATCTCAGTTCGTTTCCAAGGCAAACCATTCAATATCTCAGTAACCAAAGTCTATGCCCCAGTCACTAAGGTTGAAGAAGTTGAAGTTGAAAGATTCTATGAAGACCTACAAGATCTTTTAGAACTAACACCAAAAAAATAAAGATGTCATTTTCATCACAGGGGAGTGGAATGCAAAAGGAGGAAGTGAAGAGCTACCTGGAGTAACAGGCAAGTTTGACTTGGCAAACAGGCAAGTTTGCCAAGTAACAGGCAAGCTACCTGGAGTAACAGGCAAGTACAAAATGAAGCAGGGCAAAGACTAACAAGAGTTTTGCCAAGAGAATGCACTGGTCATAGAAAACACCCTCTTCCAACAACACAAGAGACTACTCTACACATGGACATCCCCAGAGAGTCAATACCAAAATCAGATTGATTATATTCTTTGCAGCCAAAGATGGAGAAACTCTATACAGTCAGCATAAACAAGACCAGGAGCTGACTGTGGCTCAGATCATAAACTCCTTATTGCCAAATTCAGACTTATATTGAAGAAAGCAGGGAAGACAACTAGACCATTCAGGTATGATCTAAATCAAAGCCCTTATGATTATACAGTGAAGTGAGAAATAGATTCAAGGGATTTGATCCGACAGACACAGTACCTGAGGAACTTCGGAGGTTTGTAACATGGTTCCGGAGGTGGTGATCAAAACCATCCCCAAGAAAAAGAGATGCAAAAGGCAAAAGAGTTGTCTGAGGAGGCCTTAAAAAAAGCTGAGAAAAGAAGACAAGCTAAAGGCAAAGGAAAAAAGGAAAGATATACCCATCTGAGTGCAGGATTCTAAAGAATAGCAAGGAGAGATAAGACAGCCTTCCTTAGTGACCAATGCAAAGAAATAGAGGAAAACAATTGAATGGGAAAGACTAGAGATCTCTTCAAGAAAATTAGAGATACCAAGGGAATATTTCATGCAAAGGTGGGCACAATAAAGGACAGAAATGGTATGGACCTAACAGAAGCAGAAGATATTAAGAGGAGGTGGCAAAAATACACAGAAGAACTATACGAAAAAGATCTTCATGACCCAAATAACAATGATGGTGTTATTGTTATTGTCACCTAGAGCCAGACATCTGACTTCTTGGAGTGTGAAGTCAAATGGGCCTTAGCAAGCATAACTGCCAACAAAGCTAGTGGAGGTGATGGAATTCCAGCTGAGCTATTTCAAATCCTAAGAGATGATGCTGTGAAAGTGCTGCACTCAATATGCCAGCAAATTTGAAAAAAGCAGTGGCCACAGGACTGGAAAATGTCAGTTTTCATTCCAATCCCAAAGAATGTTCAAACTGTCACACAGTTGCCCTCATTTCACGTGCTAGCTTAGTAATGCTCAAAACTCTCCAAGCAAGGCTTCAACATTATGTGAACCAAGAACTTCCAGATGTTCAAGCTGGATTTAGAAAAGGCAGAGGAACCAGAGATCAAATTGCTAACATCTGTTGGATCATCAAAAAAGCAAGAGAATTCCAGAAAAACATGTACTTCCGCTTTATTGACTACACCAAAGCCTTTGACTGTGTGGATCACAACAAACTGTGGAAAATTCTGAAAGAGATGGGAATACCAGACCACCTGACCTGTCTCTTATAAACCTGTATGCAGGTCAGGAAGCAACAGTTAGAAACAGACATGGAACAACAGATTAGTTCAAAATTGAGAAAGGAGCCTTTTCGAGGGTGGCAGCAGTCGTGGGTAGAGCGCCATGAAGGCCTCAGGGACGCTTCGAGAGTATAAGGTGGTGGGGCGCTGCCTGCTGATCCGCAAATGCCGCATGCCGCCCCTCTATCGCATGAGAATTTTTGCGCTGAATCATGTTGTTGCCAACTCCCGCTTCTGGTACTTTGTGTCTCAGTTGAAGATGAAGAAATCCTCGGGGGAAGTCGTCTACTGTGGACAGGTGTTCGAGAAATCTCCCCTGCGAGTGAAGAACTTCGGCATCTGGCTACGCTATGACTCCCGCAGCGGCACCCACGACATGTACCGGCAGTACCGGGACCTGACCACCGCTGGCGCCGTCCCCCAGTGTTACCGGCACCGAGCCCGGCCCACTCAATCCATATCATGAAGGGGGAGGAGATCGCAGCCAGCAAGTGCCTCCGACCAGCGGTCAAGCAGTTCCACGACTCCAAGATCAAGTTCCCACCGCCCCAGTGCGTCCTCCATCTCCAGCACAAGCCACGCTTCACCACCAAGAGGCCCAACACCTTCTTTTAGGTGCAGGCCTTCTGTCCCCGGGGCTGCCCAAATACAGCTTAGTGGGAAAACCGAAAAAAAAAAAAAAAAATTGGGAAAGGAGTACGTCAAGGCTGTATATTGTCACCTTGCTTATTTAACTTAGATGCAGAGTACATCATGTGAAATGCCGGGCTGGATAAAGCACAAGCTTGAGCCAAATTGCCAGGAGAAGTATCAGTAACTTCAGATATGCAGATGACACCACCCTTATGGCAGAAAGCGAAGAGGAACTAAAGAGCCTCTTGATGAAAGTGAAAGAGGAGAGTGAAAAGCTGGCTTAAAACTCAACAGTCAAAAAATGAAGATCATGGCATCCATTCCCATCACTTCATGGCAAATAGATGGGGAAACAATGGAAACAGTGAGAGACTTTCTTTTCTTGGGCTCCAAAATCACTGTAGATGGTGACTGAAGCCATGAAATTAAAAGACACTTGCTCCTTGGAAGAAAAGCTATGACCAACCTAAACAGAGTATTAAAAAGCAGAGACATTTCTTTGCCAACAAAGGTCTGTCTAGTCAAAACTATGGTTTTTCCAGTAGTCATGTATGGATGTGAGAGTTGAACCATAAAGAAGGCTGAGCATCGAAGAACTGATGCTTTTGAACTGTGGTGTTGGAGAAGACTCTTGAGAGTCCTTTGGACGGCAAGGAAATCAAACCTGTCAATCTAAAGGAAATCAATCCTGAATATTCATTGGAAGGACTGACGCTGAAACTAAAGCTCCAATACTTTGGCCACCTGATGCAAACAGCTGACTCATTAGAAAAGACCCTGATGCTGGGAAAGATTGAAGGCGGGAGGAGAAGGGGGTGGCAGAGGATGAGATGGTTGGATGGCATCACTGACTCAATGGACATGAGTTTGAGCAAGCCCCAGGAGATGGTAAAGTACAGGGAAGCCTGGTGTGCTGCAGTCCATGGGGTTGCAAAGAGTTGGACACGCCTGAGCCACTGAACAGCAGCAAAGCACGATGCCTGGCACATAGTGAGCATGCGGCCAATATTGATAGCTGTTAGGCAAATCTTCAGGCTGCCTACGTGGCATCAGTGGTAAAGAACATGCCTGCCAACGCACGAGACACAAGAAACTCGGGTTCTATCCCTTGGTCAGGAAGATCCCGTGGAGAAGGGCCTGGTAACCCCACTCCAGTATTCTTGCCTGGAGAATCCCATTGACAGAGGAGCCTGGAGGGCTACAGTCCAGGGGGGTCACAAAGAGTCAGACATGATTAAAGCAACTTAACACACATGCAGGCAAGCCTTCAGAAGCCTCTCCCATTCTAAACCGACAAATTGTCCTTTACACAAGTAGTGCAGTGAAAAGACTTTTAACACTTGGCTCCACCGCTTATGATTTTGAGCAAAACTATCTTAACCTCTTTGAACTCTATTGACCTCACAAGTGGTTTCGAATGTTACATGACATCATCTATGCAAAGCACGAACCACAGTGCCTGGCATGCAGTGAACACTTAATAAACAGAGTGATAATTAACACAGGAAGAGTTAACAAGTTCAGCTCAAGGTTGAACAGCTCTTGTTGCAAACAGGCAGGTCACAGGTGGTCACTATTCTGTATATATTTGGGGCTAGCCCTCAGTGTTTTACAATTTTTAAGTTACTTGCCAGCATTAGAAACAGAAATTTCACATATAAGTCCAGATTCTTCTATTTTTTAATGTGAAGCTCTGACTAGGTGTCACACCAGATCTATAAGGAAGATGGCATATAGCAGTTGTTGTTCAGTTGCTCAATCATGTCCGACTCTTTGCCACCCCATGGACTGCAGCGCAACAGTCTTCCCTGTCCTTCACCATCTCCATATAGCATATAGCAGAGAAACCTAATTTCTTGCAAAGGAACCAGGTAATCCCTGAAGAAGTGATGTTAAAGCTGAGACATGAAAGTTGAGTAGGAGTTAACTTGATAAAGATAGTGGGGACGATGTTCCCAGCAAAGGGACTGGCAGGTCTAAAGACCCTGATTCAGGGACATTAGTGCCTCCAGGACACTTCAGGGAAGCCTGGCTGGAGCACAGAGGAGGGGAAGGTGGGAAGATGAGACTCCAGTTGACACTTTATGGATTTTGGACTTTATCGTGGGGTTGAATGTAGTTCAAGGCTGGAAGCTGGGTGGTAGCCAACTGGTGTAACAAACTGATAGGGGTCAGAATGGATTAGGGTCAAGGGTCAAGACTGAGCAGATGAGAAAGCAGAGCAGTACGAGGAGCCCCATCTAGAAACTCTGGGCAGACACAGGATAGCCTATCAGGTGTCATCTTGCAAAGGGCAGACTTTATAAGGACCAAGCTAAGCTGGAGACCAGAGTGAATTTCTCATATTCATTTTCAAAGTGAAAAAAATGAGAAAAATAAAGATTTGGACAAGGACATATAACAAACGAGATACAGAACTAGATTCACAACACCTACCATTAACTTGCTGCTTATCTCACTGTATTAATTTTCTCAAGGTGAATAATCTCAGTACCAATACTGTGCTGTTGATAATAATGTAGGTCCTGTATCAAGAGCTGGCTAAATGGTCGGCTCTGTGCTTATGTGCATTACCATTCTCATTATTTCATTTAGTTAACAGCTACAGTCCACCCAAAATAGTATGTACCAGGGGACTGTGGGGTACTGGAGACACAGGAATGAAGGAGACAGGCACATCCCTATCCTGTGGGAGTTCACCATCTGGAAAGGAGCTGAGTAGTTGAGGTAATGACAAAGGGTAATTGGCAGGCATTGTAGGGAGAGTCTAACAGTGAGCCTATCCTACCATGGGCAGCTGGGAAGGGTTTTTGGAAGAAGTGACAGTTGAGCTGAAAAGGCAGGAGTGAAACTCAGAGGAAGATTGTTCCAGGAACAGAGAACAGCACACTGAAGTCACTGTTCTCACTATAACCTGATGAGACACGGGCTGTGGTTATCCCCTTCTCACAGATGAAGAGACTGAGATTCTAAGAGAGAGGAAGTAACTGACCCGCTAGACAGTGCTGGGGCCAGGGTATAAGCCTGGATCTGCCTGGACCAAGGCTCATTCTCTTCGCTGCTAAACTGGATATTTCTCTTAGTCGGTCTGTTCCTTCTAAGGGTCGTGTGAGTGAAGTGGAATATTAACTGAGGTGCCTACAATCCAAGAAGTTGAAATCATGGCTTACAAACTATGCAAGCATGTCTGTGTCAGGGTTGGCTGTCTGTTTGGGAATGACAGCTATTCAGTGACACAGCTCCTGGGCTAACATCTGAATGGATGTTCAGTTCAGCTGAATATGATTCAACAGCCATTTACTGAGTGCCTACTATGTGCTAGGAAGGGTGCCAGGCATTGTCAGAGTTACAGAGATGATGAGAAAAGTGCCCAGGTACTAGGCTAAAGATCATGTTTATTGTTTAGTCGCTAAGTCATGTCCGACTCTTTTATGATCCCATGTTAATCACTAACAGATTTAAAAAGTTAAACAACAAAGCCATAAATAACCCTGGCAGTTAGAAACCATAGATAATATCATAATAGCTACCAAGTTTTGAGACCTTAATGAAAATAAAACTGATCATGAAATCGTAGCTAAAAACTAAAAGCCCATTCTGTGAGATTAGGTTGAGGAGTTTGCATGTATTATCTCCTTTAACCCATGTTCATTCTATAAAGCTAATATCATAGTGTCAATGGTACTAATATGGCCCATTTTATAGATGAGGAAACTGAGCTTCAGAGGTTTTTGCTTGAGATTGCAGGGCTTCCCAGATGGCACACTGATAAAAGACTCTGCCTGCTAATGCAAGAGACACAAGAGATAAGAGTTCAATCCCTGGGTCAGGAAGATCCCCTGGAGAAGGAAATGACAACCCATGCCAGTAATCTTGCTTGGAAAATTCCGTGGACAGAGGAGCCTGGAAGACTACAGTCCATGGGGTTGCAAAGAGCTAGTAAATAGAAGAACTATAATTCAAACCCAGGTCTGTCTGACTCCAAAACTTGGACTCTAGAGCATTGCACCACACCATCTTTGCAAGAAGAGTCAGTTTGTGAAAACCCAGGGGAATGTATGATCTGCATTTAGCCAGGCACACATCCAGACAGGAGAAATAAATATCAGTGCTCTAAAAACCCTCCAGGGGAGTAAAGAACCAGGGGAAAAAAATAAAACAAGATGTCTAATCATTTAAATACTAGTTAATCCCTAAATGGAGAAGGCAATGGCAACCTACTCCAGTATTCTTGTCTGGAGAATCCCAGGGACGGAGGAGCCTGGTGGGCTGCAGTCTATGGGGTAGCAAAGAGTCTGACACGACTGAAGAAACTTAGCAGCAGCAGCAGCAGCAGCAGCAGTAATCCCTAAATGGAGAACCTACCTCAAATATTTATACTGTCCTTTTTGTCACTTAATTCTACTTAAACTGGCCTCTAGAAATATCTTTAATTAGTAGCTAAAGCTTAGAATTTTTGGTATCAAGATATACCTCTTTGAGTTTTTTGAAAAATTAATTAATTAATTAGGCTCTGCCTGGTCACAGTTGTGGCTCTCAAGATCTTCAATCTTCTTTGTCACATGAGGGGTCTAGTTCCCTAACCAGGGATCAAACCCAGGCCTCTTGCTTTGGGAGCTTGGAGTCTCAGCCAATGGACCACTAGGAAGTCCCACCTCCTTTAATTCTTGTTTTACATTTATATGGGAAAGAAAAAAAAGCTGTTTCATAAAAATCAGTATCAAGCAAATAAGAGAACCTCATTAATGGCGAGCTAGATGACTCACAATCTGGAATCAAGATTGCCAGGAGAAATGTCAACAACCTCAGATATGCAGATGATAACTCTTTAATGGCAGAAAGTGAAGAGGGACTAAAGAGCCTCTTGATGAAGAGTGAGTGTTAGCTGCTTAGTCATGTCCGACTCTTTTGAGTCCCCATGGATTGTAGCCCACCAAGCTCCTCTGTCCATGGAATTCTCCAGGCAAGAATTCCAGAGTGGATTGCCATTTCCTTCTCCAGCAGATCTTCCTGACCCATGGATCAAACCTGTGTCTCCTGCATTGCAGGCAGATTCTTTGCTGTCTGAGCTGAAGAGGAAAAGAGGTGAATACAAAGATGGCTTAAAACTCAACATTCAAAAAATGAAGATCATGGCATTCAGTTCCATCACTTCATGGCAAATAGGGAAACAATGGAAACAGTGACAGATTTTATTTTCTTGGGCTCCAAAAATCACTGTGAACAGTGACTGCAGCTACAAAATTAAAAGATGCTTGCTCCTTGGAAGAAAAGCTCTAACAAATCTAGACAGCGTATTAAAAAGCAAAGACATCACTTTGCCAACAAATAGGTCCATCTATTCAAAGCTATGGTTTTTCCAGTAGTCATGTACGGATGTGAGAGATGGACCGTAAAGAAGGCTGAGCACCAAAGAATTGATGCTTTCAAACTGTGGTGCCTGAGAAGACTCTTGAGAGTCTCTTGGACCAGTCAATCCTAAAGGAAATCAACCGTGAATATTCATTGGAAGGACTGATGCTGAAGCTGAAGCTCCAATACTTTGGCCACCTGGTGTGAAGGGCTGACTCATTGGAATAGACCCTGATGCTGGGAAAGACTGAAAGCAGGAGGAGAAGGGGCCAACAGAGGATGAGATGGTTGGATGACATCATCAACTCAATGGGCATGAGTTTGATCAAACTCCAGGAGATGGTGAAGGACAGGGAAGCCTGGCGTGCTTCAGTCCATGACATTGCAGAGTCAGAGATGACTGAACAACAACAATAGTTAAGGATGTGGGTACGAACTGTGCTATGCTTTGCGAACTTGGGGAAGAACATCCCTTGCAGTAGGCAGCCATCAGTCGTGGGACATGAACATCCTGTCTCTGTGATTATTTGTGGCTGTGGGCAGGGAGGTATGCAGCCTCATTCCAGATGTTCAGATACTGCCAGAAGTGAAATCTATGTAGTTAAGGAAGTGCCCTGAATTGCCTCTGTGACACATGGATCAGGAAGATCATTGTTGTGTTCAAACATATGATGTTTACACTGTTGTGTTCAAACATATGGATGCTTGCATTTCCATCTGCTTATTTACCCTTTGTCCTAACATAAAAAAGGCGTGAAATAAAACTAATGCTTACTTTATGCCACTTTGAATATGCTATGTTATTGTCTCTTTAACAGTTCATTTAATACTGTGAAATGAGTTCAAAGAGGTAGAACACACAACAGCCTCTATCACAGCAACTGTAACAAGTTACTTATTACAACTATTGTGTTAGTAGAAAAGTATAATGAGAGCTTCCATTTATTGAGTGCACACTATGTGCCAGGCACTGTACAGAGCCCTTCTCATACGTTATCTTTTTTTAAGCATAAAGTGTTTTTATTTGATTTTAAATATTAATTGAAATATAGCTGATTTACAAAGCTGTGTTAGTTTCTGCTGTACAACAAAGTGAATCATAGATATATATATATTTATATCAACACTTTTTTTAGATTCTTTCCCCATATATATAGGTCATTACAGAGTATTGAATAGAGTTCCCTGTGCTCTACAGTAGGTCCTTATTTGTTATCTGTTTTGTATATAGTAGTATGTATATGTCATTCCCAATTTCCCAGCTTATCCTTCCCCCTCCCTTACCCTCTGGTATCTGTAAGTTTTTTACATCTGTAACTATTTCTGTTTTGTATTTGAGTTCATGTGTACCCTCTTTTAGATTTCATGTGTAAGTGGTATTACATGATATTTGTCTTTCTCTGACTTACTTCACTCACTCTGAGAATTTCTAAGTCCATCCATGTTGCTGCGAATGGCATTATTTTGTTCTTTTCTATGGCTAAGTAATATTCCATTGTGTACTTTATCCATGTCTTCTTTGTCCATTCATCTGTCAATGGACATCTAGGTTGCTTCCATGTCTTGGCTATTGTAAATAGTGCTGCTGTGAACACTGGGGTGCAAGTATCTTTTCCAAGTATGGTTTTCTCTGGATGTATGTCCAGGAGTGGGATTGCTGGATCATTGTGTGTGTGTGTGTGTGTGTGTGTGTTAGTCGCTCAGTCATGTCCAACTCTTTGCAACTCCCTGGACTGTAAGCCACCAGGCTCCTCTGTCCATGGAATTCTCCAGGCAAGCATACTGGAGTGGGTAGTCATTTCCTTCTTCAGGAGATCTTCCTCGCCCAGGGATAGAACCTGGTTCTCCTGCATTGCCGCAGATTCTTTACTGTCTGAGCCACCAGGGAAGCCTTTGCTGGATCATATCATAGCTCTGTTTTTAGTTTTTTTAAGGAACCTCCATACAGTTCTCCATAGTGGCTGTACTAATTTACATTCCCAGCAGAAGTATAAGAGAGTTCTCTTTTCTCCACACCCTCTCCAGCATTTATTGTTTGTAGATTTTTTTATAATGGCCATTTATAGCAGTGTGAGGTGATACCTCACTGTAGTTCTTATTTGCATTTCTCTAAAAATTAGTGAAGCTATGACAAACCTAGACAGTGTATTAAAAAGCAGAGACATTACTTTGCCAACAAAGGTCCATCTAGTCAAAGCTATGGTTTTTCCAGTAGTCATATATGGATGTGAGAGTTGGACCATAAAGAAAGCTGAGTGCCGAAGAATTGATGCTTTTGAACAATGGTGTTGGAGAAGACTTGAGAGTCCCTTGGACTGCAAGGAGATCAAACCTGTCAATCCTAAAGGAAATCAACCCTGAATATTCATTGGCAGGACTGATGCTGAAGTTGAAACTCCAATACTTTGGCCACCTGATATGAAGAGCCAATTCATTGGAAAAGACTCTGATGCTGGGAGATATTGAAGGCAGGAGGAGAAGGGTGTGACAGAGGATGAGATGGTTGGATGGTATCACTGACTCAATGGACATGAGTTTGAGCCAGCTCCAGATGATGAAGGACAGGGAGGCCTGGTGTGCTTCGAACCACTGGGTTCGAAAAGAGTCAGAAATGACTGAGAGACTGAACAACAGTGATTAGTGATGTTGAGCATCTTTTCATGTGTTTCTTGGCCATCTGTATGTCTTCTTGGAAAAATATATATTTAGATCAACTGCCCATTTTTTGATTGGGTTGTTTGTTTTTTTAAATTTTGAGTTGCATGAGATGTTTGTATATTTTGGAGATTAATTAATCCCTAATTGGTTGCTTTGTTTGCAAGTGTTTTCTCCCATTCTGAGAGTTGCCTTTTTGTTTTGCTTATGGTTTCCTTTGTTATGCAAAAGCTTTTAAGTTTAATTAGGCCCCAATTATTTATTTTTGTTCTTATTTTCATTACTCTTTGAGGTGGATCAAAAAAGATCTTGTTGCCATTTATGTCTAAGAATGTTCTGCCTATGTTTTCCTCTAAGAGTTTTACAATATCTGGCCTTACATTTAGGTCTTTAATCTCATACATAATTTCATGTAATCTTCAGAACAACCCTGTGGTCTAAGGACTATCACCCATATTACAGAAAAAGAAACAGACTGAGGAGGTTAAGCAACTTCCCGAGGTCACACAGAGAGCAAGTAGCCTCTGAGGCAGACGGGTCCTTAAGGCTGTCTGAGAGACTAACACCATATATAAACATCAGGCCTGTCTTCCCCATGCGAACTTTTCTCTTTTTCCTCATCAATATAGACAGCTGATTCCCCTCCCCAGCTGTGGTTGCTGTTCAGTCACTAAGTCCTGTCTGACTCTTTGAGACCCCGTGGACTGCAGCAAGCCAGGCTTCCCTGTCTCACTCTCTCCTGGAGTTTGCTCAAACTCATGTCCATTGAATCAATGATGCCATCCAACCATCTCATCCTCTGTTGCCCTCTTCTTCTCCTGCCCCCAATCTTTCCCAGCATTAGGGTCTTTTCCAGTGAGTCGGTTCTTCGGATCAGGTGGCCAAAGTATTGGAGCTTCAGCTTCAGCATCAGTCCTTCCAATGAACATTCAGGGTTGATTTCCTTTAAGAGCGACAGGTTTGATCTCCTTGCTGTCCAAGCAGTAAGAGAAGTACCTTATAGCAACTGAGCCTTGAGAGGACATGTCTGCAGTCAGGCAGCCTAGGCTAAAATCCATTTCTACCTCTCACAGCTGTGACCTTGGCTGTATTTCTCCTTGAGCCTCAGTTTCCTTATCAGTAAAACAAGGATAATAATGTCTACCTCAGAAGATTGTTGAAGTGTTTAAGATGTGACAGTTTTTTATTTTTTACTTTTTAAAAAATATTTTTAAAATTTATTTCTGTATTTATTTTTAACTATTTTGGGCTGTTCTGAGACTTCATTGTTGCCCACAGGCTTTCCCTAGTTGTGGTTCGAAGGGGCTCCTCTCTCGTTGCAGCGTTCGGGCTTCCCATTGTGGTGATTTCTCTTGTCACAGAGTGAAGGCTCGGTAGTTGTGGCCCACGGGCTTAGCTGCTCTGCGACATGTGGAATCTTCCCAGATCAGAGATGGAGCTGGTGTTCCCTGCATTGCAAGGCAGAGTCCTAACCGCTGGACCACCAGGGAAGCCCCTTTCAAAAACATTTATTTATTTGGCTGCATTGGGTCTTAGTTGTCTTATGTGGGATCTTTCACTGCTGTGCATGGATTCTCTAATTGCTGGCTTATTTGCTTTGTGGTATGTGGGATCTTAGTTCCCTAGCCAGCGACAGAACCTGAGTTCCTTGCATTGCAAGGCAGATTCTTTTTTTTTTTTTGCAAGGCAGATTCTTAACCACTGGACAACCAAGGAAGTCCCCTGTAGGTTTTTAGTACAGAGATCAGAACATAGTAATTGCTTAATAAACAGTAACTCTGATTATTACCTGTCAGCCACCAACTTTATCAGGTACATCTAATAAGGACTGAATTTCAGGAGTGGACCCAACTTAAGGTCAGACTGGGGCCCAAAACAATATTATGCCTGATTCTTTAAAAACAGCACACCTTATGTATACAAATGAAAATTGTTAACTTCAAGTTGTCATCACCTTGGGGACAGTGCGCTTATTCCAGGCACACTTCCATTCTCCAAAACATTTTGGGGATACCCAATTCAGAAATGGCTTCAGGTTCTATGACACATTCTTTTGAATATCCTCATCAATAGCAAATCTTTACCCTCTGTAAAGATAAATTCAATGTTTGAAATAATCAGAAGTTGGTGAATAAGTAGGGTACAGGGGAAGATGAAGTAAGACTAATTTTCTAATATGGCTTTTACATGGATTTTGTCCTTTTATTTTATTTTTGGTCATGTGACTTGATGAATCTTAGTTTTTCCACCAGAGACTGAACCCGAACCCTCAGCAGTGGAAGTGCAGAATCCTAACCAGGGAATTCCCAAGGATTTTATCCATTTAAAATACACTAGTTTTTCTTATCCTTCAATTAAAAAATAAAAAACCTAGTTTTTCAAAGATAAAAGCACATGAAGTCCAATTAAATTAAAACAAGCAAGAAAATTACCCATAGCTTACAACACACGCATGTTAAGTCAATTCAGTTGTGTCTAACTCTTTACGACCCCACGGACTGTAGTCTGCCAGGCTCCTCTGTTCATGGGATTCTCCAGGCAAGAATACTGGAGTGGGTTGCCATGCTGTCCTCCAGGGAATCTTCCTGACCCATGGATTGAACCCACATCTCTTAAGTTTCCTGCGTTGGCAGGCAGATTCTTCACCACGAGTGCCACTTACAACTGCTATCATTTTGGTGCATTTTCCTTATCTTTCCTTAATACACAATTTAAAAAATAGAAGTAAAAGTGTATATACAATTTTTAAAATGCTAACCTGATTTAAATTATGTCATAAACATATTTTTATGTTGCTGTAGTCTTTGTAATATTTTTAATGGCTGCATAATATTTCATCAAATAGATATGGCAGAATTACTTAACCACTTCTCTTTTGTTGAACATTTAGGTTGTTTCAAATGTTTTATTATGAAATATATGTAATTTCCCCCCAATTTTTTCTTATCTCTTCAGCTTGGATTACTGGAAGAGGGATGCTGGATCAAAGGGTATGAGAATATAATGATTCTTTTTTTTTTTTTTTAATTGAAGGATAATTGCTTTAAATACTGAGTTGGTTTTTGCCATATATCAACATGAATCAGCATAGGTATATATATGTCCCCTTCCTCTTGGCCCTCCCTCCCACCTCCCACCCCATGCCACCACTCTAAGTTGTCACAGAGCACCTATTTGAGCTCCCTGAGTCATACAGCAAATTCCCACTGGCTGTCTATTTTACATATGGTGGTGTATATGTTTCCCAGTGGCTCTTGATATTTACTTCCAAATTGTTTTCCAGTAGGTTTTCACTGGGTCTTCCTTGGTGGCTCAGCTGTAAAGAATCTGCCTGCAATGCAAGAGACATGGGTTTGATCCATGGGTCGAGAAGATCCATGGAGCGGGCATGGCAACCTGCTCCAGTGCTCCAGTGTTCTTTCCTGAAGAATCCCATGGACAGAGGAGCCTGGTGGGCTACATTCAGTCCATAGGGTCATAAAGAGCTGGATGCTGTGAGCACGCACACACACAGGTTTTCACTCATTTACATTGCCACTGGAAATATTAGAATATCCATTTCACTGCATCTAAAACAAGCACTTGGTATCACAATTTTAGTGAATTAGGAACTAGAAAAATATTTCCTTGGGAACTAATTTTAAAGTCAGCTGGGGGGCTTCCCTGGCGATCCAGCAGTTAAGACTGTCCACGGTCAGTGCAGGGAGCACGTAACTAAGATCTCCTCATATGCGGCAGGGTGTGGCCAAATAAACAAATAAAATAAAATTGGTTGGACTTCTCTCTCTCCCTCCCCAAATCAAAAAATATATGTATTTGAAAAAAATTTACAAAAACATGTAAATAAGTGTAGTTTCTCAAAATTAGTACTTTGAAGGGAATCACTCAGTTAGATGTTTGTCTTCTGATATTTTTGTTTTTTAAAAAATTAATCTCATCACTTCACATTCACACCTCCAAAGAAAAACACAGGAGCAATTATAGTCAACCTGACAAAAACACCGGTGTGATGACTCATATCCTGTCCACCTTGAGTTTGGTGCTGGTGCTATACTGCTGAGCCCCACACTGCTGGGAGCCTGCCATTGCCTAAAGGCTTCTGGGGGTGGGATCGTCTCTGCTTTGAAAGAGGAGGGATCACCTTTTAAAGTGAGTGGAGAAGACTGACTTCTTTACCCTCTTATAACAATCACACCAGCTAATAAGGGCCCAGACAGAGTGGAAAATGCCAGATACCCATTACCCCCCTACTAAAGCAATGATCTTTTGTTTTGTTTTTAATTATTATAACTTTTCAGTTACATAAGAAACCTACATTCATTGTAAGTGTATAAATAAGACAGGCAAAAACAATAAAAAGTACAGCGTATTTCCCAATACCGAGCCAAAGCCGTCAGATTTTGAAGTATGTGCCCTCACACCATCTTCCCTACAGCACACGTTTTATCTAAACCATCATGCCACCTGTGCTCAGTCCCTCAGTCGTGCCCAGCTCTTTGCGACCCCAGCCTGCCAGGCTCCTCTGTTCATGGAATTTTCCAGGCAAGAATATTGGAGCGGTTTGCCATTTCCTTCTCCAGGGGATCTTCCCAACCCAGAGATCAAGCCAGTGGCTCTTGCTCCTCTTGCATTGGCAAGCAGGTTCTTTATTTCTGAGCCACCTGGAAAGCTCAAGGAGACTGAGACAGAGAAATCATTTGCCTAAGGTCACAAAGTTTATAAGTTAACTAATGGGAATACTTTTTCCATGTTGTTAAGTTCATTTCCACACAATTTTTTGAATGGCTGCACGGTATCTCACTCTGTGGATGAAGTAGCATTGTTCCACTTCCTTTTATGAGACATCTAGACTATTTCCATTTTTCAGTGTCATACACATCACTAAGATACTTACTATATGACCTTTGTGCACATCCTTGATTATTTCCTTTTAGGCTAAATGCCCTCAGGAAGAGTTGCGTTGATTTTTATTTTCCTCAAAGAGATGTTCCTTTCTCTATGTTTTTCATGATCTTAAATGTTATAAATTTTACCACTTTTGCCTACAGCAATATTTTAAAATTCATTTTACCAGTTCTGACAAATGAATGCCAGCGCTAAAGGGTGAGTCATTTCTCCAAAGTAAAGGAGCCAGGGCCTCATATCTGCCCCCTTTCCATGCTCTCTTGCCTTTTACAGGTGCTGAACTTCATGGCTTATCCACTTGTTCATTGGAGAGGAATGAGGACTGTTAACCTGGGACAAACCAATTTATGCAGGCAAGATTCTTTTGGTCTATGAGTCAGCATTCACTCATTCACTCATTTAGTAAACATTTGAATAGTTACTTTATGAGTAGTACTAAGCAGAGGTTATGGGGTTCACAGAAAAAATATTTAGAACATGCTGAACAAAACATTTAGCACATTACACACAATAATAGCTCAAGAAATCAATATTTATGCCAGGCACTGTGCCAATTGCCCAAGGAGTGTACTATCTCCTTTAATTCCTACACCAACCTGCAGAATTGGGTTCTTTTTTAACATTTATTTTTATTTATTTATTTGGCCGCACTGGGTCTTAGTTGTGGCATGTGGGATCTAGTTCCCTGACTGGGATTCAACCTGTGCCCCTTGCATTGGAAGTCATTCTTAACCACTGGACAGCCAGGAAATTCCCAGGGGTCTTTTATTATTCCCATTTTGCAGATAAGAAAACTGAGGCCTAGAGAGGTTTACTCAGATTGAGCAACATATATGTGGTGTTCAGATTTGAACTGAAGACTCCAGAGTCTGTGCTCTTAACTATTACGCTGTACTACAAAACACAATTTCTCCCCTTAAGACGCGTGCAATCTTAACAATGCTAAAACTGAAAACAGCTAACTTCCGTGCCAAGCACTCTACTAGGCCTTTATGCTTATCAATCATTTAATTGATATGACAGCTCTATTAAATAGATACTACTGTAATTATACTTGTTTTATAGATGAGAAGATAGACATTCTGAGAGTTAAAGAACTTGCATGAGATACAAATAACTACTAAATAGTAGCACTAGAAGCCAAGATAGACCAAAGAATTACTCGGGCTTGCCTAGTGGCTCAGCGGTAGTCAGCCTGCTGATACAGGAGACACGGGTTCGATTCCTGGCCCAGGAGGATCCCATATGCTGTGGAGCAACCAAACCTGTGCACCACAACTATTGAGCCTGTGCTCTAGAGCCCGGGGACCACAAGAGAAGCCAGCACAATGACAACACTCTGCACCACAGTGAAGAGTAACGAAACCCCTGCTGACTAGAAAGCCCATGCAGCAACAAAGACGCAGCACAGCCTCCCCCCACAAAAAACAACCAAAAGAATCACTGTATAGGGAATGTGATGAAATGTAAAACAAGCGATGCTACTGAGCTGTCATCAAATGTCAGAAGTCACAGGAAGGAAACTTCATGACCTTCTTGCGTTCCAGGAATGATCACAGAATGACAGAAAGGGAAAATCCTGGCTGCTTGTGAGGCCTGGTGTTGAAAGCCTTCACACAGGTTATTTCATTATATCCTCTACGTGAAGAAGGTGTCAAATTTCCTCACTTTGACAGATGGGGAAATGGATGCTGTAGAAAGTGATGCAATATGTCCAAGGTCACACAGCTGGTAAATGACAGGGCTAGAACTGGAACCTATGTTGTCTCTCAGGCCTGAGCCCTTAACCACTATGTTACCTGCTTTCTATTATTTGATCTTGCTTTTTGGTTGTGTGGGAGTCACATAGCCAGAGATGAATGGAAAAGTCAAAGGTAAATGGATAGTAAGGAAAATAATGTATAACCAAGAGTATTCAAGTACATTCAAGCAAAAGGAAGCAGATCTGCTTGGTCAGTGCTAAAGATTCATTTGTTTTGGGAAGGAGCCCATTGTTTGCATACCTTTGATGATGACATGAACTGTACAAATGTCTGTTTCTACCATTGTAATGGCAGCTATTAAAGACAGGGACTGTATCTTAGACACTGTCAGCCAGTGTCTAGCATTGTTGTTGCTTATTCGCTAAGTCCTGTTTGACTCTTTTGTGACCCCATGGACTATAGCCCACCAGGCTCCTCTGTCCATGGGACATTCCAGGCAAGAGTACTGGAGTGGGTTGCTATTTCCTTCTAAAGGGGATCTTCCCAGCCCAGGGATCAAACCCATGTCTCCTGTGTCTCCTGCACTGGCGGGCAGATTTTTTACCACTGTGCCACCCAGGAAGCCCACGGGAATGGCAGGCAAACTTCTCTTGCCACAAGGCAAAGCCTAAGGAGTTTATCAACACTAAACTCTATTCAAGGACATAAGAAGACCTGGATCAGTGTCGTGATCCAGATAACCTCAGCTGTGTAAAGATTTCATTCATTTAACAAATATTCAGAGTGACTATCACAGGCCAGATATTGTTCTGGGTACTAGGGGTACAGCAGAGAACAAAAGAGAGCACCTATCCTCACGAATCTTATATTTTCAGTAGAGAAGCAGTGATTAGATAATCTAAAGTTGGATAGTAATAAATGCTATGAAAACGATTAAATAAAAGAAAGAAGGGGTAATGGGTAGTGAGTGTGCTACTTAATTTAGGATGGTTGGGGGTGCTTATGAACATTTTAGCAGAGACCTGAAAGAGATGAAGGAAGTCTGCACATTGAATTCTGGCGAGAGAACACTCCATGCAAATGTAAGTTCTGCCTGAGAGAAAAAAAGGCTATGAAAGCTAAGTCTATTTTCAGAGGGAAATAAAAGTAGGGAGACCTGCCTTACTGGTAGAACTGGCTTTACCACGAAGCCACAGTAATAAAAATATTGTGTTGACACTGAAACAGAGAAAATGACCAACGGAATGGAATGGAGAGCCTAGAAATGGGAACTTAACGTGTGATAAAAGTGACATCATGAAACACTGGAACGATTGTTTTTCCTTTGGTAATAGAAAAATGAATTCCCTGTGTAGAGAAAAAAGCTGAATTTTTCCCTAAATGTGAAAGTTAAAACTATAAAGCTATTATTAGACAGTACAGGAAACTCTGTTACCCAGGTATAAATAAAGACTTCCAAAATAAGACTCCAAATTCTAAGGTCAAAATTTAGGACATCTACTAAATTAATGACATAACAAATTTGCATGAAGGTTGCAGACTGGGAGAAGGTATCTGCAGTGTTTAAACAAGGAGGGACTTCCCTGGTGGTCCAGTGGTTAAGACACCACCCTCTCGATGCAGGGGGCCCAGGTTCAGTCCTTGGTCAGAGAACTAGATCCTGCATGTGGCAGCAAAGATTGAAAATCCAGTGTGAGGCCGCTAAGACCCAGAGCAGCCAAATAAATAAATGAATGTTAATAAACAAGGAATAATGTCTAGAATATACAATCACTACAAATCAACAAGAAATCAAATAGAAAAACAAGCAAAGGATATATAAATACTTTAGTATTTTTTCACATACTAAGCATACAGAAAAATGAAAGTGTCAACTTTAATTATAATCAGAGAAATACAAATCAAAATAGCTGAGAACTCCCACTTTACCGCTACCAGACTAGCAAAAATCAATAGCACTTGCGTTTTTTTTGTTTGTTTGTTTAATCTGTGGACAAAGACAGGTGAGAAAAGAATGCTCTTCTGCAGCCCAGAACTCATTGTTTAGTATGAGTTTTGAGACAGATAAGAAGGATCATGATACCTGAAAGAGATTCAAGTGGTGGAGGTATTGATAAACACAAAGGTTGCTTCCAGGACTATAGATTTGATCATTTAAAAGCTTAAAATATGAAGGAAATTACCAACTACATTAATTTAGTACTCTAATTTTAATGTTGACATGAAACAAAGATGGCTTCCTTTTTTAGGCTTTTATTTTGAGGGTATGAACTTTAAGAATGAATTACCATATCCCAATGATCTGTACTATTCTTATTTTTTTAATAGCTTATTTTTTTTTAAGACCTTTATTTATTTATTTTTGGCTGTGCTGGGTCTTTCTCTAGTTGTGGAGAACAGGGGTTACTCTCTAGTTGTGGTGCCCGAGCTTCTCACTGCAGTGGCTTCTCTTGTTGCAGAGTACAAGCTCTAGGCCTCCAGGGCTTCAGTAGTTTGGGCCCCCGGGCTCTAGGGCACAGGCTTAAAAGTTGAGGCACATGGGCTTAGTTGCTCTGCAGCACGTGGGATCTTCCTGGATCAGGGATTGAACTCGTGTATCCTGCATTGGCAGGCAGATTCTTTACCACTGAGCCATCAAGGAAGCCCCACCTGTACTGTTCTGAGGTGTGATAGCTTAAGAGTAAATCTGATTTGAACTTAATGCATGTTTAGAGGATGTCTAAAATTCAGAACCAGACAGATCCATCTCCTCTGACCCTAAACATAGTCCATAGCTAATTGCTTGAGGAAATTGAATCTCCAAGACCACAGCTGGGGAATTTTGAAGTGTGTCCCTATTCCACTGAATATCAAAGAAGACCAACTGAAAAACTAGACTGAGCAAAAATTCTTTTTGAAAGGGTTATCTTGAATAGTATGACTCAAATGGAGGAATTAAGGCGATTGGCAGTGAAAAGGCATTAGAATGTGAAATTACTTAAAAGTTTATTGATAAATAATTTTGCTTGTTACATATTTAAAAAATCTTCACACTTACATAAAATACTGGCAAAATTAGAAAAATGGTAACACTGAAGAGTGATGAGGATGTGGTCATTAAGATTTCTTGTGTACTGTGATAGTAATGTAAATAGCACAGCATTCTGAAAAGCAACCTGATCATTTTTGGCAAAATTGAGCCTTCCCAATTACATAGTGTAGGGGAACTATTCATGTCAATATACAAACTTGCTTATTTTTGCAATTTTAATAGTAACAGAGTGTTGACGGCAACCTAGGTTTCTATCATCAAAAGAGTGAATGAGTACAAACGTGGTAGATGCACAGTACTTACGTGCCTAGATTCTGAAGCTAGACTGTTCAAGTTCAAATGCAGGCTCTAACACTTACAGTGGAAGTAAAAATTTGAGTTATCTGTGTCTCATTCTTATCTACAAAATGGGAGTAAAAATATCATAGGGTTGTTGGGAGAAGTATATGATTTAAAACATTTAAAGCATCTGAAACAGAGTGAAGCATTGTTGTTCAGTCGCTAAGTCATATCCAACTCTGCAACCCCATGGACTGCAGCACGCCAGGCTTCCCTGTCCTTCACTATCTCCCAGAGTTTGCTCAGATTCATGTCCATTGAGTCAGTGATGCTATCTAACCATCTCATCTTCTGCTCCCCTTCTCCTTTTGCCTTCACTCTTTCCCAGCATCAGGGTCTTTTCCAATGAGTCGGCTCTTCGCATCAGGTGGCCAAAATATCGGAAGCTTCAGCTTCATCATCAATCCTTCCAGTGAATATCCAGGGTTGATTTCCTTTAGGATTGACTGGTTTGATCTCCTTGCAGTCCAAGGGACTCTCAAGAGTCTTCTCCAGCATCAGAATTCGAAGGCATTGATTCTTCAGTGCTCAACTTTCTTTATGGTCCAACTCTCATACATACATGACTACTAGAAAAACCATAGCTTTGACTATATGGACCTTTGTTGGCAAAGTTAAGCACTATTTAAGTACTAATATTACTGGTAATATGAAAGCCTATGCAAGTTCAAAGTTGTAAGTTAGGTTTATGTATAGCAACAAGAGAATATCACAAAAGCAATAACAACTTTAAAAAGAAGAGGAACATTTATTGCACATCACTAATGTGAATATGCTTACATAACTACATAGTTTATAAGACAAGCATCAGAGACATACATTGAACATATATGAATGGGTGCCTATAATAAAGAGTTGAGTTTAGGAATTAAGTGGATGACTGCAAAATAAGAAAGGGGCCTGCTTGAATTATCTTGCTAATATGTTATGAAAGGAGGAACAAGATTTACTCATGCAACTGAAGCAACAGTTAGACCTGGACATGGAACATGGACTGGTTTCAAATTGGGAAAAGGGTACATCAAGGCTGTATATTGTCACCCTGCTTATTTAACTTATATGCAGAGTACATCATGTGGAATGCCAGGCTGGATGAAGCACAAGCTGGAATCAAGATTGCCGGGAAAAATATCAATAACCTCAGATATGCAGATGACACCACTCTTATGGCAGAAAGTGAAGAGGAACTGAAGAGCCTCTTGATGAAAGTGAAAGAAGAGAGTGAAAAAATTGGCTTAAAACTCAACATTCAGAAAACTGAGACCATGGCATCGGGTCCCATCACTTCATGGCAAATGGATGGAGAAACAATGGAAATAGTGAGAGACTTTATTTTCCTGGCCTCCAAAATCACTGCAGATGGTGACTGCAGCCATGAAATTACAAGATGCTTGCTCCTTGGAAGAAAAGCTATGACAAACCTAGACAGCATATTAAAAAGCAGAGACATTACTTTGCCAACAAAGGTCCACCTAGTCAAACCTATGGTTTTTCCAGTAGTCATGTATGGATGTGAGAGTTGGACCATAAAGAAAGCTGAGGGCCAAAGAATTGATGCTTTTAAATTGTAGTTTTGGAGAAGACTCTTGAGAGTCCCTTGGACTGAAAGGAGATCAAACCAGTAAATCCTAAAGGAAGTCAGTCCTGAATACTCATTGGGAGGACTGATGCTGAAGCTGAAGCTCCAATACTTTGGCCACCTGATGGGAAGAACTGACTCATTGGAAAAGACCCTGATGCTGGGAGATTGAAGGCAGGAAAAGAAAGGGGACAACAGAGGATGAGATGGTTGGATGGCATCACTGGCTTGATGAACATGAGTTTGAGAAAGCTCCAGGAGTTGGTGAAGGACAGGGAAGCCTGGCATGCTGCAGTTCCTGGGGTCGCAGAGTCAGACACAACTGAGCAACTAAACTGATGCAACTGAAGCCAGTAAAAGCTTCAGTTGAAAATATGGAAGGTTAAAAAAAAAAAAAAAAGAAAATATGGAAGGTTAAGTCAAGAAAAGGATCCCAGAACTAGAGAAATAGCCACCTAATCAACTTGGAAGCTATCCTATATTTGATTTTACCCTTAAATCAGGTAATATCATCCTTACCATTTAGGTCAACTCTGGATAGGTTTTCTTAACAGAGTATTCATATAATCTTGGCAAACTGAGGTCCAACGAGAATTATGATTTGTCAAATGTTGGTCAACTGGGGTGTTATTTAAGTGGAAGGTTCCAGAAGAAAATGAAAATTTTGAGTGACCTACAATTTTTAGCAAGCCAAACTGTCTCCAGTGTATTAAAAACTCTGCTGCTGCTAAGCTGCTAAGTCGCTTCAGTCATGTCCGACTCTGTGCGACCCCACAGACAGCAGCCCACCAGGCTCCCCCATCCCTGGGATTCTCAAGGCAAGAACACTGGAGTGGGTTGCCATTTCCTTCTCCAATGCATGAAAGTGAAGAGTGAAAGTGAAGTCGCTCAGTAGTGCGACTCTACAGGTATTAAAAACTCTACAGGTAGTAAAATAACCCACATTTATCTCACTCAGAACTGTTTTAAAAAATTCATTAAGTCAAATGATAAATAGGAAATTATATAAAAGCTCTTTACAAATAAAGATAAGATGAACAATGAAGAAAAGAAAATTCATGTAAGGGAAAAAATGTCCAATAAACATAAAAATTTAAATCTCACTGATCATGTTTTTTTTTTAATTAAAACCAGTCACTATTTAACATCAAATGGGAAAAATGTGTTATCATGGTCACACCCAGTTTTGGCAACTGTGTTGGAAACCTCATTTACAACTGGGAGGAGTGAAAACTGGAACATTTCTGGAAGGCATTTGGCAATACATGGCAGAAGGCTTAAAACAGTGCATACTCTCTGACCCAGCAGTTCCCTGGAATTTATCCTAAAGAATGATCACACATGAGAAAAAATATCTAACTAAAAGTACCAGCAACACTGGATAGTTTATAAAAGCAAAAATATGGGATCTATCTAAAAATCCCAAAGTACAGGAAACAATTAAGTTTTGGAAAATCCTAATGATAGGATACAAATAATAATTACAATTATCAATATTTAACTATAAGCTTTGCTCATTTGTAGCTGAATTGCTCAGGGAAAGCTAATTACTCTCTCTGCACCTCATTTCTGTGTAAAATATGGGTCGTTGTGAGGATTAAATTAATAAAAATACCTAAAATCACTGCAGATGGTGATTGCAGCCATGACATTAAAAGACGCTTACTCCTTGGAAGGAAAGTTATGGCCAACCTAGATAGCATATTGAAAAGCAGAGATATTACTTTGCCAACAAAGGTCCGTCTAGTCAAGGCTATGGTTTTTCCAGTGGTCATGTATGGATGCAAGAGTTGGACTGTGAAGAAAGCTGAGTGCCAAAGAATTGATGCTTTTGAACTGTGGTGTTGGAGAAGACTCTTGAGAGTCCCTTAGACTGCAAGGAGATCCGACCAGTTCATCCTAAAGGAGATCAGCCCTGGGTGTTCTTTGGAAGGAATGATGCTAAAGCTGAAACTCCAGTACTTTGGCCACCTCATGTGAAGAGCTGACTCATTGGAAAAGACTCTGATGCTGGGAGGGATTGGGGGCAGGAGGAGAAGGGGACGACAGAGGATGAGATGGCTGGATGGCATCACTGACTCGATGGACGTGAGTCTGAGTGAACTCCGGGAGTTGGTGATGGACAGGGAGGCCTGGCGTGCTGTGATTCATGGGGTCGCAAAGAGTTGGACACGACTGAGCGACTGAACTAAACTGAACTGAAAGCACTTAGGATAACACTGGCACATAATAACTCAATAAAAACTTTTTTAAGCAGAGGAACATTGTAGCCTAATATCCTGGAAAAATGTTACTGATTTAAAAAAATGATTATAAACCAGTATATACAGAGTATTTTTCTAAAATATATCTCATATACATACATTTCTAAAAATAAAGCCTGCTGCTGCTGCTGCTAAGTCACTTCAGTTGTGTCCTACTCTGTTCGACCCCATAGGCGGCAGCCCACCAGGCTCACCCATCCCTGGGACTCTCCAAGCAAGAACACTGGAGTGGGTTGCCATTTCCTTCTCCAGTGCATGAGAGTGAAAAGTGAAAGTGAAGTCGCTCAGTCGTGTCCGACTCTTAGCCGACTCTGCAGCCTACCGGGCTCCTCTATCCATGGGATTTTCCAGGCAAGAGTACTGGAGTGGGTTGCCATTGCCTTCTCCAAAAATAAAGCCTGCTGCTGCTGCTGCTAAGTCGCTTCAGTCGTGTCCGACTCTATGCGACCCCATAGATGGAAGCCCACCAGGCTCCCCGTCCCTGGGATTCTCCAGGCAAGAATACTGGAGTGGGGTGCCATTGCCTTCTCCAAAATAAAGCCTAGAAAAATATAAAACAAAATAGAAACTATACATCTCAGGACTTCCCTGGTAGTCCAGTGGTTAAGAAACTGCTTCTACTACAAGGGGCATGGGTTTAATCTCTGGTTTGGGAACTAAATTCCTGCATGCTGTGCATGAGGCACACCAAAAGGAAAAATAAAAAACAAAAAACCCAGCACATCTCTTTAAATAATAAGATTATACATTATCTTCCTTATTTTTGTCTGTATTTAATTTTTTTCAACAACAAACACCTGCTACTCGTACAAAAGGTAAAAGCTATCTATCATCTACCAAATTTAAACAAAACACTGTCATATATTTGCTCCAGTTGGTAATGAGTCCATCCCAAATTAGTAGGGTAGTACGGTAAAGAATCAGAATGGTAGACATTTCTCCTTACAGCTTTTATTACTGCACAATACAAACTTGGTCTCTATTTTACAAACCTTATACACAAAAAGTTTTCTTCCCGAAAGCTACTTTATTCCAGTTTCCCCTATTCCTGCAGAAGGATGATCTAGATTCTCCATGCTATTCTTAGCGTTTAAGTTAGAAAGGCTGTCACAAAAGTGAACTGGCCATATGAGGAAACCAGTGCAAAGAACCAACAGAGTTCTCACTGGCTTCCATCCTGAGGGAAGAATGCATGGCTGGCGGTGGTGAAATGGGGCAATTATAACATCTTTTCTTGTAACAGCTGAGGACAAGCCCCAGTGGTGGACAGATTGTCTTAGTCACATGAGCCTTTTGGGGTCTATTTTCTCTAGGTGAACCAGAGGTTTCAGCTGCTCCGCAAAGTTCCTCATGTCATCAGAGACCATGTCCTGCCCAGCTGGTGCAACAACACTTAGTTCCACGAGATAGGACAGTGACAAGGCCTCAGTGTTGTCCGTGTTCCCTGGCACCAGGATGCGGAAGATCTTGTACACCACGATCTTCATGATGCCTTTCCGGAACAAGTGTCCCCTGGCAACAAACTCGTGGTCCATGCGAAATCCCATTTCCATGAGGAAGTCAGTGAGGTTCTCAGATGTTGCAATGTCCACGCAGTTACGCACCAGGGCATGGCGGTTCTTGTCTCCCATCTCTGGCTGTCCCAGGTAGCGAAGATGCCAGGGTGCCCCTGCCCTATCCAGAGAGCGTCGGGCCCTTAAAACAAATGGACTGGCCTGCTGGCCCTTAAGGAGGAATACCATCTCGTGGTCAACAAAAGTCTCGGGTTCCATGTTGTCACATAAACCACGAAGGCGGTGGATGAGGCTTTCCAAGCTGTGATCTAAAACGCTTCCTGAAGAAGGAAAAAAGCACTATTGAGTTCCATCTTTCATTTTGGGTAATGGAATTAGCAAAAGACTGAAAAAACCAAAATAATTTAGTGTAGTGTTTTGTAAACCATGCTGCTGCTGCTGCTGCTGCTGCTAAGTCACTTCAGTTGTGTCCGACTCTGTGCGACCCCATAGATGGAAGCCCACCAGGCTCCCCGTCCCTGGGATTCTCCAGGCAAGAACACTGGAGTGGGTTGCCATTTCCCTCTCCAATGCATGAAAGTGAAAAGTGAAAGTGAAGTCACTGAGTCGTGTCCAACTCTCAGCGACCCCATGGACTGCAGCCTACCAGGCCCCTGCGTCCATGGGATTTTCCAGGCAAGAGTACTGGAGTGGGGTGCCAAAACCATAGGCCCAATATATGAGATTTTAGAGAGGTTACACTGCCAAGATATTATATAACAAGTTAATCTCTTTTCAATTTTTTGCACTGTCTTATTTGGTACTAGAAGTTAGGCCTTGTTTAGTAATGCTAACCTCTAGCAGACTTTGGGTTAATAGGCAACAGTATCTACCTAGAATAATTATTTTATTCCATTCTATTATAAAATAATATATATATTATTTTATATAAGACAAAAAATAATAAATAAAACAGCATGTGTGTGTGTTAGTTGCTCAGTCGTGTCCGACTCTGCAACCCCATGGACTGTAGCCTGCCAGGCTCCTCTGTCCATGGGATTTTCCAGGCAAGAATACTAGAGTGGGTGGCCATTTTCTTCTCCAATAGAATAGCGTATTTCCCTCCAATCTCTTTTCACTTTTCTGCTTTATTTTTCTTTAGCTTATCACATCAACTCTTTAGTCATCTTTCAACATATCAATGTATTGACTTTTTAATCATCTTTCTTTCTCTACTGCTGATACTCCAATGAGAGGAACATATTCCTTTATTGACTAAATCTGTTAAAGTAAATAAAAATATACTACTGTAACTACAGTAAATATTGACAGTGGTACTCAAATGATTGAATTTTTGGAAAAGCAACAGAGTGGGTCCCAGTTATCATAGGACAGATCACAGGAGTAGGGAGTGGGTCCTACATTCAGAACAGTGTCAGACGTGTGTTTTTTCATTCTTCAGACATTTAAGGAGCTTTGTTAAGTGCTGGTTCATATACTTACACTTACTGAATGGAACTATGCTAAGAAGTAGGGGGCCTGGCCTGCCCAGGGATTATAGTTTAGTGGGGGAAACAAAAAAAATAAATAAGTAAACCAATAAACAAGAGATAAATGGAAATAAGTAAATAAGAGATAAACGGGGTATGGAATAGAGAGCAACCGGTATGGGTGGAGAAGAGGAGACATCTTTGAGGGCTTGGAGTAGTCAAAGATTTCTAAGGGAATGACAACTGAGTTGAGGCCTGAGGGATAAATATGAGATGGCTATATGAAGGGCTGGAACAAAGTATAGAGGCCAGGGGATCAGAGGTAGGAAAGAGCTTGGGGAATGCAAAGAAATGAAAGGATCTCAGTGTGGCTGAAGTATGGTAAGCAAGATGGAAGATGATCATGAAATGAGTATTCGGGATGGGCCAAAGCAGGCAGGCCTTATGTGTCGCCCATGCTAAAGGCTGTATTTTATTGTAAGGCCACTGGACAGTTATTAGCTCCACAGTGTATTCTCCATGCAACAAGGAAAGATATGACTGGATTTACATTTTAAAAAGATCACTCCAGGAAAACTGGTATGGACGCTTCAATCAGACAGGGTCACATAAAAAAAGTGGAAGTGAGGGGAGGCGGGTCCAAGTTAAAAAAGGCTTAAGAGATACAGTTTTCATATGTAATGCATGAGACGATATTATGCCCTGGATCAAAACACAAGATGGAGGAAACTTTTGAATATGAATTAGATATTAGATGATATTAAAAATATACTATGACTTTTTCAGGTAATAATGATAGTATTGCAGTTATCAACGGAGAAGGCAATGGCACCCCACTCCAGTACTCTTGCCTGGCAAATCCCATGGACAAAGGAGCCTGGTAGGCTGAAGTCCATGGGGTCAATGCTAGTCGGACACGACTGAGCAACTTCACTTTTGCTTTTCACTTTCATGCATTGGAGAAGGAAATGGCAACCCACTCCAGTGTTCTTGCCTGGAGAATCCCAAGGACGGGGGAGCCTGCTGGGCTGCCGTCTATGGGGTTGCACAGAATTGGACACGACTGAAGTGACTTAGCAGCAGTAGCAGCAGCAGGGTTATTATGGACAATACGCTTGCTTTTTTAGAGATGTATATTGAAAGTGTTTGGGGGTAAAATGTTATGAGATCTGAAACCGTCTTCAAAAACGGCAAAAGGAAAAAGATAAAGCAAATATGGCAAAAGGACAGAAACAGAAATCTAGATGACTAGATCTAGAAATCTAAGTTGACTGTTCACAGGAATTCCTTGGTCATCCAGTGGTTAGGACTTGGTGCTCCCAATGCAGGGGACCCAGGTTTCATCCCTGGTTCAGGAACTAAGATCCTGCATGTCATGCTGCTGCTGCTGCTGCTAAGTCGCTTCAGTCATGTCTGACTCTGTGCAACCCCATAGACTCTATTTTCTTTTCTCTGAGATTGATTCCTGAATGCATGGCTTAAGCAACTGATGCCTGACAGCGGCACTTACTGAGATGGGAAAGACTGAAGTAGAGGCAGCTTGAGGAGTGAAATTAACAATCCTATTTTGTTCATAGTAAGTTACTAAGTGGATGATCTGAATTAAAGTCTAAATTCTTCCACTAAAGATTAAATGATCTCCTGAAAATCATAACCCTCCCTGGGTCTTGAGTTTTCTCATCTGGGAAAGTTACTTCACTTCTATTTCCTGATCTAGAAGATGGAACTAATAATGGTATCATAACATTACCATATGATCTATTAATCTCACTTCTGGGCATTCACTCCTAAAGAATTCAAAGCAAGATCTTGAAGAGGTATGTGCATACCCATGTTCACTGAGCATTATCTATGATAACCATTTGGGTAGAAGCAATCCAACTGTCTGACAGAGAAATGAATAAAGAAAATGTGGTATGTACATACAGTGGAACATTATTCAGATTTTTTAAAGGAGATTCTCTCACATGCTAAAGCATTAATGTTGAGGACATTATACTAAGTGAAATAAGCCAGTCATAAAAAGACAAATACTGAATGCTTCCACTCCTATGAGGTTATCTAAAGTTGTCAAAATTAGAAACATCAAGTAGAAAGGTTGTTGCCAAGGCCTGGGTCCAGGGGAAAGGAGGAATTAGTGTTTAACAGGAATAGAATTTCAATTCTGCAAGATGAAAAAGTTCTAGAGATTAGCTATAAAACAATGTGATATACCTAACATTACTGAACTGTATGCTTAAAAATGTTTAATATGGTAAACTTAATGTTATGTATTTGTGACCATAATTAAAAGTAAATTGGGGAATAAAAGGGTGCCAGAAATTATGCAGGTAGCCTTTATATAACAGCCTCTCATCTCCATGGAAACTGGAACAGAAAACAGGAAAACAGGTAATTCAAGCTCCCTAGTTCACTTACCCTGCAGCAGGTACTCCATCATGTTAATGGTGCCCCCGGTGACAGGCATCATGGTGACTGGAGGTGCCTCCATGTTTATCTGTTTAAGTTGAAAATGACAGAACTAGATTTGGAGTCCCAGTCAGGTAAAGAACAGGATACACCTAGAGAAGAGTTATACTTGTTAATACGTGGGAGAGGCAGAGAGAGACCAGATCTGCTTGGGACATTGGCCTGGACATGCAGATTCATTCATCCACCCATTCAAATCTTTTTTAGTAACTGCTATAGGCCAGTTTCAGGTGATCCAGAAATACACAAAGGAGGCCTGATCATGGAGTTACAGCATAATCTTCCAGTCTCAAGGTCTGAAACCCTTCAATGGTTTTCTGTGCACCCTGGGACTCAATGTCTTTCTTCTAAAATGAGGCCACGATATTAACCCCCAAGGCTTTGTGGCTCAGATGACATAATGGACCTGCAATTAAAGACTGAAAAGTGACTTAAGGACTCTTTTATGTCCTTCAATTTATAGATGAGGATGTTGAGGCTTGGGGAGAAGCCTAAGGACACACAATAGGTCGGTAGCAGAACCTAGACCAGACTAAAATCTAGGCGTTCCACCTCTCTGAAAACCTTTTAAAGAGATTGAAGCGAAAGCGCGAAGTTCTTTCCATTGACGCTTTGTGTTAGTCATTCAGTCGTGTCCGACTCTTTGGGACCCCATGGACCTAGCCCGCCAGGCTTCTCTGTCCATGGGGCTTTCCAGGCAAGGATACTGAAGTGGGTTGCCATTTCCTTCTCCAGGGGAATCTTCCCAATACAGGGATCAAACCCGGGTCTCCTGCATTGCAGGCGGATGCTTTACCGTCTGAGTTTACTAGGGAAGCCCCAATGATGCTTTAGGGCCTCCTAAAGCCAGCATCAAAACGTGCCCACTTACACCAAAAACACACCTCCGAGCGCGTTCCAGCGTCTTCCAGCAAAGCGGGGGACCGTATTCACCCGAGCACCTCCGAGCTTTCGAGCAACAATCACCACCCCCAGCCCTAAACTTGAAAACCCCTGGGCAGTGCAACACTTCTCTCGCCTCTTCCCACTTCTGACAAAAATCTTTCGTCGCGCAAACCTCGACACCGCCACTCTGCGACGTAAGGGTGCCGAGAGGACAAAAAAGTCATTTCCGCCGTACGGCAAGCAGGAGCGCATGCGCAAGCTGAGATGCTGCATGGAAGATGGTGGCCTCCTTAGGAGCGGTCCTTTGGGAGATTCCGGCGGCATTGCCGTCATAGGCCGTCTTCCAGGAAAATATTTTTTTCAATTGTGAAGACCTGGACGTCTTTTTGTCCAGGAAATCTCTTGGACCTGAAAGGACAAAGAGACCCTGGGGAAGAGAGCTTCAGAAAAAGAGGAGAGATTGTCGTAAAACAAAAACTTGTTTTGGTTGGGTATCTGAAGATAGAACTTCCCCAGTGGCTCAGCGGTACAGAATCTGCCTGCAGGAGACAAAGAAGTCTCTGGTTGGATCCCTGGGTCGGGAAGGTCCCCTGGAGGAGGGCATGGCAACCCACTCCAGTATTCTTGCCTAGAGAATCCCATGGATGGAGTGGCTGGCTACAGTCCAATGGCTGGCTACAGTCCATAGGGTCAAATAGTCCGCGGGACTGAAGCGACTGAGTACGCACGCAGCAAACTTCAGAACCGTGAGGGAGCTCAGCAATACGTTTAATATTTGTTCACTCTTCTGTGTTTGTTTTACTTCAGTACAAAAATATTGGGAGATAAATTCGATGAGTACTGCTTATGTGGCAAGGACATAAAGTCCAGGAAAAGAGTGAGCTGGAATAACGTGACTTAAGCCCTCTCTTGGAGCGAAGAATTTAAAGGGCACCAAAACACTCAGTAATAAATTTTTAAACATTTAATGCACGGCGTGCGAGCCAAGTAAGCAACGCAGACTCATCCCCGAACGGCCGTAGGTTCACTCAGAACAGCTCCCGCTCCTAGAGAAGAGCTGCGCGTGGAGAGTTTTGGTCCTCATCTGGTTCTTTCCTCCGGCCGGCAGGCGCGGCCCCGCGGGGGCGGGTGGGGCCCACCTGCGCCTCCTGGGGGGCGTGCAACCCGCCGCAGTGAGACTCAGTCTCCTAACCACCGCCGCCGCCACACCTTAGGTCACTTTGGCTTCTGATGTTTTCATTTCCCTTGCTGAGGTGCTGCTTCTGGGTTAAAGTCATCTTATTGCCTGTCCATTTGTAGACAGGACAAGGTCGCTCGAATAGATCAGGAGTTGAGCTCAGAGTGGGCTTCCCTGGTGGCTCACACGGTAAAGCGTCTGATCCCCTGGAGAAGGAAATGGCAACCCACTCCAGTACTTTTGCCTGGAAAATTCCATGGCCGGAGGAGCCTGGCAGGCTACAGTCTATGGGATCACAAGGAGTCGGACACAACTGAGCAACTTCACTTACTCCAGCTCAGAGTAGGTCAAAGGTACACACATGCTGGGAGTGGGCATCAAAACAGAAGGAGGGTTGCCAAGTACAGCCAGGACTAGGTGTTCACCGTGTATACTTAATAAAGGCCAGAATCTCATCTGTCTCTGGTGGTCGGGTCTGTTGGTTTCACTGGATCAAATTCAACCGGATCCAAACCAGTTCATGGAATAAAACACTCTGGACTTCGGTGGCCACTGTTCCCATCAAGAAAGGATGGTCGAGTTTGGAAATAAACATATTGGAGAGCTGTAAACGCCACAAACCTAAAAACAGGTCACAAGGCTGAAACTGGGCCTAATTAGACCTGAAAGCAAGGAAAGAATTCAGCTTCTCCAGCTGGCTCTCCTATGGACTTTTGATGGTTTACCGCAGCTGGATTACAGGCACTTCTGAAGGTACTGAGAGTCCTGTGGTGAGTCTTCCAGGCAGTTCTGGATAAGAAGCACTTTCCAGACTTCAAGATGGCAGAAGAGAAGTGCAAGAGTCAACTTTGAGTCAAACTCAAAGGTAGTAGATCTAGGGACTGACAGATTAACCTACTGAAAGTCACAAGAACAGTGGGAAAAACTAGCTGTTCTGCCCCAAGGGTGAGGAAAATTGTCTCAAATTGCAAACACTTATGTCTATGATGCCCCAACAGACTTTATCGATTTTCAGTCAGATCATGACAAAGACACCGAAGGCATAGATTCTTCATTTGAGAAGGCCAGTTGGAGGATAAGGTATGGAGAACTGTGGAAAAACACCCTTTATCCTTTGATTCTCTGAAGAAAGAACACCAGTTACAGGAAGAAGAGAGAAGAACTGCAGACAGGTGAGGTGCCCTTCAGGTTCAAGGTGCACCCGTTGCCTTAATTTGTCATCATTGATCTGCTAGAGAAGGTGAAGAATACAACCAAGCCTGAAGGCCCAGATTCAGAATCAACAGCTGGAGGAAGGACTAAAACAGCAGAAAGCAGCAGCTTGCTTCGAGGCTAGTCCAAACACCACCATCTACCTCAAGCCCTTTTGTAGGGAAAGAGCAAATTAGCCAAGATGGCGTGGTCAGGCCCTCTCTCTCTTGCCCCAAATTTTATAAACAATGATTATGTAACATCTGAGCTCATTTCTAGCACTGCGCGTGCACGTCAGGAGGTATTCGCTTGGCCAAGGGCTACTGTTTTTCTCTAAGCACATATGAGCTTTACCTGGAAAGCCCTGGCAGGCTATGTAATGGTTATGTGAAGTTATGACTGTTGCTACGGCTGCTGTGTCAGCCAGGAGACAGACTACATTATGTTACAGTATGGCTCTATTATGGCTACCTTATGGTTCTGTTAGGTTATGTGATATTATGGCTGCTGCTTCGGCTGCTGTATCAGCCAGGAGAGAATAAAGGTGTCTGCAGTTCCTACTGCTCCTTGCATCTTCTTCCAGCCTTTTAGCTCGTGTCTTGCCTACTCTGGATTCAAAGAATAGTGTGGCACAGTGAGACACAGGCTGTAGCCCACCAGGCTCCTCTCTCCATGGAATTTTCCAGGCAAAAATACTGGAGGGGGTAGCCATTTCCTACTCTAGGGGATCTTTCCAACCCAGGAATTGAACTTGTGTCTCCTGTGTCTTCTGCATTGGCAAGTGGATTCTTTACCACTGAGCCCACCTGGGAAGTCCCTACTAACCATTGGACTGCCAGGGAATTCCCTTTTTAAACATTTTTTATGACATTTACTCAAATTTTAGCTGGCATTTCAGAAGCGGCATTAAAAAAAAAAAAAGAACGAGTGAGAAATGGGTGAACAATATGGTAAAACTTGGACAAAGGCTCAGGAGTTGTAGGGGTGGGTTTCTGTATAAGGATGTGAGGCCTCGCGCTTAGAATGGAGCTTGCTTCTGTCTTCTGTCGCTTTACCCAGCTGTGCAACCTTGGGCAATTCACTTCCCCTCTCTGAGCCTCAGCTTCCTTTTTTATAAAATAGAGTTAAAAATAGTACTTTCTTAAGCGGGGGAGGTTGTAAAAATAAAATGAGATGTTTAAGAAACACAGCATAGAGCCTGGCTTATTGTAAGCAATCAATAAACGATAGCTATTATTATTACACTTTATATCTCTCAGTTGAGCAAACACATTCTATCTTAATGAATATATTTTGTCCATGTCTCATCCCCCAAAGTGAGAGAAGGCAATGGAACCCCACTCCAGTAGTCTTGCCTGGAAGATCCCATGGATGGAGAAGCCTGGTGGGCTGCAGTCCATGGGGTCACTAAGAGTCAGACATGACTGAGTGACTTCACTTTAAATTTCACTTTCATGCTTTGGAGAAGGAAATGGCAACCCACTCCAGTGTTCTTGCCTGGAGAATCCCAGGGACAGGGGAGCCTGGTGGGCTTCCGTCTATGGTGTCGCACAGATTCGGACACGACTGAAGCGATTTAGCAGCAGCAGCATCACCCAAAGTAGATTATAAACATCTTGAAGGGAGAAATCATGTATTTCCTTTTATATATTTGTGTCTTAGACAGCTCAGGCTGCTGTAACAAAATATAAATGAAATGGCTTATGAACAACAAATTTATTTTACATAGTTTTGGAGGGTGGAAATCTGAGCTTAGGGTTGCAACATGGTTGGGTTCTGATGAGCGCCCCCTTAAGGTTGCAGCTTGCCAACCTCTCCTTGCAGCCTCACATGGTGAAGATCAGAGAAAACTCCCTCTGGACTCTCATTAAGGGCACTAATCCCATTCACGGGGGCCCCCTTTCCTCTTGACCTCATCTAACCCTAGCCATTTCTCAAAGGCCCTTCCTCCTAATACTGTAACATTGGTAGTAGTATTTCACCAATACCAGTAGTATTTCATTGGTAGTAGGGTTTCACCATAACGATTTGGTGAGGGGGGACACAAACATTCTGTCTACAACAATGTACTTTATAGGTAGTGGGTGTTCAAAAATGTTGTTGAACACATCAAAATGACTACCAATTATTGAACAGTTGCTATATACAACTTTACACTGTATATGTGTAACTATGTCAAATACCTCCCAAAGGTAGCTATTACCATCTCCATTTTACAGAGGAGGAAAAAGAGGTTCAGAGAGGTGAAGTGACTTGCCCAAAGCTGAACTGCCAGCAAATGGCAGGACTCAGATTCAAAATCAGTTCCTTCGCTTGTAAACCTTTCTCTTTACCATGCCTCCCTCTGAATTCATGGGCTGTTTCTCCACAGTGAATTTCCTCAATTATTACAATTAATGGCACCAAAGAAGGAGAAAACGTCATACATGGATGCTTCCTAGCCCATCACTAGACTGGGCTCCAAGGAGTAAGACTAGTTCTTGGCCAGTCTTCATTAGAACAGCAGACCATCAACATGGATTGCAGGGCACCCATACACAATGCTTTCATCAATTTTCTAGAATAGTCTGATATAAATTGACAGATCTATCTCTCTGTTATCTGCAGTGCTAGGATATCAACCTTAGTGTTACAAACTAGTTAATTTCCCTAGGAAAAGCTGCTTCCTGTGCATAGCCCTCAGGGAAACATATAACTGCTCTTTTCAACCTAGTTGTTTCCACCATCCTTATAAGTTCATGCCACTTCTCAGAGTAAAAGCCAAAGTTCTCACTATGCCTACACAATCTGCCCTCATCACCTGTTACCTTTCTGACCATCTGCATCTGTGTCTGCCCCCGCCCCATTCACTCAGCTCCAATCACACTGCTCTCGTTGGTCTTA
This sequence comes from Bison bison bison, assembly GCF_000754665.1. Classification (NCBI taxonomy): domain Eukaryota; kingdom Metazoa; phylum Chordata; class Mammalia; order Artiodactyla; family Bovidae; genus Bison; species Bison bison. The sequence continues at coordinate 10,448,918 of NW_011495069.1, read as the reverse complement.
CTTGAACATGTCAAGGAGGCTCCCATCTTAATTGTGGTACAGTCAATCAGGAGCGCTCCTTTTCTACTGAACTGCAGGATTCACTCCCATGTTTCCCTTTGGTCTCCCCGGAGAAGGCAATGGCAACCCACTCCAGTACTCTTGCCTGGAAAATCCCATGGACGGAGGGGCCTGGTGGGCTGCAGTCCACGGGATCGCTAGGAGTCGGACACGACTGAGTGACTTCACTTTCACTTTTCACTTTCATGCATTGGAGAAGGAAATGGCAACCCACTCCAGTGTTCTTGCCTGGAGAATCCCAGGGACGGGGGAGCCTGGTGGGCTGCCATCTATGGGATCACATAGAGTCGGACACGACTGAAGTGACCTAGCAGCAGCAGCAGCAACAGCACATCTTTACTAGGCATGCCTTCCCTGATCACCAATTTGAAATTGTAATCCACTATCTACCCTGTATTCCCTCATACCCTGTTGTATTTTTCTTCCCAGGGCATTTGACTAGGTGATATACTGCCTGTTTACCAATTATTTGTTTATTTGGTCCTCTCCCCATTAAAATCATAAGTTCCATGAAAGCAGAATTTTATTTACTGCAGTATTCCCAGCTCCCAGAATGATGCCTGGCATGGTGCATACACTTAATAAATACTACTTTTTTTGAGAGAATGATTTTAAGAGAACAGAGGTTACTAGATGCTTTTCTTGGTCTCCTAGATTTAGTCTGCCCTGAATTCAGCAGGAGAACCTAAGTCCTTAAATTCCAAATGGGAAACACTGCAACTTTCTTCTAGGTATGTGTTGTCTACTATGACAGCAGCGAACCACACGTGGTTATTAACCACTTGAAAAGTGCCTAGTTCAAATTGATTTAAGCTCTCAGTGTAAGATACACATTGGATTTTGAAGACTTACTATGAACTATATAGATAATTTTATATATTGACTACATGTTGAAATGATATTTTGGATATTTAGAGTTTAATAAAATAAATGATTAAATTTAATTTCACTTGTTTCTCATTTTTTACAATGTGGCTAGAATATTCAAAATTGCATATGTGACTCACATTCTGTTTCTATTGGACAGCACGGCTATAGGATCTAGATTTGAAGATATGGATTTAAAGCCTGACTGATCTAGGTTTGAATCTTGGCTACTGTTTACATGGCTTTAGGCAAGTTATTTACATTCCTAGGCCTTCAGCAGCGCCTGGCACATACTGTGTATTGTAGGTATGCAATGAATCAGAGCTATCTTTAGGAGAATGGTTTAGGAACTGTGGAATGTTTAATTTGGAAAAGACTTGAGAGGGTGGAAATAACATCTGTCCTCAAATATATAAAATTATAACAAATCTAGCAAGGAAAGAGTATAGAGAAAGAGGAAGGAAATAGCTTACTTTTATTGAGCATCAGATGCCAGATACTTTGTACTCATATATCTAATTTAAACCTCACAACAATGGTAATTTAATCCACTTAATAAATAAGTTAACAGAAACTAGTTATTTGCTAATAACTGGTAGAGTCAGGATTAAAACCCAGATCTGTCTGCCTTCAGATATTTTGCTAACTGTTCTGAGCCACTCTGCATCCTAAGAAAAATGTATTTTGTGTAGTTCCAGAGGAAAGGACTAGAAATGATGGGAAAAAATTATAGACAGATTTTGGCTCCATGTAAGGAACAACTGGTCACAGTGATGATATCTAGTAATAAAAAGGACTGCTTGGATAAGTAAATTCCTTTCCAGTGGAAATATTGAAGCCGAGATTATGGTAGAAAGAATTCTTGCCTGGAGTGGGAGAATGACCGCTTACATTACTTTGATTCTTGGACAATAGCCACTGTTAAGCCACAGCATTTACATAAAAAGTTTTAGGCAGTTGAGAAACACCTCCATAAACAAGCACATATGTATTAAAAGGCAAAGTCTGATAAACATGGACACAAAGTACATCTTAGAGTTGAAAAAATAAAGGAGTTGAAACTTATGATATCAGAATTCATGGAGAACACCTAGCTTTAGTAATTCTTCACCTCTGGATTTTTTTTTTTCTATTATGAAAACACCGACATCATTATTAATAGTAACCATCATGAGCAAAACACCCAATGACAAATAATAAATAATACAGTTCTGGCTCTAAAGGTGTTTGGTTTGCAGAGAGACAGGTAAAACACCCCAGGTTATTTTGTGCCTAGTATTCTTCATTGGCTGCTGACTCAAGAGTTCACCTCCTTATCCCACCCTCGTATGACAGGCAGCATCAGCCAATTCAACCTCTTAATCTTAAGGCAGGGACCTAAGAAAGTCTGTTGCAGAAGAGTAATTGGCCTATTTACTTGCTGCTTTCCACTTAGCCTGGCCAACCCAACCCCAGCCTCTGGTTGACCAGGTGTCAAGGTGCCTCAAGGGGATAGGCTATAATAGTTAATGTATTACACATATCCATAAAAGATTAAAGATTAGCTCTGTTTTAGCTGAACTGTAACTGTCTGTTTGGGTTTCTCCCCTCTTAGGTCTGTGTGGGGAAGTCAGTGTTGTTTTCTATCTGAGGATAATTAACCCACTGGGTCTCAGATTTCCTAGACAGAGGCCCCTTTAGTGTGGGCTTACTGTGTACTGTACCAGACTCTGGGGTAAGCACTTTCAGTGAATCCAGATCACTCATTTACTCCCCACACTCACCTTCTGAAGCAAGTGGTGTTCTTCCAGTCTCATAGCTGCAAGAATTGTGAGTCTGCCATGTGGTATATTTGGAAGTAAGAGTTTGTTTCAGATCCCCTAAGATTTCATCGTCATTAACCCCTTCTTTGGGCTAGAGGATTATACACTATCAACTCAAACCATTCCTGTAGGACACTCTACATATAGCCCAGAGGAGCTAAAGAAGCCCAAGGGGGCTCCATGGAGAAGAAGTAGAGCCAGGGTCAACACACTAGTGCTTAGCACATAAGATGGATCCTGAAGTCAAGCTACTTGGGTTAAAATTCTATCACTGTCTAGCCATGTAAGCTTGGGCAACTGGCTTTGCCTCTGTGAAGCTCATGTTCTCATCTCTGCAGTGGAGACACGCTAGTGCTTCCCTTTAAGGTTGTTATGAGGATTGACTGATACATTTGGCATATAGCAAGTATCAATAGTAATTTTAACTATTCTCATTTTGATTTCAGGAGTTGGATTCTATTAAACGTGGGTTAAAAACAAACAAACATGGATCATATTTGGACCCAGTTGCATACTGGTGTGTGGCCTTGAACTGGTCACTTAATTTCTCCGAGTTTGTTTCTTAACCTGTAAAACAGGGAAATGATCCACTTGACAAGATTGCTATGAAGAGTACATTATGGCACATACAATGTGTTGAGTATGTAATAGGTGTTTGCAGACAGTGTCTTCAAGAAGCTTGGTTGTGGAGGCAGGGCAAAAACATTAAAAAGAGAACAAATAAGGACTCTGTGGGAGAGGGAGGGGGGGATGATTTGGGAGAATGGCATTAAAATATGTATAATATCATATAAGAAACAAATCGCCAGTCCAGGTTCGATGCAGGGTACAGGAAGCTTGGGGCTGGTGCACTGGGATGACCCAGAGGGATGGTATGAGGAGGGAGGTGGGAGGGGGGTTCAGAATGGGGAACATGTGTACACTCGTGGCTGATGCATGTTGATGTAAGGCAAAACCAATACAATATTGTAAAGTAAAAAATAATAATAAAAAAATAAAATAAAATTTTAAGGAGATCGTATATGAATGCACATATGTGGAATCTGAAAAAAAGTGGTATAGATGATCTTATTTCCAAAGCAGAAATAGAGACACAGATGTAGAGAACAATCAGTGGCTACCAAGGGGGGAAGGGGATGCAATGAACTGGGAGATTGGGATTGACTTGTATACACTATTGATACCATGTATAAAACAGATAATGAATGAAAACCTAGGGTATATCGCAAGGAACTCAGCTCAGGGTTCTGTGGTGACCTAAATGAGAAAGCAGTCCAAAAAAGAGAGGATATATATGTACGTATGGCTGATTCACTTTGCTGTACAGTGGAAAATAACACAACATTGTAAAGCAACTATACTGCAATTACAATTTGTTTTAAAAGTTTAAAAAAATTTAAGGAGAATGACATGTCCTTATACAAACATAGCAAGGCAAGTTGTGGCATAAAGTTTAGTCAATATCAATTGTGTGCCTGCTTCAGGCCAAGGATTGTACTAGGCTCTTAAAATACAAGAATAAGCAAGACCAGCAGAAACTAACACAACATTATAAAGCAACTATATCCCAATAAAAATTTTAAAGAAAGAGCAAGACAACTTAAATCCCTCCCCTGACAGGCCTACATTTTAGAGATCAAACATTACATACCATTAAAATGGTTACAAAGGAAATAATGTGAAAAACACATATGATGTCAATTTAAAAAAACCAAAAAATCCTATGTACAATGTGATTTTATCTATATAGCCTCCAAAGCATTTCTGCACAGAGGAAAAAAAACCTCTAATACCAACAATAATTGATTTTGGTTAATGAGACCAGAGATTATTTTTCTTCTATTTGTCTCTGTTTTCCAAATTTTGATGAGCATGTGTTACCTAAAAAGCTTAAAGCAAGCCACATGTTCATGAAGAGGTAAATGGATAAACAAGATGGGATATATTCATCCAACACAATAGTATTCAGCAATAAAAAGAACAGAGTACTGATATATGCAACAAGACAGATGACTCTAAAAACACTCTAAGTGAAAGAAGCCAAACATGAAAAAATATATAGTTTGTGTACAAGATAGTCTGAAACAGACAAAACTAATCTATAGTGAAAAAAATGTGATCTTGGCTTGCCTGGAGTAAGGAATGACAAGGATTAATTGCAAAGAGACACAAGGGAACTTTTTGGGAAAATGGGAATGTTCTCTCTTTTAATTGTGGTGGTGGTTACTGAGGTGTGTATATTTGTCAAAACTGATCAGGCTGTACCTTTAAATGGGCATATTTGAATTGTATGTAAAAGTATTCCAATAAAATTGATTAAAATAATGAAAAAATTTCCAGTTTTTTTCTGGTTACAATAGCATTTCATGCTTATTATAATAAATTCTAATATTTTATAAGATTTTAAATTATTTTTAAATTAATTAAATTATTTTAATTGGAGGATAATTACTTTACAATATTGTGGTGGTTTCTGCCATACCTTGACATGAATCAGCCACGGGTGCACAGTTGTCCCTCCATCCTGAACCCCCCTCCCACCTCCTTCCCCATTGCATCCCTCTGGGTTGTCCCAAAGCACCAGCTTTGAGTGTCCTGCTTCGTGCATCGAACTTGCACTGGTCATCTCATGATATTTTTTAAAGTCTTTGTTGAATTTGTTACAGTCTTGCTTCTGTTTTGATTTTTTGGCTATGAGACAGGTGCAATCTTAGCTCCCCAACCAGGGATCAGACTTGCACCTCCTGCATTGGAAGGTGAAGTCTTAACCTCTAGACCACCAGGAAAGTCCCAGAAATTCTAATATGTTAGAAAAAGTTCAAATATTTAGGCAAAGTTTACATTCTCCATCTTGAGAAATTGGAAAGTCACTGCAAATCTAAGCACAGGGTTTGGTACACAATAAATACTGGTTAAAAAAAACCATAAAGAGAGAATTAATGCCATGAGGAAGCCAGAAGAGTGAATAGAATGTTACACCCAGTAAAAACTACAGAAATCCAGGAGAAGCCCTGTGGAAGATAAGGCCCTCAGAGATGGCAGGACAGGTGTGTGACCTTTATGAGATCTCCACAGATGGGAAGGAAGTGAGACTGGATATCAGAAGAGGTGAACTGATAAGGAATTGTATTTCACTGGCATTTCTACTTGCTTTTAGGGTTCTGGCCTCCCATTCCCTTGAGGGAAGGAGTGAGACTGTGGCAATGACGAAAATCATGGTGGCAGAGAAAAGCTGAAAATAAGTGAAGGAGGAAGTTGGCACAGGGTTCTCAGTAATGACCAAGTCAACCAGGGAGCTAATTCCCAACATCATTGTCCTTCCTGGACTGGCCAGTATTGTTGATTGATTGATTGTCCTTTATGAATAGAATGGTATCAGTCAGCAATTACACACTAAGAACCCATAGAAAGTCCCACCTTGGCATTATTTGGGGATGCAAAATGGTGCAAGACTCAGGCCCCTGCTCCCACCACAGTGGGAATAAGATTACTAGTAAATGACTCCTAACGTGAAGTTCACCAAGTGCTTTTCATTCGTTTCAGTCCATTCTCCCACCATCAGGGATAAGAGGTAAGAGGAGGAGATGTGCGGCAAAGGACAAAGAGACAGACACACCTCACCCATGCTGAGATGCCAACTCCACCTCCTATAAGCCGGGTGATCTCAGGTGGTGACATCTTCTCCCATGGCCATTGTGAAGATGAAAGGACATGTATATGACACACCCAGCACCGTGGTATGTAACCCAGTAACTGGGTTGTTGGTACTGCGGTCATCCCAATTTTACAGATGTGGCCATGGCTCGGTGGAAGTCATAAGAAAAACAAAACATAAGAAAGAGCTGAGACTTTCTGAGAAATCTCCAGGTTGGAAGAATCATTCACTACTGTTGCCTGCTCTTCCCCTAGAGTGGGCTGTTTAGGAAATAGAGACCATGCCCAAGGGGTGACTTAGGGAAAGACCTGTTGACATGAAAGCACAGGATCATAGACTTAAAGATGATCAACTCTGGGAATTCCCTGGCTGCCCAGTGGTTAGGATTCGATGCTTTCACTGCCAGGTCCCAGGTTCAATCCCTGGTTGGGGAACTATTGTCTTTCCTGCAAGCCACCCAGTAGACGTGATCAACTCCCTCTCCCCCACCCCACAGAATAGACAGGGACCCAAGGCCCAGCAAGAAGAAGGGACTTGCCTAAATGATTCAGCATAGAATGGTAAGCCCTGAACCATGGCAAGACTTTACTCTTGCTCTTTCCTTCTGAACCCAAGTTCTCTAGTCATACAGACTTGGGGTTGATTCTTGACCTTGCGTAAACTAGCTATGGGATGTAACATCTCTGACGCTCAGTGTCTACATTGGTAAAATTAAATATCTCACTGGCTTACTATAAATATTAAATTATATGGTGCATGTGGAGTGTGCAACAATTTAAACATGTGTACATTTCCCATTTTACAGAGGAGGAAACGAGGCTTATTGAAACTTCCCTTGGCTCAGGATTGTATCCACGGTCAAAGAGTGAGCCTAGAAGACATTGAAGAAATTTCTGAATGAGGACTGGATGGGCACGGGGTGAGACAAGCTCTCTTGGCCCTGTCAGTGGGAACCACCTTTCTGCCCAGAAACTCAAGAAGATGCTAGCTATCCACAGTGACCTTCCCTGCCTCTCTGGCTTCCGTGCATAAACAGGTTGTGAAACAATCTGGGTGGTGACTCAGCCTGGGGGCCTGCTCTGCTGGTCAGTGCAGGCAGGCTGGGGCTGTTTGGTTGAGCTCTGAAAGGACATCGTGTCTGACAAACATGTTGCTTGTCAAAGCTTTGACGGGAGTGCCAAGCACAGACTCTGAACTCTGATCCCTGAGGCATCACAGATGACTGAACTGGGCTTCTTGAGATGTAGACAACATCTCTGGGTTGTTATTCTGGTCTAACAACCACCCAGGGCCAATGTCATGAAGAGGGGAACATGTTAGAAGCTGGGGAGCCTCCATTTCTCAAGAGAAAGCATGATGTAGTGGCTAGGGTCTGAGCTTTTGGTGTCCACATTATACAGAACTGAGTTCAGATTCTGATCCTGTTCTCTATTGTCCTCGTGACCTTGGGCAGGTGGCTTACCCATGCTAGGTTTCAATGTCCATATTCTGTATAAAGCCCACTTCACAAAATTGTCTTTTCAAGATAAAAGATGTACGTTTCCTGAAGCATAGAAAACTTTCTATACATTGTTATTAGAATCCTGTACCCAAATCTGCCTCTTTCTCCACTCTGGACTGGAATTGCCTCCCCATCCCCTGAGCTAAGTGTTACCATTATGGTGGCCCTTTTCCCACTCAGTCAGAAGTGGTGAAAAAGTAATCGGTATCACTGTCACAGATACAAGCCCAAGGGCAGTTGTACCATTACCTCTGTATTGATTAATTACATGAAATTAAAAGATGCTTGCTCCTTGGAAGAAAAACTATGACAAACCTCAACAGTATATTAAAAAGCCAAGACAAAACTTTGCTGACAATGGTCCGTCTAGTCAAAGCTATGGTTTTTCCAGTAATCATGTACATATGTGAGAGTTCAACCATAAAGAGGGCTGAGCGCTGAAGAATGGATGCTTTTGAATTGTGGTGCTGGAGAAGACTCTTGAGAGTCCTTTGGACAGCAAGGAGATCAAACCAGTCAATCCTAAAGGAAATCAACCCTGAATATTCATTGGAAGGACTGATGCTGAAGCTGAAGCTCCAATACTTTGGCTACCTGATATGAAGAGCCAACTCATTGGAAAAGATCCTAATGCTGGGGAAGACTGGGGGCAGGAGGAGAAGGGGGTGACAGAGGATGAGACAGTTGGATGGTATTACGAACTCAATGGACATGAGTGTGAGCAAATTCTGGGAGATAGTGGAGGATAGGGAAGCCTGGTGTGCTGCAGTTCATTGAGTTGCAAAGAGTCAGATATGACTTAGCAACTGAACACTTGATTACTGGATTTATTTCCTAATATTAGAAGAGAAAGAGACATTTTTAACCAAGGGATGTGGTGGGCTGAAAACTGTCCCCCAAACCATCCAGATTCTGATCTCTGGAACCTGTGAATGTTACCTCATATGGCCAAAGAGACTTTGTAGATGTAATTAAGTTAAGGATATTGAGATGGAGAGATTACCGAGGTATGCCTTAGATGTAATCACAGGTATCCTTAGAAGAGGGAGATAGAGGAATATTTGACTGCAAAAGAGGAGTAGGCAATGTGATGACAAAAGCAGATAGGAATAATGTGATAGCAAGTCAAAGAATGCAAGCTGCCACCAGAAGCTGGAAGAGGCAAGGAATGAATTCTTCCCTGTAGCCTCCAGGAGAAATCAGCTCTGCCAAACCTTGATTTTTGCCCCAAGCTTGCACGTGTGCTCAGTTGATTCAGTCGTGTCTGATTCTTTGCAACCCATGGATTATAGCCCACCAGGCTCCTCTGTCCATGGGATTCTCCAGGCAAGAACACTGGAGTGGGTTGCCATGCCCTCCTCCAGGGGATCTTCCTGACCCGGGGATCAAACATGCATCCCCTGTGTCTCCTGCATTGGCAGGCATGTTGTTTACCACTATCGCCACTGGGGAGGCCCCTTTAGCCCCCTAAGATTCATCGTTTCTGCCTTCTGGCCCCCAGAACTGTAAGAGTATATTTCTGTTGTTTTAAGGTACTAAGTTTCAGATCATTTGTTACAAAAGAAATAGAAAACTGATCCAAGGCTGTGATTGTCTTACGAATTATAAAAATCAATACTTGTGGCACTTGAATCTGCCTGCCAATGCAGGAGACATAGGTTTGATTCCTGATCCGAGAAGATCCCACATGCCTCTGGGATCTAAGTCCATGCTCCACAATTACTGAGGCTGTGCTCTAGAGCCTAGGAATGCAACTATAGAAGCTCTTGTGCCCTAGAACCCATGCTCTGCATCAAGAGAAGCCACCACAATGAGACGCCGGAGCACAGCTACTAGAGTAAAGCCCATGCAGCAACAAGGATCTGAAAAATAAATAAAATGATATTTTCTAAGTATATAAATAAATAAAATAAAATATATAAATATATTAAAATAAATAAGTCAATTTTTATTAAAAATAATTTTTTTTAAAGAATGAAAAGGAATAAAATATTGTCACATGCTACAATGTGAATCAATGCTGAAAACATGCTGAGTGAAGGAAGCTGATCACAAAAGGACTATATATTGTCTGGTTTCATTTATATGAAATAAACAAAATAGACACATTTAGAAGGACAAAAAGTAAATCAGTGGTTGCCCAGGATATGAGGGTTGAAGGGTGATGGCTAAGAGATGATGCAGTGATTTTTTTGCGGGGAGGGGGGGGGAATGAAAATGTTCTAAAATTTATTGTGATGATGATTGCACAACTGTGAACATGGTAAAAACTTTTGAATTGTACACTCATAGGGTATGTGAATTGTATCTCAATAAAGTTGTTCAAAATAATACTAAGAGGGGACTTGCCTGGTGGTCCAGTCATTGAGAATTTGCCTTCCAATGCAGGGAATGTGGATTTGAGCCCTGGTTGGAGAACTAAGATCCCACATGCCATGGTGAGAGAGCCCAAGTGCCACAACAAAGATCCAGGGCAGCCAAAATTAAAAAGAAAAATACCGAGGGCTAACACTGAACTCTTGCCAGACACTGTGCTATAGTTTAAGAGCCTTCTCACCTAATACTGGAATAGCAGTAATATAGTAAATATCCTTAGCGCTGGCTATATGCCAGGCACTATTTTTAAAGCATTTTACAGAAAGAAATTCCTTCAAACCTGGTATCAACCCAATAAGGTAGATTACCCCCTTCTGAGATAAGAAGACTGAGGTACTGAAAAGTTGAGTAATTTGCCCAAGGTCAAACAGCTTGTAAGTGGTAGAACCAGGATTTCATCCCAAGTCGCAGACTCCCAAGCCGGAGATCTTAGATTTTGTTTGCCTGCAGTCATGCTTGTACCAGGGGACTGGTCCCTAGACTGGCTGATTGGATCTAAGGAACTTTCCATTTCCTAGCGCTAGTCCTTTGCACTGATCAGCTATACTTCCTATATCTTCATAACCGAGTCCCCGTTTTAGTTTAAAACTTGGCAGATTTCTGTTACTTACCCTTGAAAGGACCCTGATTCAGAAAATGGCAAATTCCACCCACACCAGGGCAGAGAAGGGGCTTCTTGTGAACTTGTGAGCCCAGAGCATGTTCTACAGACCCTGGCACCTGGGGGTCCCCAGAGACCACGTGCTGGAGAAGACAAAATGCTTCAGCCCCTCCCAGACCAGCAGCTCAGTAGTCTATGTGTTCCAATGTGTAAAGGTCCTGTGAATATTGTTTTTAATTAAAAATAACTTATACTGTGGTTTTTTAAAAAAAAGTGTATTTAATTTAGTGTATTACTAAAATTCATTTACAGGCAATAGAATAAGTATTATATTAAAATCCTGGCCTCTGAACTCTGGAAAAGAGTTTGCCAGTTTCTTAAAAACTAAGCACATAGCTATCATGAAGTGAAGCGAAGTTGCTCAGTCGTGTCCAACTCTTTGCGACCCCATGGACTGTAGCCTACCAGGCTTCTCAGTCTATGGAATGTTCCAGGCAAGAGTACTGGAGTGGGTTGCCATTCAACATAGCAATTAAAAACTTTTGTTTTTATCCCAGAAAAACAAAGACTTGTGTTAAGACAAAGCCCTGTACGTGAATGTTTAGAGCAGCTTTATTAAGTGAATCAAAGTTACTCAGTCGTGTCTGACTCTGCTACTCCATGGACTACACAGTCCATGGAATTCTCCAGGCCAGAATACTGGAGTGGGTAGCCGTTCCCTGCTCCAGGGGATCTTCCCAACCCAGGGATTGAACCCAGTTCTCCCACATGGCAGGTGGATTCTTTACCAGCTGAGCTACCAGGAAAGCCCTCCGGTTTTATTGGTAGTAGCTAAAAACTGGAAACAACACTTCTACTGCTAAGTCATGTCAGGCGTGTCCGACTCTGTGCAACCCCATAGACGGCAGCCCACCAGGCTCCCCCGTCCCTGGGATTCTCCAGGCAAGAACACTGGAGTGAGTTGCCATTTCCTTCTCCAATGCATGAAAATGAAAAGTGAAAGTGAAGTCGCTCAGTTGTGTCCAACTCAGTGATCCCATGGCCTGCAGCCTACCAGGCTCCTCCATCCATGGAAGTTTCCAGGCAAGAGTAGTAAAGTGGGTCGCCAGTGCCTTCTCCAGGAAACAACACAGATGTCCTTAAATAGGTGAATAGTTAAACTATGTTGTATCTATGGAATACCACTCAGCTTAGAGAACTACTCAACAGTGAAAGGAAAAAAGATACTGATACACACAATGACCTTGATGGAATTTCAGAGAATTATGCTAGGCAGGGAAAAACTGATCTCAGAAGGTGACACTTGGTACAATTCATTTGTATAATATTCTTGAAATGACAAAGTTATAGAAATGGACAGATTTCGATGGTGGTCCAGTGTTTAAGACTCCAAGCTCCCAATGAGGGCATAGTTTCAGTCTCTGGTTGGGGAACTAAGATCCTGCATGGGTGGCCAAAAAAAAAGTACAGAAATTAAGATCATTAAGGTTATTAATGCCAGGGGTTAAGGAGGAGTTGGAGGCAAGAGGGAACTGGATGTGGCTATAAAAGGGCAACAGGAGGAATCCTTGTGGTGATGGAATATTCTGTCTCGACTGTATCAGCGTAGTGATAGTATGCTATGGTTTTGCAAGATGGTACTATTGTGAGAAATTGGGTAAAGGGCTGAAGTCCATAAGGTCGCTAAGAGTCGGACACGACTGAGCGACTTCACTTTGACTTTTCACTTTATGCATTGGAGAAGGAAATGGCAACCCACTCCAGTGTTCTTGCCTGGAGAATCCCAGAGATGGGGGAGCCTGGTGGGCTGCCTTCTATGGGGTTGCACGGAGTCGGACACGACTGAAGCAACTTAGCAGCAGCAGCAGCAGAATCTTTTTGCATAGCTTAAAACTGCATGTCTATAATTGTCTGAAAATTAAAAGTTTAATTTGATCTGGCTTTTAAAAAATATTTTTATTTATTTATTTGGCTTAGTTGTGGGATATGGGAGATAGTTCTCTGACCAGGGATTGAACCCGGGGACTCTGCATGAGGAGCATAGAGTCTTAGCCACTGGACTACCAGGGAAGTCCTTGTTTTGTTTTGTTTTTAAGAAAAGTTTTAATTAAAAAAATCCTGGGCGCTATATTCAAATCATGCCTCCACCCTTTATCAGCTCTGTCTTAGAGTACGTTACTCTTCCTCTTTCACCTCAGTATTTACTCATTTTATAGATTTTTGTTTTTGAAAACAAATGATATTGTGTGTGTAAAATGTTAAATACAGTGCTGGTACACTCTAAGAGCTTAAATAAGTCCACTACTCTCAATGTTTGGCTCAATTTCTGTTTTTAGCTGCAAGTGAATTTCTGTTTTTAGCAACATCAAGGGAGTATCATTTCAAATACACCAGAATGGCTGTAGTCAAATAAATAAATGAAAGCAAAAACAAAAAGGGGAAGAAATAACAAGTACTGGTGAAAATGTGGAGAAATTGGAAACCCTCATACATTGCTGGTCGGACTGCAATGTGCTTCAGCCTCTGTGAGAAATAACCTGGCAGTTCCTCAAAAAGTGAAACATAGAATTACCACATGACCCTGAAGTTTTACTCTGAAATATATACCCCAAATAATTGAAAACAAACATTCGAACAAGTACATGTAGACATATGTTCATAGCAACATTCACGATAGCCAAAAGTGGAAACAGCCCAAATGTTCATCAGTGAGTAACCGGATAAACAAATTATCATACATATGTGCAATAAAATGTTATTCAGCTGTAAAAATAGATGAAGTAGCAATACATGCTACAGCATGAATGGATCTCAAAAGGCATTACGCTACATGACAGATGGTCATATACTGACCAGACCCCAAATAATATATTGTATGATTCCGTTTATAGGAAACACTCAGAGTAGATAAATCCACTGAGACAGAAAACAGATTGGTGCTTCCCAGGGGCTAAGGGAAGGAGGGAAGGCGGGTGAAACTGTTTATAGTGCGTGAAGTATTTTATCCTGGAGCGTTGAGTATATTTTGACATTGAAGGTGGTGGTTGTATAACACTGTGACTGTACTAAATGCCACTAAACTATGGCATGTAGTGTGATTTAATTCAAGTAGTTAATTGTGTGTTATGTGAATTTCATCTCAAAAATTATCTTTAAAAATTCATGGGATGGTTTAAGAAAAATTTCTCTCTCATATTATGAAGTCCTGAGGTAGAGAAGCTCTAGAATCATTTATTTCAGTGGTTCAGAGAATTCATCACAGACCCAAGTTCCTTCCGTCTCTCAGTGTTTCCATTCTTAGCCTGTTGGCATTTTCTCTTTCATGGTTGAAATATGGTTGCCACGGTTCCAGGCACTGTATCTAGACACAATAGTTGTTGTTGTACAGTCGCTCAGTCGTATCCAACTCTTTGTGACCCCATGGACGGCAGCACTCCAGGTTTTCCTGTCCTTTGCCATCTCCCGGAGCTTGCTCAAACTCATGTCCATTGAGTCAGTGATGCCATCCAACCATCTCATCCTCTGTTGTCCCCTCCTCCTCCTGCCTTCTATCTTTCCCAGCATCAGGGTCTTTTCTAATGAGTCAGCTCTTCAAATGATGTGGCCAAAGTATTGGAGCTTCAGATTTAGCATCAGTCCTTCCAGTGAATACTCAGGGTTGATTTTCTTTAGGACTGACTGGTTTGATCTCCTTATAGTCCAAGGGACTCTCAAGAGTCTTCTCCAACCACAGTTCAAAAGCATCAATTCTTCGGCACTCAGCTTTCTTTATGGTCCAACTCTCACATCCATACATGACTAGTGGAAAAACCATAGCTTTGCCTATATAGACTTTTGTTGGCAAAGTAATGTCTCTGCTTTTTAATACGTGGTTTATGTTATAATACACGGTTTATTTTATAATTTTCTATTTGTTTATTATTATTTGGTTGCACTGTGTCTTCGTTGCTTTGCACGGGCTTTCTCTAGTTGTAGCAGGTGGGCTACTCTGTTGTGGTGCATGGGTTTCTCATTGGGAGGGCTCCTCTTGTTGCAGAGCATAGGCTCCATGAGCAGGGGCTTCAATGCTTGCAGCACATGGGCCTCATAGCTGTGGCGCATGGGCTTAGTTGCTCCATAGCATGTGGGATCTTCCCGGACCCAGGAATCTAACCGGCATCCTTTGCACTGCGAGGCAGATTCTTAACCCCTTAATCACTAGGTAAGCCCATAACATGATTTTAATGGCTGAATGACATTTTAAGTTCTGCAACCTAATGAACCCTTTCCAGTTTGTTTTGGCATGCTTAAAATCAGATTTACAGAAGGACATTAAGTGCTGACTCAGAGAGAAAGCAATGGATGATGGCAGACTAATTTCTTGGATTCTCTGTCTCCTTAACTCGAGGCAAGACCTCAGATGCCCTCTTTCAGTGAGAAGAGGGGTCTGGTAGGTACTCCCTTTCCTTTCCCTGCACTTTGAGGCTCTTCACCCCTACGGAGCTTCCTTCAGTAATTGTCTCATTGCCTTCCTTTACTATCTTGGTGGTTGTTTTCTCCTCCCTTCCATAACTCTCGAGTCTACGTAGAATTCCTTAGCATATTTGAGACTTCTTATAATTGCATCAGTTATAATTCTTCTAGTTGCAAGGGACCAAAAAATCATCCCCCTGTAACTAAAGAGGATAGGTGAAGACATCTATCATATCTGCATTTAGAGACTCAAACACAAACCTAAAGAATTTCTCAGGACCTCCCTGGAGGTCCAGTGGTTAAGATTTCACCTTCCAGTGCAGGGGGTGTGGGTTCGATTCCTGGTTGGGGAGCTAAGATCCCACATGACTCACCAAAAAACCAAAACATAAAGCAGAAGCAATAGTGTAACAAATTAAATAAAGAATTTAGAAATGGTCCATCAAAAAAAAAATCTTAAAAAACAAAAAAGAATTTCTCTCTCTCTACCTCCCCCCCTCTCTCTCTGATTCTATCTCTGTGTCTGTCTGTCTCTTCAATCTCTAAACTTGATTTTCCTTTCTCCTGGTTCCCTGGTGAAACACAGCTCCTTTTCCCCCCAGAGTTCCAACAGATGTGCTGGAGAGCATTCTCATTGGCCCAGCTTGGATTATATGTCCATCTTTGTACCAGTCACTGTTGTGCTCTGATTGGTTAGATAGACCAGACTTCATTGTGTGCTCTCATCTAGAGAAATAAAGATGGAGTTGGGCCCACCAGGGCTTTATAGAATGAGAATAGGACAAGTGAATCTGTAAATTACAACAGGAGCATGCAGTTTCCAAAAGGTGTAAAGCAGGCTGGGCGGGTAAATGCCAACATCCTTTCCGGGATATTCAGCATGGTACTTAGTTTGTCTCCAACAGTGTGTCCATGGGGGTTGTTTATAACTCGCTGTCCATTCCAATCAGCTGATGCCTATCCCCTTCCAGTTTTTAACTTTTTTGAACATCACCTCTGCCCATTTCCATCAAACAGTCTTACCCCAATTTATTAATGTTCTCAGCCAGGTCATCTGTTTCTGCCCCATCGGCACACATCCAGTGGCCCAACCATACTTCTCAGGGCCTCACTCTGAAGGAAGATTCTTGGCGTCTACTCTGAAGCCAACTCATCTTTAAAGACCAGCAGCTCAACTACCATTTCATCTATGAAGCATTTCTGGTTGCCCCCACCTGTAACTGACCTCCACTCTGCTCTACCCCAACTGAGTGCTCCTTATTACCACCTCTCTCAGGGGCTTCCCTGGTAGCTCAGCTGATAAAGGATCCACCTGCCATGCAGGAGACCTCGGTTCAACTTCTGGGTCAGGAAGATTCCCCAGAGAAGGGATAGGCTACCCACTCCAGTATTCTAGAATGGAGAATTCCATGGACTGTATTATAGTCCATGGGGTCGCAAAGAGTCAGACACAACTGAGCGACTTTCATTTCAACACCTCTTTCAATGTTCTCTTTGCTTGGAATTAGACTTTTACCCATCTTTACCTCCCTTATGAGACTCTAAGTTTCTTGAAGAAAATGACTACATCTTATTCATCTTTCTATTGCTGGAAAGGGGGACCTTTCCAGGGCCTGAGAGTGGGCTCTCGTCTAACACTTGGAAATAAATTGTCCAAGGAGATACATGTTATCAAAGCCAGAGGTTTTATTGGGAAGGGGTCTTCCATGAAAAGCCGCAGGGTAAGGAACCCGGAAGAACTGCTCTGCCATGTGGCTCACAGTCTCAGGTTTTCTGGTGATGGGGTTTGTTTCCGGGTTGTCTCTGGCCAATCATTCTCATTCAGGGTCTTCCTGGTGGTACATGCATCACTCAGCCAAGACGGGTTCCAGCAAGAAGGATTCTGGGAGGACACATGGACTTGTATCTTTCTGTGTCCTTTCGAACTTTCTTGAATTCTTCTGGTTGGTGGTGGCTCGTTAATTCTGTGTTCCTTACCAGGATCTCCTGTCATAAAATAACTCATGCAAATGGTTACTGTGGTACCTGGCCAGGGTGGGTGGTTTCAGTCAGTGGTTCCCCTTACATTTCTATTTCCTAAAAGTCTGTCACAGCAGTCCTCTGCCACTTAATTTGTCCTGTGACATTAGACAAAGCCCTTCCTCTCTTTGAGCTTGATTTATTCTTTTGTAAAATAGGGAAGATGGTGGTCCTTACTTCCCAGCTTTTTGTGATACCTGAAACACTCATACATAATTTATTGAACAGATACGCCATGCATATCATAATATGCCTTATAAAGGTCAAATACCTAGCGCTGGCAGACCTGGGACTCAAAAATGCTTTTCTAAATAGGCTATGTTCCTAACTACTCCCAACAGCCTTCCGCATTGGAGAAAAACAGTTCCTGGAACACAGTAGGAGCGCAATGAATGTTGGTAAATGCTTGGCTCTGTTGAATTAACTTTGGTTTGGCTGCGCTTTCCCCTGGACTGTGGTTTGTGTCAGCAGACCATGGGACCTTCCTGCTGACTTGGAATATGTCTTTCCAGCACTCCTGTAAACTGGGAGGAGCTCATGGACTGTAAATCCTGGATCTGGAACAGCCCAAAGGTCTTTGCACCAACCCAGAAAACAAGTGGAACGCCAGCCAAGGAAGACATTACCTGGCAGGGGAGGGGAAATGTGGGAGCCGTCTCTTCCTCCTCCCCAATAGAGGAGGCCAAAGTCCAAGGCCTCGGGTCTTCTATCTTGGACATATTCCTTACTTTTTGGTTTTGAAGGAATTTGTGGAGATAAAACCACTTCTCCATTGTGAGCCTCCTCACTTCCTAACAACTTAGTGGTTAGATATTTGGGAAAGGGACCATGGGCAATTTGGATCTACCAGATTCATATTCCTGTTTCTGGAAATTTTTTTCCCTAAAGTGATTTGTTTTTCATTTATTGATCAGTTGATATGTGGCAAGTGTTGCATTGCACACGTTATGTACATTATTTCATTCAGAATCTCTCAGTCTTGAGACTGCTGATTTTTTGGACTGGAAGTGTTGTAAAGGACGGTCCTGTGCCTTGTAGGGCAGCATGCCTGTCTTCTGTCTACCAGATGCTAGTAGCACCTGCCCACTTGTGACAACTGAAACATGTCTCCAGAGTTTGCCAAACATCCCGGGATCAAAATCATTCCAGGATGAGAATGATTTGCTCGAATAGACTCCATGATATACTGAGGAAAGGGGAAAACAGATTGTAAAACAGACTGTTTGTTTTTAAAAAAAACAGACTGTTTAATATGTTGCCATTTTGTTAGCATATTTAAACATAGAAGGATGATCTAGAAGATTGTCGTTGCTGTTCAGTTGCTCAGTTGTGTCCGACTCTTTGCAACCCCATAGACTGCAGCACGCCAGGCTGTCCTTTACCATCTCCCGGAGCTGGCTCAAACTCATGTCCATTGAGTCAGTCATGCCATCCAACCATCTCTGTCGTCCCCTTCTCCTCCTGTCTTCTATCTTTCCTAGCATCAGGGTCTTTTCCAGTGAGTGAGCTCTGTGCCTCAGGTGGCCAGAGTATTGGAGCTTCACCTTCAGCAACAGTCCTTCTAATGAATATTCAGGACTGATTTCCTTTAGGATTGACTGGTTTGATCTCCTTTCAGTCCAAAGGACTCTCAAGAGTCTTTTCCAACACCACAGTTCAAAAGCATCAGGATAAATCTAAAAGATAAATTCTGCAAAAAAATCCAAAACATAGTACTCTCTGAAAAAAAGTGAAAGTTAGTCACTCAGTCATATCTGACTCTGTGATCCCATGGACTGTAGCCCGCCGGGCTCCTCTGTCCGTGGAATTCTCCAGGCAAGAATACTGGAATGGGTTGCCATTTCCTTCTCCAGGGGATCGTCCCGACTCAGTGATTGAACCTGGGTCTCCTGCATTGCAGGCAGATTCTTTACTATTTGAGCCACCAGAGAAGCCTGGTAGTACTCTCTAGGGGTGGATTATTAGCAACTTTTATTTTCTTATATCTGTTTATCTGTATTTTCTGATTTTTCTAAAATGATCAGAAAACATTTCTTTGTCTTTTTCCTGTCTAACTTAATGAAGGAAGGGAGTTTACTTATAGGAAATACATATTATCAAATAGTGAACAATATATTATGTTTAGTCAATTGATTGTCATCAAAAGTAACAAGAGACTTAAATGAAGAAAGGATAGTCTTTTCAACAAGTGATGCTGGAAAAACTGGATATTTGAAGGGAAAAAAATGAACCTCTACTATTACCTCACACTATACATAAAAACTAACATGAAATGAACAATAAATGTTAAGAGTAGCACTTTTGGGGGAATAAACACAGAAAACACATCTGTGATGTTGGGTTAGGCAAAGATTCCTTAGATAAAATACAAAAAGCACAAAATATAAAATAATTGATATATTGAATTCCATCAAAATTAAAGTCTTCCACTTTTATAGGGATTGAAAAGGCAAGCCATGATCTGAAAGAAAATATGTGCAATTTATATATCTGAGAAAGGATAAATCTAGAATATCTAGAATATACAAATACTTAGTAATAAGAAAACAACACAATAAAGAATATGACCAAAAGATTTTGAAAGACACTGCAACAGATACACAAGATATACAAAAGGCCAGTAAGTACATCAAAGATGCTCAACATCCTTAGTCATCACAGAAATGCAAATGAAAAATTCATGAGATACCATTACACACCTGGGAGAATGACTGAAGTTAAAAAGGTTGACAATACCAAATGTTGACAAGGATGCAGAGCAATGAGAACTCGTCTATATTGTTGATGGAATTAGCTCAGCTGGTAAAGAATCTGCCTGCAATGCAGGAGATCCCAGTTTGATTCCTGGGTTGGGAAGATCAGCTGGAGAAGAAACAGGCTACACACTCCAGTATTCTTGGGCTTCCCTTGTGGCTCAGACAGTAAAGAATCTGCCTGCAATACGGAAGACATGGGTTCAATCCCTCGGTTGGGAAGATCCCCTGGAGAAGGAAATGGCAACCCATTCCAGTATTCTTGCCTGGAGAATTCCATGGACAGAGGAGCCTGGCAGGCTACAGTCCACGGGATCCCAGAGAATTGGACATGACTGAATGACTTTCACAGCCCCTTTGGAAAATGATTTGGAAATTTCTTATAAAACTAATATACATTTACTCTATGTCCACAAAATTTCACTCCTATGTTTTTACCTAAGAGAAATAAAAACCTATGCCCCCACAAATAGCAGGTTTATTCATAAGAGCCAACATTACAAACAACTCAAATATCCATTAACTGGTGAGTGGGTAGACAAATTTCTATATATCCATGCAATAATATTGTATTTGGCAATAAAAAAGAATGAACTACTGATACACTCAACAACATGATGAGTCTCAAAAGCATTATGCTAACTGAAAGAAGTCAGCCCCAAAAGATTACACCATGAGTACTTACTCCATTTATATGAAATTCTAGAAAAATCAAAATTATAGTGGCAAAGCTAACCAGTGGTTCTTAGGGGACAGGATTGGAGGAAGGGACTGAGGACAAGGAACTCAAGGAAATTTTGAGGGGGATTAAAAATTTCCATATCAAGATTGTGGTGACTGTATACCTTGGTCAGTAAGCTGGGGACTTCCCTGGTGGTCCAGTGATTGAGGATCTGCCTTGCAATGCGGGGGAATGGTGTTTGACCCCTGATGGAGGAACTAAGACCCCATATCCTGCAGGGCAACTAAGCCCATGTGCAGCAACTACTGAGCACTCTCTCACCCAGGAACTGAGCACCACAATTAGAGAGAGGTCCCCACACTGCATGCAACTAGAGAAGCCTGCATGCTGCAGCTAACACCCAATGCAGCCAAATAAATAAATTAAATTAAACATTTTAAAAACTCAGTGAGCTATACATTTAAAATGGGAAAATGTTACTGTATACAAATTCTACCTTGATTATGACTCACTTTAAAAATTTTGATGCCATGACAGATCTATTAGAATGACTAAAATGAAAAAGACCAATTATACCAAGTATAAAGAATATGTGGAGCAACTCATTTGCTTTTGAACATTGTTAGTGATGTATAAAACTGTACAAACTCTTTAGAAAACAGGTGGGCAGTTCTTTATGAAGTTAAACACATATTTGTCATATAATCCAGCAATTCCAGTTCTAGGTATTTACCCAAGAGGAATGCAACTATATGTCCACAAAAGGACTTAAAACTGAATATTCATAGCATATTAATATAAATGAAAATAAGCCAAATGTTCAACTGAGAAAGGAATGGTCTGGGGCATTTTTGTACAATGAAATAGCACTCAGTTATAAAAAGGAATGACCTACCAAAATAAAAAACCCATGAATAAACTTTATAAACATTAGGCTGAACAAAAGAAAGTATACGCAGAAAACATATTCTGCATAATTCCACTTACATGAATTTCTAGAACAGGTAAAATTAATCTGAACTTGAATGCAAAACTTTTTTTAAAAGGAATGGCAAAATAGATTCATCAGGGAAAATGAAGCAGGGGAATTACATATAGAAGGCTATATTTGAGATGACTTCACACCTGTCTGATGTGATTAGAACAGTGAGAAGATAATCTCGTTTCCTTTCTTATATACTTTAATGCTTTTTCACACTTTAAATAGCGTTTCTTTAAAAGAGTTGCTGTGAGGACAGCGGATCTCCGCTGTCCTCTCTGCCTCTATCACACCAAATACAAACGCAACATGATCGACCACATTGTGCTGCACCGAGAAGAGCGGGTTGTCCCCATTGAAGTGTGCCGATCCAAATTGTCCAAATACTTGCAGGGAGTAGTTTTCCGCTGTGATAAGTGTACCTTCACCTGCTCCAGTGATGAGAGCCTCCAGCAACACATAGAAAAGCACAATGAACTGAAACCTTACAAATGCCAGCTCTGCTACTATGAGACCAAGCACACGGAAGAACTGGACAGCCACCTTCGGGATGAGCATAAGGTAGGGGCCTGGCCTCCCTGCTCCCACCCTCGGCACGGCGTTGGGAGGGGCCGGGCCGAATCTAGCTATGCCGCTCTGTGCAGGACAGACGCACGTGCTAAAATAATGTTTAAAGTGAGGTTCAGTTTATTCCATTATCAATGAACTGTAAGGTCATTTTAGAAAATTGGAACACAGATGAGGGAAAGAAAACCATCCATAATGCCACCCCCCACGTCTAACTGCTTAATGCTTTTGGTCTCTTCTGTACCCACTTCCTTTTGTTTTATTTCATTCTGAGAATATGCGATCCCTTCTATGAAAGAGTGTATCTTCCCTTTCTTGTTTTCATCTTACCCTAACTAGAATACTTTACCATATTATTTTAAGTGTATTATCACAAAGCTTGATAATTTTTTTCTGTAAAGGGCTGGGTAGTAAATATTTTAGGCTTTGCAGGCCAGATGGTCTCAGTGGCAACAATTCAATTCTGCCCTTGTAGCAAGAAAGGAGTCCTAGAGAAGACATCAATGAATGGGCATGGCTGTGTTTAAAAAAAAAAAAAACACAACTATTTACAAAATTAGGCAACGGGCTGTGGACCCGTAGTTACTGGCCCCCTCTTCTCTCTGATGGCTCTGCCAGCAAGAGTCTCAGTCATGTAAGTTGTTTCCCAATATATTGCTGACTACAGACATTTTCCAAGGCATTACTATTCATGTCTAAGCATTATAAGGACTGTAAAATGTGTGTTATATTTGCGGGAGGGAACAAATTGGTACAGGACATAAAATACGGGGTTTATGAAAAAAATTCTCTTCCAAAAGTCTGCTGATCAGAGGGTAAGATATCCCAGGTGGCTTCCTCACTTCTCGGAGGATAGCATAGCACGGATTAAGACCATTGTTTCTGGTTTTGTATATTGTCCAGAGTTCGGGGAGTGTGTGTGTGGAGGGGGGCAGGGGGAATGATTAGTATTTGTTTCATGAAAAGAGCCTGTTGAAATGTTTTGTAATTAACCAACAAATCCCAAACATCTAGTGAGTGTTTACTTAAAGCACAATGAGAAGCAAAAAAAAAAAAAATAAAGAGTTGCTGTACTGCTCAGCCATAAAAAATAATGAAATAATGTCATTTTCAGCAACACGGATGGACCTAAAGATCATCACACTCAATGAAGACAGTCAGAAAGAGAAAAACAAATACCATAAGATATCACTTATATGTGGAATCTAGTGTGTGTGTGAAAGTCTCTCAGTCGTGTCCCACTCTTTGTGACCCCACGGACTATACAGTCCATGGAATTCTCCAGGCCAGAATACTGGAGTGGGTGGCCTTTCCCTTCTCCAGGGGATCTTTCCAACCCAAGGATCAAACCCAGGATCTCCCGCACTGCAGGCAGATTCTTTACCAGCTGAGTCACAGGGGAATCCAGAATATGACACAGATGAACTTCTACAAAACGAAAACAGACTCACAGGCACAGAGAACAGACGTGCGGTCGCCAAGGGGAGGGGAGTGCAGGAGGGATGGATTGGGAGCTTGGGGTTGGCAGAGGCAAACTGAATGTGTAAACAACAAGGTCCTACTGTGTAGCACAGGGAACTATAGTCAAAATCCAGTGATAAACCACAAGGGAAGAGAATATGACAAAAATGTGTAAATGTAGGTATAACTGAATCACTTTGCTGTACAGCAGAAATTAACAGAATATTGTAAATCAACTACACTTCAATAAAATAAATTTTAAAAAATAAAAAATAGAGACTAACCTGGTGGTCTAATGGTTAAGAATCTGCCTTGCAAGGCAGGGGACGCAGGTCTGGTGGGGGAGCTGAGATTCTCAGATTCTGCAGGGCAACTAAGCCCATGCCATAACTAGAGAGAAGCCCTCACATTGCAATGAAGATCCCATGTGCAGCGAATAAGACCTGAAACAACCAAATAGTTAAATAAATATTTTTTAAATGCTTTTAAAAAAGAGTTGCTGTCAGTTGTGTGGCCACTTCTCCTCCAAGCACCAATGTTCTAGTAACACGCCACATTTGGCCTTTTGTTCTCCTGAGAGGTTGTAACTTCTTTCTACAGTTTTCAGTCTCTGGGTTACCTCAGCATCTTTTTTCAGCTTTATTCTCTTTTAAGCTATAATTATATGTCTAATTCCCTATATTAAATCTCATTAAAAGAGAGTTGCTATAGTTTAGCCCAAAAACATGGGCCAGGTATTAAGGTTTATCACTATCTAAATTTAGAGTAAATACTTCTCCTGATGATTTACTTTTTCTTTGTTTGATATAATAACTGTCTTTCTATTCAACAAGAACTTGAAACAAAACTTTTATCATTTCGCCCGATTTCTTGCTTAAGTTGACATCTCTTTCAAATTTCAGAGTCATTCTTTTTCTTTTTTTTTTCTGGTCGCACCATGTAGCATGTGGAACTTCCCCAACCAAGGATGGAACCCACACCCCCTGCAGTGGAAGCAGGGAATCTTAACCACTGGACCACTAGGGAAGTCCCAGGCTCACTCTTAATTTGTATATCATGAAATTAAAGGAAGATATCAGAAAAATTGGATAATGACTATTGCTCCCTAATTCTTTCCTTTAAAAATGACTTTAAAAAGTATTTAAATTAAATTTAAAATATTGCCTTACATATAAGTAAGCATATCTGTACCTCTTATAAATTTGTAGGCATAGTTTTAAATCAGTGCTCGACTTGTCTTCAGTAAATGGACAAATTGTGATTATTGCTAATTCTTTTCTACTGTTGAAAGTGCTAGCCGCACAGTCATGTCCAACTCTTTGAGACCCCATGGACTGTAGCCCACCAGGCTTCTCTCTCCATGGAATTCTCCTGGCAAGAATACTGAAGTGGGTTGCCATTCCCTTCTCCAGGGGATCTTTCTGACTCAAGAATCCAACCCGAGTCTCCTGCATTGCAGGCAGATTCTTTACCATCTGAGCCACCAGGGAAACCGATTATCTAACGACTACTATGTTCATTAGCAAAAGCCTAGAGTGAAATTATTGTCCTAAGCCTGGTGAAGTAATACTTTTTGTTGCATTTTCTTTTTTGTTCTAATTTTTGAATATAAAACTTTGTGATTTACTAATAAAAAAGTGAGTGATTAACAACAACACAGATGTGCAAGTGGTTTACCACAGTTGCATGTCTTGAGTTGCAGTTCTTTACTGCTCCCAAATAAATCTATTTTGCTGGTAAAAATAACTGTTGACCTGGCCAACCAAGGTCCATCTAGTCAAGGCTATGGTTTTCCAGTAGTCATGTATGGATGTGAGAGTTGGACTATAGAGAAAGCTGAGTGCCAAAGAATTGATGCTTTTGAACTGTGGTGTTGGAGAAGACTCTTGAGAGTCACTTGGACTGCAAGGAGATCCAACCAGTCCACCCTAAAGGAAATCAGTCCTG